>NW_001914849.1:106065-144412 GCF_000226545.1 Podospora anserina S mat+
AGGGCGAGGGGCGAATTTTATCCCGAAAATGGACGGTTGAGTTGGAGGATGGTGAGCGTGGTTTAGAATGATGACGAGTTTATGAACGGCGAGGGGAGAGTATGTTGAGGAGGGAGAATTTGAAGGTGAAGGTGCAGAGTTTGCCGAAGGCGACGAATTTGGCGAAGAAGGAGAGTTTGGTGAGGAGGGTGAGTTTGGTGAGGAGGGCGACTTTGAAGACGGTGAGCGGGGTCTGGACGAGGACTTCGATGGCGAGGGTGCGGAAGGGGAACAAGAGTTTGCAGAAGGTGAGTACCAGGAAGATGGTGAGCTCGCCAATAGTGAGGAATTCGGGGATGGATTCGCAGATGGCGAGGCTGCTGAGGGTGAATATGCTGAGGATGGTTTGCTGGAAGAAGACTTCGCCGAGGATGGCGAGCGCGGTTTCGACGATGAAGAGGCCGGCGAACCGTTCGAGGAGGAGCTTGCCGAGGAGGAATTCGCCCAAGACTATCCTGAAGGCGAGCTCACCATCATTTCACACATGACGACAGACAACTTTGCTAACAATTCCACAGGTGATGAGTTCGACGAAGAGATGGGCGAGGATGTGGGCGAAGAGCTTGGAGAAGGCGACGAATATGCTGAGGAGATGGGTGATGAGTTTGGCGAAGAGGGTGATCGGGGCGAAGACATGGAGTTTGGAGAGGAGGAAGAGGAGGCCCCATTCGGAGAGGAAGCCCCATTTGAGGAGGAACCTCCATTTGAGGAGGAGCCTCTATTTGAGGAAGAGCCTCCATTTGAGGAGGAACCTCTGTTTGAGGAGGCTCCAGTGGAGGAGGAGGTATATGAGGAGGAGCAGATCATGGAAGAGGGGTTTGACGAAGACCCAGCTCCCATGGACGGGGAGTATCCGGATGACCAGGGCCCAGTTGAAGAGTTTGGTGAACCAGAAGAAGCCATGTACGAGGATGCCACTCAGGACGAAATGTATGACGAAGGCGACCGCACCTTGGAGCCCATGGATACCGGTTTTGAAGACGGCTACAGGCCAGAGCCCGCGGACGAACCAGCATTGGAAGAGCCCTCATACGACCCGGAGTCCGCCTACGAGCCGGAGCCTGAGCCAGCCTATGAGCCCGAGCCTGAACCAGCATATGAGCCCGAGCCAGAACCAGCGTATGAGCTCGAGTCCGAACCAGCATATGAACCCGAGCCTGAACCAGCATTTGAAGCTGAGTTTGACCGTACCTTCGAAGCAGAGCCTGAACCTGAAGAAGTTTATGAGTCTGAACCAGAGCCGGTATATGAACCGGAGCCAGAGCCTGAAGTGTATGTAGAGGAGGAGATTGGTGACTATGAGCCAGAACTGGAACCAGAACCAGCGCTTGAACCCGAACAGCCCATGGAAGAGGAGTTTGGCGATGCGGAAGGCGAAGTATTTGCGGAAGACGTTGACTTCGTGCAAGAGGACGATGCGGTATTCGACGAGGGCTTTCAAGATGAGGAGCCAGTCGAAGAAGCATTTGAAGAGCCAGCTGCGGAGTTCTATGAGGAGCCAGCTGAGGAGTTTTACGAAGAACCAGTGGACGAGTTTTACGAGGAACCGGCTGAGGAGGTGTACGAAGAACCGGCTGAGGAGGTGTATGAAGAAATGGCTGAGGAGGTGTATGAAGAACCGGCTGAGGAGGTGTATGAAGAACCCCTTGTTGAAGAGGCGTATGAAGAACCAGTTGAGGAGGTTTACGAAGAGTCAGTGGAGGAGCTGTACGAAGAGCCGGTTGTTGAAGAGGTGTACGAAGAACCCGTTGCTGAAGAGGTGTATGAGCAGCCTGCTGCAGAGGAGCCTGTTACAGAGGAGCCTGCTGCAGAAGATGCGTATGATAAGCCTCTTCAAGAGGAGTTTGGAGAGCCAATTCAGGAGGTATATGAGGAACAGGGGCCAGAGGTGTACGGGGAGTTGAATGAGGAACCTGTTCAAGATCTATTTGAAGAGCCGGCTCAGGATGTGTATGAGGAGCTGGCCGAGGAAGCCTACGATGGGCCGATTCAGCAGGAGAATGAGGAGCCGGCGCAGGACTTCTATGAGGAGCCAAGTGAGGAGGTATACGAGCAGCCTGATGGGGAGGCATATGAGGAGCATATTTCACAGCCCATTGAAGAGGTTGCTGACGAACCTGTCTATGATAATTCTTCCGCGGAGGTTTACGAGGAGCCAGCATCTCAAGAGGAAGACGGTGAGCCGATATACGATGAGCCATCTCACCACGAACCAGCATACGAGGAGCCAGCTTCCGAGGAAGAGATTGTCCAAGCAAACGAGCAAGCCACTGCAGAAGTATATCCGGAACATACCTACGAAGAACCAGACAATGAACCAGCAGTCGAGCAGGTATCGGAACAGTACGTCGAAGACCAAATATACAACGAAGCGACAGATGAATATATCCAGGAGGACCTCGAAGAGCAACCGCAAGATGCGACATACGACGAACTAGCCCAAGAGGATTTCGATGAGCCAATTGCTCCACATTCCCAAGAGGAGTATCAGAATATGGTCCAAGAGCCAAATCAGGAACATGGCCAAGTCCCAGTGGAACAAAGCTACGAGGAGCCAGGGCAAGACCTGTATTCTGGACAAGGCTGGGGAGGTGATCTGACAGAAGAGGAAGCTCCATACACTGACGAGCAGCCCGAATATCATGAAGAACTTCATTCTCAACCAGAGGATGACGTTCTGCCCGTCCACCCCGAGCCCACGCCGTCTTATCAAGGGCCAATTGACGATCTCTCGCCTCCCCCATCCCCACCGCTAAACCAACCACAGCTGGAACCTGAGACCCGAGAGGATGAGAGCGAGACAATTATCGTTTATTCTGATGAAGAGGTGGTCTATCCCGTGGCACAAGAGATTCATCAGGCCTTGGATGAAGAACCTTACAATCCCGAGGAGACCTCTGGAGAGCCCCATCACACAGACGAGCAGTTCCCCCGCCCAATCACCCCAGATGATGACACCTACGGATCCAATGCACTCTCTCCATCCTTCAACAACCATCTGAAGAGCCCTGCAGTTGCTTCTAACTGGGGACGTGACTCGCAGCTACTATCTCCAAGACCGCTCACCCCGCCACCCGAAGATATGCAACAAGATGTCGAGTATGTCTCGAGCCCAGTGCCTGGATGGGATGCAAGCCAACACAGACCCGTGACGCCGCCTGATGACCCTCACGATCACGAGATGCTCTCACCTCTTACCTTTCAGCAAAGCCCACTGGTCGATAGTCGATTCACTTCCACCGAGCACTATCACCAGGAACAGGACATCGAGGAAAAAGATGATGCTTACGACCATACGGGCTGGGCTGGTGAGAACGCAATGACTGCGCCCCAAACCCCTGCGGAGGTTGACCACATATACCCTGCTGCTTGGCCTAGACCACCAAAGTTTCCCGTTCAACAAAGCACCCGTGGGTTTGCCGCACCCCCCAGCCCGATGGAAAGCGCTCAGTCCCCCGCAGCTGATATTAACACTTACTTGTCGGAGCCTGATTCCATTGGCGACGATCGACGACTCTCGGAACCTGAGTTTGAGATCATAAATGCGGATGCCAGAAATTTCGACACATACGCCCCGGTTGAGCGTTCTCCAGTCTCCCACCAAATGCCACCTCAGTCACCACAACGTGTTTCCAAAGACTATTCTGCCCGCCAAACATCAGTGTCTCCGGTGCGAGTGGAATCGGTGGATTACCAAGTTCCTCATGATCGACCATCCATAGAAGAGTACATGCAAGATGAACCAGCAAGCCCATACGAAGATTACACCTATATCCAACCAGAGCAGATTGCGCAGGATGGCTACGACCAACAGCAGCCAGAGTATCATAGTTATAAATCATCACCCGCCATTATCGTGCAGGGGGAGAGAGTTGTCGAGCAACAACAATATCAACCTCCCCCTCCACCTCCACCTCCAAGCCGCCCAATGAGTCTCTTTCCCAAGCAAACGCACCCAACGGAGCAACAGACTCGAAGTGCCAACCCAGGGCTAAGATCCAACAGTCAGGACGCATATCAGGTCAACGAACCAATGCAGCTGAACAGTGTCTCGGATAACAACACTCAGGACGCGGCAAAAGCCAATGTTACTGCTAAGCACGGCGGCAACACCCAAAGGTACTTGTGGCTGCTTCCTCTCATGGCTACAGCAACGCTTGGATTTGGCATGGAATCACTCGAGGAGCAGTATCATACCTCCACCGGCAAATCATCTGGGTGGACATTTAAGGGTCTCTTTGGATTTGGCAAGCAAAAGCAGAGTACCACAGAAACGCCCGGGAGCAGCGGCAACTCTCCGATTGTCAAGCAGACGGAGCAATCTCGGCCAGTTTCTCAACCAACGCCTCCCAACGCGACAAGTTCTCGCGGACTGAATGTTGTGCAAAACAACACTTCACGGACACCTAGCCTAGCGCCTCAGCCGGCCAACGAGTGGAACTTTGCCAACGACACCAACGTTGAGGAACCTGCGCCGAAGAAGAAGGGCTTCCTCGCATGGTTCGGCCGACGCGACAAGACTGTGGTCACCGATGTTGAAGCCCCCAGTCCGATCCCTCAAGAGTCATACGAAATGCAGAACACTCGCCAGGCCCGCGCCATGGAGCCTACACGACAAAGCGCCAACTTCGGCAACATGGCAACAGTCGAGCGTGGCCCACAGAATTTCCAATCGCCTCAGATGATGGCAGCCGAACGGCTACCCGCCGACAAGGTTGACGAAGCACCTAAAAAGCGAGGATTCTGGGCCCGGTTATTTGGCAAGAAGTCTCAACTACAAAAACAGTCACCACGAGCCAGCCCGCGCGAGGCCGTCTCGGGTGGTTCACCTGATATCGACGCTCAGCAACCGGAGAAAAGGAAGGGCTTCTGGGCCAGACTGTTCTCTCTTTCCAAGAAAAAGACCCAGTCTACCGACGACATCGAGATGGGCAAGATGAACACCCAGGACGACCAAATAGCCCGTGTGGGTCGTGTCAAGTCTGGCAGCCCGCAACTCATGCAAGGTCCAAACAGACGCACTTCCGCGGTTGGGGCCATTGTTGGACCTAATGCTCGCCAGCAGCAGACACCTCAACAATGGCAACAGACCATCCCTGAATACAACGAAGCTGAGTTTGACGAGCCACCCAAACCAAAGAAGAAGAGGGGCTTGTTCACTCGTTCAAGAGCGAAGAAAGCAGTTACTGTCAAGAACAAAAACAAGGACAAAGGAAAGGGGAAGGCAGCGCAGAAAACTGACGGAGAGTGGGAAAACATCGACGAGCAGAGACATGAGATGACGCCCCGTCCACCAACTCAACCCAAGCCTGCTAGAGTGAAGAAGTATGGAGCGGTTGTGGGTAACAGTGAGGGACTTGCGCAGCAGCATGTCACTGGTCCGAGACAGAAGGAGAGAGGGAGGGCTAGGACGGGCGCGGCGGCTGTTAATCCGAAGAACTGGTTTTGGATGGATGTTTACTGGAAGTAAAGACGGGAGTTAATGGGGGGATTTCCTTTGTCAGATTTTTAAGTGATTCATGTATAATGTTTTCTTCTGATGACGGGTGAGGAGATACCCGGGTATACACATCAAGGAGTTGGGATTGGGCATATAAAAAACGGAGAAGAGGTGTTTGGAGTTGGTGGTGATTTATTGCTTGACATTACGCAAGGAGTACATGAGAGACCGTTGCTGAGACGGCTCAATGTCGGAATATATTTTATCTTCTTCAACTTCTCACTTTGCGCTCATTCGTACCAGTTGACCAACTCAGCCTCCTGTTAAACCTGCAACAAGACTCTTAAAAACAATCCCTACACCGTTACGAGTTTATGGTAAGCCCCTCGAAGTCTTCCCCCATGATAGGAAGGTATATGACACAAAACAACGATGTCAAACACCAGGCAATCATAATCCCAGTAATTCAGCAGTATATCGTCAATCCCTGTAGTCATCCCATATAAAACAACGACATCGGGATATTCCCAGCTAACAACCCAGCCATGAGGCCGGGCTAAACCTGCGGCTTATGGTGAAGGGCGAGGAAAAGGTTGTTGCTGTGGGTAGGCAGGTTGCTGCCCGTGGGCTGGCTGTTGCAGGTGATGGGGTGTTTGGTACTGATAGACAGACGGCTGCCCATGGGCTTGTTGGTGCTGATGGAGGGTTTGCTGCTGGCAGCCTGGGTGTTTCCCGTTGCTTGGTTGTTGCTCATAGTCTGGCAGCTGCTGATGATCATGTTGCTGTTGATAATCATGTTGCTGCGGGTGACCTGATTGCTGTCAAGCCGTGACGTTGCCCAACGTACCTAACCAACTCTGCTTTGGCATCTAAGCTCCGGGACATCAACCAAAGGTCGGATGACGATGACAATTTCTGCGGCTGAATGCCCTAATACATGGAAATGTTTGGATCACGAACACAGGAACTTTCACGAGGTATGTCGGATTAGAGGAATCAATGTCGATTTTCCCTCCATTAAAGTGGCAGGGATTTCTACAAAATATCTACCAGTCGATCATCACTGGTCGACTGGCTTACACAAAAGCTGCCAACATCATCAGGAGACCAGTGAAGCCTGAAGCGCCACTAAAAATAGTATTAGAAGAGGCGCCTGCGGTGACGACAGGTGGGCGTGAGGTGGTTGGTGTAGGGCCTTGGGGCTCGTCGTCATCTCCGGGTCCATCACCACCGTCACCACCATCATCGCCATCACCTCCATCACTGTCCCCATCCCCATCTCCAGCACCACCATCTCCATCACCACCATCTCCATCACCACCATCTCCATCACTACCATCTCCATCACTACCATCTCCATCACCACCATCTCCAGGCTGAGACGTCTCAACCGGCCCTCCACCACCACCCCCAGTCTTAGTAACACTCACAAACCCACTCCCAGGCTGACTCCCCCCAGGAGTAGTAATCACAAACCCCCCATCATCATCACCATCCCCAACCGTAATCGTCTTCGTAGTCGTCTCACAAGAACTCAGCCGGCTAGCACTGACACACCCGCACATAGCAGCAACCGACTCAACAACCTTCACCGCTCCAGGAATACCCCCACAAGCCCCAAGCACACAGTTGACAGCAGTCGCCTGAATGGCATCGCTCGACGCGCACTGGCAATTGTGGTCACCCCTTTCGCAGCCGATGGCACCACCGGCGGACTCGATGCAGGCCGTTGCGCAGACGGGAATGGCGGATGCTTGGCCAGCGCAGGGGGTGTGGCAGATTACTGCTGTGGTGGTCGTGACGATAGAGGGTGTGGTGATGGAGGGTGTAGGCGGTGTAGAGATGTCCAAGGTGGTCGATTCTTCGGGGCAGTCAGACGTCGGGGTGGAGGATGGCTCGACCGTCGAGGTTTCTACCGTCGAGGTTTCGGCGGTGGATGTCTCTACAGCGCTGGTCTCCACGGTGGAGGTCTCAACGGCGCTGGTTTCCTCAGTCGACGTCTCAGCTGTCGACGTAGTCCCCACAGTCCTCGTCGTCGGGCAAGCAGTCGGCAGCGGCGTGTTTCTCGCTACACACTGACACATGGCCACGGCAGAGTACACGACGGGAATAGCATTGTCGAAGCCACCACAAGCATCGATAACGCACAGTACGGCATCGCCTTGGATAGCATCTAGGTTCTGGCATTGGCAGCCGTATTCTGTCCTGCCGCAACCAAACTTCTCGCCCGAGTTCTCAATGCATGGTATAGCACAGCTGGGAATGGCTTCAAGCTCGGCGGAACAAGGGAAGTCACCGCAGGGAGCCTCGGTGATGACTGGCTCCTCGCTTGTGGTGGTGGTCGATGGGCAGGGTGTAGGCAGGGGGCTGTTGGAGCCCACACACTGGCACATGGCCACAGCAGAGTACACCACCGGGATAGCATTGTCGAAACCACCACAGCCGTCGATGACACAGTTGACTGCAGCTCCTTGAAGGGCGTCGAGGTTGTCACATTGGCATCCGTAGTCGGCCGTCGCGCAGCCTAGACCCAAGCCCGCTGACTCGATACAAGGGATGGCACAGCTGGGGATGGCTGCTAGTTCTGAGCCGCAGGGGAACTCGCCGCAGGACGGACCGGGTGTGATTTCGGATCGGCCATTGTGCTGAAGAACGGGAGTGGGAACAAGAGCGAGGACGCCGCTTGCTGCTGCCAAGAGGATGGGCACAGTTGCGGTAGAAGATACCATCATAGCCCAGGTCCCTATGAAACCTGTAAATAAAAGGAGGGGGTGACCAAAGACTCTTCTTCTTGAATAGCGTGATCAGGGTCGAGAGCTTTTATACCAGGCCTCAAGGTCTTTCCGCCTGTTGGTTCTGACAGCGGAGCAGCGAGCAGCCATCACGAGCTTCTCCGCATGTACCACGTCTTGGCCCGCAGCAAGATTAGTAGTAGATTAAACCAGAAGCTGTAGATGCTTGTGATAGATGTATATCAAGGATTTCATTCGTTCTTGAGATGGCTGTGGAGAACGACGAGCCCTGTTTCCCCGGATTTGCTGTCTCGTGGAGGGTGACACCGAGATACCTCTGCAGCCCAACATGCAGGAACTTGCCAGAAGGGTCATCATGCAGTCTTCTAGTGTGTAGAAATAACCTGTATCGTGCAGGGCAAAAGTGCGTCATGGGTGGGAAAATTGAATGTTGGTCTTCAAGCAATATCATCGGCATCTTCTCGAGACATATGCTTGAATTTCAGGTGGGCATGCGCATGGCTTCATCCTTCTGGGCTCTGGGTTGTTGTTAGCCTGAAGTACACCAGAGGTAGGACGATTCCCATGAGTATTTACATCCGGCTTTGCTCCCAAGCAGGCCGGCTCGGGTGGTAGTGATGAGTAACACCGAGTGGTTGCTACTCCATGATACGACCTCGCTCCAGGGTAACTCACAGGCCAAGATCGCAAAACATCCTTTTCCCCGCAAAGACAACTGTTCTCGCAAACCCAGTGTGACTGCTGATTCTGACTACCAAGCAGACAAAACCGGAAGTTCCCCCGATCCACATGCTTAACTTTGTGCTGCTTTCCGTATCTCTAATTTGCCGTCAACCTGAGAAAATAGGCATCAGGCCCGAAATCGCAGTTTTGACTTCAACTCTGTTCCAGATGCTCTGGGCTGTCCTATGGCCGTGTAGGCTGGCAAGTTAGTCCAGCCACCAAAGCTACCATCAGGAGTCATACTAGTGAGTGTCCAGCCACCGAATCTACCTACATAGCGCATAGATGTTCCGTTCTCTGTTTCCAGAATCAGATGTCAAACCCCTCCCTCCTCCCAACGTCCTAGAGCCTCGGCAATCCTCCCCTGATCCTTGTCATGCATCGCGAAAGCTGCGGGGTCGATGTGACTTGGTGTCTGGGGAAATCGGAAATCGTGCGCGGCCCGCTTTCTAGCTGCTGCTCCGCTGAAGGAAAATCCGGGGAAGTCGGTGGGGAGGAATGACGGTCGGGAGGTCGGTGGCGTATCAGCATCACCCCGAGTGCACTCAAACAACGGCTTGAAATCACTCACCTCTTCGATACTCTTCTTCATCACATATCGAATCACCGTCACCTCTCTCGTCTGGCCGAACCGCGACACGCGACCGATGGCTTGGTTCTCGACAGACGGGTTCCATTGCGGTTCGAGGATGTGGACGCGGCGCGCCACATTCAGGTCGTTGAGCCTGAATGAGTGTTAGCTAACAGCAAGTGTTCAAGGTTTCAAGGTGACAGGTCGTGTTCATACCCCATCGATCCCGTTCCGAATGTCATCAAGAGCACCGGCACATCTTTCGTTCGAAAGTCGTGCAGCGAAGCCCTCCTGTCGTTCTTTGATCTCGAGCCGTCGACGCGTCGAAAGGCAATATCGTGTTTCTTGAGGAGGTTCTCGACAAGGTCAAGAGATTTCATCCAGAAAGAAAATACGATACTGGGCGGATTAGCGGTTGATTTGGTAGCGTTGTAACAGGGTCGGGACATACCTCTTCTCGTGCCGCGCCATCTTGCAAAGATCTTCCATCAATGCCTCGAGTTTTGACGGGCACGGGACGTCGACCCCTATGCTATTTGAGCTGACCGATTGCTGGTTCGGTAGGAGGTTCTCGCCATTGTCATATTCTCCACAGAATGGACAGGTTCCCACCTACGCCACTGGACGAGCGACTCTCAAGCAGCTCATCGTGAAATTTGATGGGGCATTCAGAACATACCAACGCGTGGCAATTGGTCAGATGGGTACCTTCCATCCCGGCGGCCATTTTGTCGTTACCGCAGTCCCCGCATCTCGAGATGCCCTTCTGCTGCACAAGGCTGAGAGCCTCATCGAGTGTCGAGGGGAGTCCCCCCTTGGACGGTCCCAAAGCTAGCCCTCGATCGCAGAAAAGACGGAGCCGGAGAAGTGATTCAAGTACTCCGTTTGAAGACTCCAAACCAAGTCCTTTCTGAAACGCAACAACTTTGTTTGGGTTGCCGAGATCAGACCGATCAATGGCTTTCTGGCAAGCGAGAATGAGCTTGGTATGTGCCTCCTTTTCCACCGCACTGAAGTGCGGCCGTCGGCATTCGTATTTGACCCCTGGCAGTTGTAGGACAGAGGTGTTTCGTCTCAGGCAGATAGAGGATAGGAGAAGGCGCAGGTTGTCAAAGTCATGGCTTGATGACTCGAGAGAGGTGAGTTTGGTCTTGCCTAGGATGTGCTTCCGGAAGTTGGCGACGTCTCCCATTACTGGGACACGAAGAAACCGAACTAGTGAGCCGATATCGCCAACGCCATTCTGCACCGGGGCGCCGGTCATGCACCATCGAATATGGGATGATAGGCTGTTCATGGCCCGGAACTGCTTGGTGGACGAGTTACGTATGATGTGTGCTGGTTTCTGAGGGTTAGTTGTGGAGTTTGCGGAAGCTTAGGCACGAGGCCGTGTCCAGGACTTACCTTCGTCCAGAACTATCCGATACCAGTGTATCTGTCTGAAAATACTCTTGGCGCGTGTGGTCTCTGTGCTCACTGTTCCGTATGTCGATATTACCACTGATGGCAAATTGGACGGATCCAGCCGCCTGTCGGGCCCATGATACTTGTAGTGGGTGATGACGCCAGGTTTGACATGCCTAAGGGGTCTGTGAGCGACTATCACGGCCGGTAACACTAATAGATGATGAAAAGATGAAGAAGATGAAGGAAGAGACATCCCCGGAGCGCAAATGCGCATGCTCGTTGGGCCTACAGAACGGGCTGACAACGAAACGGCCGATTCTTTAGGCCCAGCGAGTAGCTGTCATACTGGCCACTGCAAAAGACTTCGGTGGCGCAATCAGATGAAACTCACTTTTCTATCTCTTCAACCCATCCTTCCAGAAGAACTGGTTGCTGCTGTTAGTTTTCCTGATTCTTGGTGCTGGTTCCAATGCGGCTTACGCGAAAATGGCACTATCACAAGTGTGGAGAGGGTTGGTGTAACCCCTGATCTAGTTTGGGTTGACCTTGCATAGCTCTCGGCGCATGACATGGCCGTGACGACGGCAGAAATCATGCTGAATGTTTCCCCAAGCCCATCTCCCCTGCCAGTAGGCCACCCCGAACATCATCTGGAGACAGGCTCTTGGAGCCAGTAATGACGTGTTGGAATCTGCATTCATAATGAGTAAAGTGCAACAAAGGTAACATGGTACCCGGAACCTGCATTGAAGACCGGCCTTCCTCGGTTTCCTTCCACAAAGATGTGAACTTGGTGTGGTCACCGTTTTCCCTGCCGATGATGAAGTCTACTGCCTTGCTTTGATGCCTACCACTCGGGCAGTTACATTGACTAGGAGTGGTGTAACCCGGGCGGATATACTCTAGTAGTGGCGTTTGTATGCGCGAGTCTACCTGTGCCGGACCGAGCCTGCTATTCTCCGGTAGGTTGTCAATTGCAGCTAAGATCAACTCCAGATGCGACGGCTCCGAGATATCGACATCTTCATCTTGACTGCGATGATCAAGACATTGCTCCGTATCTAGAGAGGGCTGTTGCTCATAGTGTTCAATTTCGAGGTGCTGCGGATTGCGGTAGGGATACTGCTCAAGCATGAAATAGGGCTCTTGCAAGTACAGGCTGTGCGCAGACAGACTTCTGGCGATTTCTTCGCTTTTGACTCTGGTCCAATGACCATGATATCAAGGTCAAATTGAACAATGCCGGTGCTGGTCTGTAACTTTTCCAGATCCGCGTGCAATTGGTTCCGGTGAGCATAACTCAAATATTTGACGTCTTCAGCGATTTCCTGAAGTTTTGCGAGACCTGCTGAGGACTTTTTGTTGAGGACCGCAATCAAGTGGCTGGACAAGGTGGCTAATCCACCATATGCCTCTTCCAGAGAGAGGTTCGGCGGTATCAATTCCTCTTCATGATCAGCCAGCCGGGAAGTGTACAGCGAGGGACGTTGAACTGGCACATGCTAAAGGGCGACCTACCCTACGACGAGAGAACATGGGCCGCGCTGCAGGCTCTCTTCCATCGCGACTGGCTCACACGGGTGTGCATCCTGCAGGAGATCACGCTGGTCCATTCCTCTCGCGCAGCGGTGCAGTGTGGTGACGAGATACTACCATGGCCTGCGATACGCCGCGCGATCAGATGCCTATCCACCAAAAACAGCTTGCCATCGGCCGAGTTTCGCGACAGGATGGGACATGTTAGGCGGTTGGCCGAGTATAACCCTGCCTGATCCGCTGTCGCGAGTTGTGCGTTTATTTTGACGATCTTGAATGCTCGAACCCGTCGGATAGGGTTTACGGATTGTTGGGACTCCTGTCAGCGTCGCTACCTGCACGTGTCAAGGTCGACTATTCGCTCTCGGCGGCCGAAGTGTACAAGGTGTTTGCTCTCGCCCAGATGGAACAATTTGGTCGTCCGGAACCTCTGGTTGGATGTTCGGGCTTGGGAGACGACGTCTCGGCAACCGAGGGCATACCAACATGGGTTCCTGATCTCAGAACGCGCCCGTTTCGGCCTCTGTCCAGGCGTGGACAGTTCTCTTCGGCCATGACCCGTTCAGTGACGCGCTTTATTCCTCCCCATGTACTGGAGGTGTGCGGCGTGCATGCAGGTGAAGTTGCTGTTGTGCGTGATGAGGTGGCAGACACGATGAAGGGGGACCTGCAGGTTGTGAGAAGGTGGCAGCTCCGCGACATGGTCGAGAACTCCTATCCTGGCGGCGGAACATTTCTGGAAGGGTTTTCCTGGACCCTGAGTCGTTGTGGCATGATATCCAGAAACAGGGTGCCGTGGAATCATTACTATACAACAGCTCATGAGTGGACAGAGTATTGCCGCGACACTCTCATATGCGGAGAGGGGCCTATCGAAAGGAATGAGAATGTTGACACTTATATCCTTGACGCAGTCAAAACCTTTAACTTTCAGAGAAAACTCTTCTTCACAACGGATGGTCTAGTAGGGCCAGGTCCCAAGGGGATGAGCAATGGTAGCTATGCATTTCCTACACATCCAATCACCTTGAAATGTGTGAAGCTGATTAGTATGAATAGGAGACATCATCGCTGTCTTCCTGGGCTTCGATGCCCCTGTGATACTACGTAATGCCGGAGATGGAAAGTATCACTTTATTGGCGAGTCCATGGTGTATGGATCACATGATGCAACAGCTCTCCTCGGACCACTCCCAGTAGGCTGGTCTGTGCAAGTACTACTCGACCAAAATGGACACCAGAACGCGTATCGATACTATAACTTCAATACCAAGCGCACAACAGATGATGGTCCACGCCTGGGTCGACTGCCACCACAATGGGAGCGGGTCGGCAACGATCGAACGCCCGACGACCCGGATTATTCCGAGAGATTCAGAAATATTACCACTGGTGAACTGGTTAATTTTGATCCAAGGATGTCGGAGGAAGCACTACAACAGAGCGGTCTCAATCTCACAACATTTGCTTTGTTGTAGGGATTGGTCTGTTTTGTCCTTCTGGTCTTTTTCAGTGGATTACTTCTGCTAGGTGCATAGAATCACAAGATTTCTTTACGGAAGCTGGCCACGGACGAGAGGGCGTGGACCGTGGTTAATCATCTTGGTAAGATATAGAACGAGATACGGCACAGTCCACGTGAACTTCACAGTACCTTGCGTGCCAACACAAGAGAAACACTGCTTCATGGAATCCACTCATCCAAGAATGCACCAGAAAGAGATCAGACAATCGCATTGTCATGAACCGAAGATACTTTTTGTGGTAAGCGATCTACTCCCTTCACCCTAGATCGCCTGCTATCCACCACGCTGCAATACCATCATCCCGATGCTCCTCCCACCTGCCAATCACGAGTTCTGAGAAATCTCCCAATTGATCACAAGCGCCTGGCAACGCAGCTTGCCATAAGCCCCGATCTTGTAGTCCTTCTCGCCGGGGAACAGAGTGCCAAACTTCTGAATCGCCTTCTTGATCGTGAGGCGGAGGTCCTCATTGCCGAGCGTGTATAATAGACCGTTGTGTTCGGCCCACGTCGTATACGCACACGAGTCCTTGCTGATGAGCTTTTTGTGGCCCCCGGCGCCGACCCTGCATCACATCGTCGAGCGTCAGCGTCAATCAATCAATCAATCTATCTATCAATCAGAAGATGGGGATGCAATAGGACATACCAATTGCCTGGTTCCTTGATGTTGTTGTACATGTGCCAGCAGTCAAGGACTAAAGGGGAATTCTCCGAAGTTTTGTTCCAGTATTCGTAGTCAGAGTTGCAGAAGCTGTCGCCCTTGAAGAAGTCAGTCTTGTTTTTGTACCAGACACCGTCGCTGACTTCGGTGTAGCCGGAGTCGGCAGAGGGAGGGGCAACCCCAGTCTCGGGGACGGCGGGGGCGGCCTGAATGGCGGCTGTGAAGAGGCCAACAAGGGTGACGGTGAGCTTGTTGAGCTGCATGATGATGGAAGTGGTTCGAGTTCTCAGTGTTGAGTTGCAAGATTGAAGTTGACGTGTAGCTGCAAGATTGTCATCGGTTGTCGGTGGTTTGGGAGAGGGAGGAGATGGCAAGTCGGAGGACAAGTGTGGAAGATATACCTGTCTCTTGGGAGATCACAAGCACGCTGGTGGGCCCCGAAAATGGAGAGTAGAGGCCACGGGCACGAAATCGATCGAAGACGGAGTGATGATGAAAATTCTGCTTCTTGACGTTCTCGTGATCCAAGGTTGGCGAGTGGTTTCCGACTTTTTGGCTCCGTTCGATACTGTCTTTGGCAAGGACAAAGCCACGGGACCGTCTTCCTGGTTCTCATCGCTTCCGAATATCCGGCCATCCATGGCATTGGCGGCATCTTCAAGCATGAAAATACCATCAAGGAGTGGCCATCTGATATTCGAGGCATCACGGGACGGGCATCTGAGGGAAGGAGCATGGCCCGGGCCGTCATGTGCTAACAATTGACGGCAGCCGCAGTTTAAGGAGTTCTCCACTTGCCCTCTTTCTCTGGCCTGGGCTCTTTGCAGTATCCCTCATTGGCTGCCTGGGGAAGTAATGGGACCTCCACTTTCGTCCAGGGCTCTAGATCAACACTGTATGAGGTCATTGTCACTGGCAATTCAGCTGGGAAAGCTCGTAGGGAGGATAGGAAGGAGGCGACATCAGGAGAAACATGCGCTGGGTGAGAAGGTGGCCGTTCAGGAAGTAGGTGAAGCGTGCTCTCAAATGAATTTCGTTTTTGTAATCGTATCCTCTGGTATGCCTACACGGACAATTGGCCAGATCCAGATCATGTGAAGCCTTGCTGTCTCCCTGATAACCTGCTCCAAGAACTCTGTGGTTCTCCTGCTCCAACCCTTGTGGGACACTGAGGATCACAACAACCAGACACCTTCCATGGTCCCTTCCGCAAATACCGTGGACTGTCATAGCTTGCAGGAAACAGGCCTGTTCCTTCTTGAGATATTCCAGCTGGCTTTCTTGGGAGATACGCCCGGCTGGAGGCACCGGGACATTGACCGTGGTCATATTGTTGTTCTCTGAGTTTGGAACGTGAGGTGGACTTACTCCTGGACAACTTATGTGAGGACAAATGGCAAGTGCATGATAGAAACTGTTTTCAGACGTCATTATTAAACGAGTCTAAACAAAGTATATAATACACTGAAAAGAGTTTTCTTCCCAAATATCGTCACTGATAAAGAAAAGATCATCTCATTAGAACTTCTTGGGCTTTACGCCCACCAAAGCAACCCGTGCAGCAATAAACAGCAAAGTACCCACGGCACAGGCAACACCACCGAAAATCTTTGTGCTTTGAAACGCGCCGTTTGCAGATGTCAGGATAGCACCACCGATTGGCGACCCAGTCAACGCCGCAATCGAAGCAATGCTGAAAGCTGTGCCGGTGCGGGCACCGATCTGTTGGATGGGGGATATGGAAGCAATCAACACGGGAGTAAGACCAATGCCAGCACCTGAACCGATGCCAAACAGCACGGCAAACGTGATGATGGCCGCGTCGCCTGAGGAGGGTAACCATACAGCGAGGATGAGAATGCTGGTGAAGGCCGCCATGACAATCATGACGTTGAAATGGCCAAGCTTGTCCGCCATGGCGTTGGGTATTGTTCGGCCGATGATGCTGGGAAATGTTGGCATATTGCAACTGTTCAGTGGATGGAGGAGGGTACGAACCTAGCACCATTCAAAATGGGCACAAGATAGTTGGCGAGATTTTCTGACATGCCACCCGCAAGTGCTTCAACAACAATGAAGGTGAACGGGACAAACATGCCCCAATAAAAGAAGAAAATTCCGGCAGTCAATAAAGCAAATGGCAGCTCTCTCAAAGGTGCGAGGAAGGCCGTGAACTCAAAGGGACGCTTCACCGGTGGGATGCGCGTACGGACTGTGAAATTGGCCCAGATGAGGAGGGCTAGGACGAGAAAGGCGCATGTTCTGATTGCCCAGGGGAATCCGACTTTGGGGATGAGGTTGATCAACATGACAGGGAAGATGACACCGCCGATGGAGGAGCCACAGACGACAAGACCCATTGCTGCACCGCGTTTCTTAAGAAACCATGTCGAGACCTGAGGTAGGTGTCAGTTGGTGATGATTGCATAAACATCTCGGGAGGTGCTGGCGACTCACACAAGTAAAAGCGGGGAAAAACACCATCGACGCCCCAACCGCCGAGCATATTGCCTGACTGAGAAGAATCTGATAATACGTCGTCGACAAACTGATCATCATCATCCCAAACACATGCATAAAACTCCCCACAAAAAGCAAAGCCGCTGGGCCATGGCTGTCAAAGATTCTCCCCACCCAGATTCCAGAAAATATCATGAAAAATATCTGCAGCGCGGAAATCCATGAGATCTCCGATGGTGTGTAGTTGCTGAGCTGATTGGCCTGGTAATGCGACTGGAAAATACCAGCGCAGTTGACCCAGCCAAACGAGACAAACAGACAGGCTGATGCACCGCTGACAGTCAGCCAGGCGCGGGCGCCGCCTTCTGGGAAGTCATCATGACCCGGTCTTGGAGGTGCAGGTGGTTGTTGGTGGGGTGGCGGTGGTGATGATGGCGACTTGGTCTCGCCACGAACTAGGGATGGGGTTCTGAGGCTTTCGCTGTCTGTGAGGTTGGCTTTCACGTCACCCCCCGGGTATAATCGGACAGCCATTCTGGAGAAGTAAACAAAATATGTCCCTGGCAGGAGAGAAAGGCCAAGAAGCCAAGGCGAGGCTCCTCGGTTATGAATCAGATATGGAAGGATTGAGATAAGATAGAAAAGCACCCGCTCGGAATATTCTTCGGTCGCCGAGTTCACAGGAGCTGTGTATTCATAAGCCGCTTATAAACGATCCCTGTATCAAGGCCGGAGATTCCGGGGTTTGGGGGCCACACCATTCCCGCGCTCGTATGCAGGCCGAATACACTGCATAATTGAAGTTTCGAAGCGCTCAGGATTGATGCCCATAGGTGGTGATTCACACCATCCGAGTCACCAGTTGTTGAGGGATGGGCGTTTACGCCCATTTGGTCGTGTTTTTTGAGCACACTCAGACGGCCATGTTTAGGTAGGTTAAGCCTTCATTGAGCCACACCGAAGATTACCACAACCACGACCTTGATGCAAATTCTGTAGCATCACAGCACCACATGTCTCAACGGCCCCGGAGCGCGGCAACTGACCAAGTCCTGGAGTCCGGGCCGAGACCAAGGAAAGAATTTGCCATTTCCCACGCCAGTCAAAGCGCTGCGCCTTTTGACAGCAGCCACGACACTTTTTTAAGTTTTGCGCTATTCAACAGCACTTTCCAGCCAAGCACAGACTTCCGGGCCAAAATCCATCTTCAACTGCGAAATGCCCGACTCCGTCCACCCTTCTTGGAGTCGTGGCTTCTTTGAGTAGCGCTTCTCCGCCTGGTGTGATTTTTGTTCTGTCCGTCTCTTTGGCGTTGCGCAAAGCGACCCATCCACAATGCAAAAGAGACCTAGTTCACAGAAACGATATTTTTTTATCATACTCCCGCTGACGTCATATACCATCAACATGGCTGGCTTCAAGACGCTGTTACATTGTCTCGGATGCTGTGCCACTCATGTCTTGGAGTTGGTACGCTAGCCAACAGTTATCCCGCATCTCGTGTTTGCTCGCGGTCGGCTCGCCTCTCGGAGATATTCCACGTTGAAACTAGTTCTTGTTACACGGTTGCATTCCAAGATCAGTACTCATAGTTTCTAGCGTAGGTAATTGGGCAAATTCACCTGGTGACAGTACTGGGGTGGCCTCATCCTCGTTGTCTCAGGGTGTCCGGGCTGGTGATACCGAACAGAGAGAAGCGTACAACCTGCACGGTGGCCGGGCGGTTAAAAACCAAATAACGGAAGATATCTACCTGGTTCATGGGGCATTCAAACTCCCTGGAGGCCTAGGTTTGATGGGTCTGAATGGAAAATAAGGGGCGAAGAAAGGGTTGATTGGTTCCAAACCCGAGCACTGTAAACCGCAACAATGCAACACCAGCGACATGAATTATATTTCCGACATTCATTGATACAGCCACAGATTGATGTTACGTCGATGTGGTCCACGCCATGATTGGCCATATTAATGAGACGCAAACTGGAATGGCCGGCCTAGGCAGACCCAACCTGGACGGTCAACTCTTCAAATGGCCCCCATGGCTAGGCGGCAGTTCACTTGCCCCTATCTCGAAGCTCTGACCCTTTTCAGGTGGGCTAGACCCCTCTATTATTATGAGGAAATTGAAACCCACAACACTTTGTTGTCTTACCTTCATTTGCATCTACTTGCGGTCTTCTGTTGCTTGTTCTTTCACTTTTGCCGTTTGATAACATGTTTCCCGCTCGTTTGGCTTCTTTATTTGGGTTCGTTTTGATAGCCATCCCAGCGGCAGTCCAAGGAGTACGACTTGATGTACCTCGAGTTGAAGATTTCGTCAGGAGATGGAACGTCGCCGCCACAGTGATTGGTGATTACGTCTACATCGACGGGGGTGAGATCAATCAGTTCGAGAACGGGACAATAGACGAGGCTCCAGTTTACCAAGGTAGCTCCCCATGTGCCTCAACTGTTCGCCCAGCAGGTGACGGGAATACCAGTCTAATCTCAATATTCAATCCTAGTGAACTCAACACTGTCCATTGACATCTCCATCTCTTGGACTACAAGCGATGTCTCTATCCGGACGATAGGGAAGCCCAACGCTCCTAGAAACGCGCCGATGATATGGACAGACAAGGAAGGAACGGGCGGATTCTACTCTTGGGGTGGTGTTTTCTCATTGGGAAGATCTGTGACCGGGTCCGAGATGTGGAAGTTCAGCGCAGATGGCAGAGGGGGAGGGAGCTGGTCACTTTTCCAGGATTTTGCAAATCCGGAGGCCTTTAAAATTTTGTTATCACCAGAGAGGGGAGCTTATGCTAACACGGACGACAAAGGCTTTCTAATTGGAGGTTCCGTTTGGGGTGGGACACAACTGGGCTTCACAGACACTCAGGCCATCCCAGGCATGGTCTCATTTGACATGCGAACTAAGGAGATCAGCAATGGCACAGCCAACGATGCGGGCTCCAACAGAAGCCCATTCGAGACACTTATTGGGGCGAGGGCTCACTTCATCCCGGCTAACACTGGCACGAAAAGCCAGCAGGGGTTGATACTGGTCTTGGGGGGCCACAGGTCTTATGTCGACCGACAGGTCAGCCTCGAAGACTCGCCTGGCTTCGATTTTAGGAACTTGTCATTCTTCGACCCGGAAACAGGAGAAAGATATTGGCAAATTGCCACAGGAGATATACCGCCTTATCCCCGGGCTCACTTTTGCGTCACCGGCTTCGCTATAGCAGGGGTTGGTTATGATGTGTAAGTTTAAATTCTGCCAAATAACCAGAATACTTTGGTAACACAGTCGTTGATGGTTTAACAGCTTTATATTTGGAGGACGGAACGAAGCGCAGCAGAGCTACTACGATGATGCCTACATTCTCAGCCTGCCAGGCTTCGTGTGGACCCTGGTTCCAACTCCTCCGGCAGGGCCGCGATTCTTCCAGTCGGTCTTTACAATAATATTCACCATGAATCCGCACTGACAGTTCAATTATTCCAGTGCGTGTGTCTCTATGGGAAATCAGGTGCTCAGTATCGGCGGCGTCACTGATAAAATCAAGTCCGTGGATGCAGCTCCACAAGGCTTACTACTCTTTGACATGACTGCCCAAACCTGGAACGATAACTATGACGCCAAAGCCAAGAATTATGTTCGGGCTAAAAGTCTGGACGAGTGGTATCAGAACGGGTTAGTTTCAAGTTACATGTCATCTCCAAAAGGCAATACTGGTTCCATCGCGAGAAGAGGCTAATGCTGTCCTACGTGTAGAAGTATGGACAAGGTTGTCTGGTCTTCCGAGCAGGTGAGGACCCTGTTTGTGACAGATACGGACGCTGAACCTCCAGGGAGCGCGCCTAGCAAGCTACCAGACATCCCCAATGGCACAGAGCAAGCGGACTCACGACAAGATTTCTCAACGACTCAAACTCCAGTCGGGGCTATCGCAGGAGCCGGAGCCGGGGGAATGCTTGCTCTGGCTATCATAGTCTCTCTGGTGATTTGGATGATCCATCATCACAAGAAAGCCAAGAAAGAAAAAAACAAGACCGCCCAGTGGCCGCTGCCTCTAAAACATTCCAGCAAATCTCCAATCATGGAGATGCCAATTTACAACCCGGAATTTGATAGGCTTTGTGGTTACTGGGAACCATCAGGACTAGCAAACAACACAGTGAGGGACAGTGCGCGGATGTCGGTGCAAAGAGTCGAAGTCAGCGTCGAACACGACCATTGGGAGTTGCCAGTGGCCCCAAAGGATCACTCGGTTCATGGGTTAAGACGAGTAACTAGGGGGGTTGGCATGGGAATCGATCACAACAATTGGAATCTGCAAGATAGGCGAAGTTTCTGAAGGTCTTGGAGAGTCTAGAGTTACTAGAGGAAGAGGAATATCGACACCAGTATACGATGCTTCTGTCCGATGACTGCTGAACCTCAATGTTTGCCCATAAAGCATCGCCACAAGGAGTCGACTTATGGACAAGATGACCCAGTCTCCCACCAACAATTGTCTCACGAATCTACCATCCCACAGATACATCGTGTCATGAATCTATGCCCTCTCAGTTGACCTTCCAACCCCAGGTTCGAGCGCTTAGACATTGTAGTAGCACCTCATGCTCCCCGAGTTCTGGTTGAACGCCGTGCAAGCGTACGTCCCACTGGAGCCTACGCTCTGCCTCTGGTCTTGGCAGCTTGTTGTCAGAGAAGATGCTGCAAGTGGTCGACTTGGTGCCGACGTGGGTGAGCCCGATCGAGCGGATGGAGCTGTCGAGCCTGATGCAGGGGCTGGTACCACTGAAACCCTCGTAAGAGCCAGTGTGGGGACACTTGCAGTTGCTAAGAACACTGTTAGTAGAGGCATTCTTGATGAGGTCATAGAATAAGATGACACTAACCCGCAAGTATGCCACCAGACGCTGCCGTTGGCGGTAACGGTGAGGCAGCTGGTAGGTGCGAGGAGGAGGTACTTGGCGCTGACCATTTTGGCGAGGGAGGCTTTTTGTTGAAGGCTGAGGAGACAGGGTTGTGGAGGATGTCGATGGAGAGAGTGATGAAGCCAGACAAAAGTCGGTGAGGCAATGTGCTTTATACTTAATGTGCTTTATATTTGCGTTCACAATGCTCAGGGTTTCAAGCTGCCTTTGGGAATGGTACCTTTTTAGGAAGGTTGAAGTCTGTGATCAGTATTTCATCAGTGACGATCCCCTAAGCGAGTCGCAACTTTGTATTTTACTTCTTCTAGCCCCGTTCTCGTGTAATTTTACCCCTTCGAAATCATTGTTTCCTGTCAGCACTACCAACAGCGGAGGCTCGTAGAGGTCAAATTCAACCCCAAATGTCGAAGACCAACGTTGATGTAGCTCTAGCTGCTGACAAATGAATCACGCCTGTTGTATTGAGTGCGTTGATGATACCGTATCGTATAATGGCTTTGAGGGGTAGTGTTCACCGCTCCTAATCCTACTGCGTATGTAATCATCCTTGCTTGATGCGCGGACGCTGACTGATGTCAGCTTAGAGCAGACTAGCCATATTCCCGGCTACACCATTGGCACCCTGCCTACTGGTAGGCTCGTATGGTTAGGGTACGAGTTTCCGCATTTGTTTTTCCATTATCTTATGCAGATTCGTCTCACACGGGCATGTAGACTGAAGCAGCTGAGGATCATCAACCAAGTTCGGATAAAACATGGTCCTTTTAAAGTGCGATAATGTCCTTCTTAACAGAGGTAATGTGCTCTTGTACTGGAGAATACTGCAAAGTTTAAATGAGGTTGATTTTCAAACTGGGATAATTGTGATTTTCAAGCTGGGATGATGCGATAAATACATTTGTGAATTAAATGAATTAGATGAGAAATAAGTTTTGGAGAATAATTGCGGCAAAGGGTAAAGAGAAGTTAGACTGATGATGTTATTCTTGGGTAAGTTGGGATAATGTCTATCCTAAGCTGGGGTAAAGTATGGCGGATATTGGGATAAAAACTAGACCAAAACGAAGGAACGAAAGAAGAATCATGCCCTTTGGAGCTAGGATAATTAATCATAAGCTGGGATAATATCTTTTTTAAGCTGGATAATGTCTTTTTATTGCTGGAAATATTGGTTTCAAGCTGGGATACTGTCTTTTTAAAGCTGGGAATATTGGTCTTACGCTGGGATAATGCCTATTTTAAGTTGGGACAAGATCTATCCGAAGGCGGGGTAAATATGCTTGATGCTGGGATGAAGCTCAAACTATAAAAAAGAACGAACGATAAAAGAAGAGTCCTGCTCTTTGACGTCTTGATAGCCTAGATGTAAACACCACCCGGGAATGATCTTCCTCCCCTGGCTTGCACCGGCCTAGATGCATCCACCCTCTCCCGCACCTCTGTGCCACGATCCAGCACTTCACTCCGCCCATCAGTCGTGAACAAGATCTTGCATACCCGACTGGAATCCTTCATTTGCTCACGCAATAGGATTATGAAATTCCAGAGGTACTTGATGCTGTCCCTGTCTCCTGCATCCTGAAGCCCGTCGATGACAAAACAGATCACGGGCGGTGCGTATTCAAACAGCGCGTTCATGATGTTCAACGCGGTGGGAAGGCTGTGGAGAGTTCCATCCAGCTTTTCGAATTGGTTAGCGTCGAGGGCTTTGTCTGCTTTGAACCCTTCCAGGGGAAGAACATAGGCGAGTTGGCGGATCATGGAGTAGCAGAGAGATATGACTGCGTCATCTCTGTGGCGTAATCTTGGTGTGCTGCCACTTCCGCCGCCACTGCCGCCGGCGTTACTCCTGGCAAAGCTGGAGCGGGACTTGCAAAAGTATGAAATGCAAGGAATGCCAGCGCTCAAGACTTTGTCGGTGGCTTCCAAGGCCGCCTTGGAAAGCGCGGTGCTGCCAGGGGAAAACGCCGGGCCTTCTACCCACATTATCTTGGAGGCAGAATCAGATATCCATCTGCTGAGCCGCTCATAGACCTCTTGCGGGATCATGGTTGGCTCTTGGTGGGCTCTGTGGAAGTCTTCGTCACTCTCGATAAATGGTCTGAGGGCTTCGGCGTATTGTTGGATTCGCGAACAGTCGGACATTGTGGTCTCTGCAGGCCACGATGATGTTAGTTAAGTTGTGCAAGTGCTGATATAGATATCATGGCTGGCTGTCTTACCCTCCGTAGGGTTTGTTGATTGTCCTGTTTTGGGAAGTTTCGCCGTGGCTGGCTTGTTGGCTGACTCGTTAACTGTCAAAGTGGGCAGGGTGTGTGAGCTTTGCTGTGGAGACTGCGTAGTGATGTCTGTGACGTTGGAACTCGTTGAATTAGTTGCAGCAGCAAAGGCGCCGTTGTGGGATACCACACGCAGCATTACCTAGACAGGTGGAAATCAGGACACAATGGAGGTGGTAACTCAAAAGTGGACCGACACTCTTTGTGACAACAGTGATTCGAGGCCCCGCGGCACACTCAAGGCCCTGCGGCCCATTTGTGGGTTTAGGATGAAAGAGAATGGCCAACTTACCGTGTGTGACCTGATCATCGACACCTTCGAGCTGATGCACAGCATTCTCACCCAGTCTCTGAAAGCCCTGTGCTGCTGCGGCAACTTTCGCATTGACCTGCTGCTGTGTGTCCGCGTGAGTCTGGATTCCAAGCTGTTGCAGCCTGGCCAAAATTGGCTCCAGGTCGTTCATCTTTTGATGCATGTGCTCAATGCGGAGCTCAGTGGTGTGTTGCGCCTCGTTGCGGATGTCGCCGATTGTCTTTTGGATACCATCAACCGTGGCTTTTACCGTCTTGTCATAAAATCCTTTGTTGAATGAGGCCAGAAATCTCTTGTGCCGTTTATGGAGAAAAGACATGGCGTGACAAAGAAATATGAAGACCTGAACATACAGTGCCACGACAAGCCTCTGCATTTCTTTTGTGTTTGCCACTTGTGTTTTCTTCTGCACCAATCTCAGGTTCTCACTTATTTCCACAAGTGCAAGTGAGAATCCCTCGGCAATTTTCTGGTAGTTCACTGAGGCCTGACCAACACATTAGCGTCAACTAGACAGGATAGAGGAAAACGAGGTGCTTTTTTACGATGGAGGGTGGTGCTGGGTAAGATACCTTGACAACCGATGTCACGACTCCGGTGAGGAGGCTGATGTACTTGTCCTCTGTCGGAACAAACTTGAATAAGAATGAGTGATCATCCATTGTCTCCATGAAGCGGAGGAACCGATTCCTGGCGAGGCCAATGCCAGTCTCATGCTTGGCCTCCCATCAAACACGGGTGTCATTGACTGCCGCTTGCAATGTTGCAATGCTAGGAAGTGACGAGTGAGTGGTCCCGGATATTACGTCTCCTGGAGGGACGAAGAGTCTTTGAAACTCTTGCCAGACTCGAATCAACTCTTTGCGCTGTTGCTCTAAGGGATCAAAAATCGGATCACTGGTATGGACATTTAGTGAATTCAGACGTATGAACACATCGATGCACGGTTAGCATATCCTTATGTGCTCACATACCTAGAGCAGTCATTCTGGAGCCAACTAACCCACTCATGTGCTTTGACACGTTGAATACTTTGTTGATGGTCTGCCTGCTGAACCGTGGCACCGAGTGCTTGGGATAAAGAATCTTCTGGCCTTTCTTTTTCGACTTTGAGACTGTAGGATCGAACTGCTGCTGTGGTAGTCCTAGGATCTGCTGGTCTAAATGACGCCATGGTCCAAGAAAACACCTATGCTATTGCTCCATGGACCTTCCAGTTGTTGACATGGGGATGAAGGGTGTGGGGCAGCAGTGGGAATCTAAAAATCCAAAAGAGCCACGGGCATGGTGCTGCCTGAGTTGTCACTCTTGAGCCGCTTAAAAATGCATCCGAAAGGCACAATCATAAAGCCGACCTGTGTGTGACCGTGTCATCAGTGAGGGGTAATTGCGAGGGTATTCTTTCCTACCCCGCGTGCCTCCCGGTCCTGTCCTTCACTCTCGTTCCCCAGTTGAATCTTTGTTGATCTCCACGTGTGACCGTCAATTCTTCTCGATGGCCTCTTTGCAAGCCGTAGCCCGCCATCCCGTCGCGCGGCAGCCAGTATCACCCACTGATAAATCCCCAAGTGAGAAGACGACTAAAGAACCTATCGATCCACAGACGTCAACCACAGAGGTCGATGATCAAGTATCTTCTAACCCAAACAACATACCAGCGATGATCAAACAGCCCCATCGACAATGAACGCAGAGGAGAAGGGAAAATGGACGTCAAAAGTTCCCCTGTACTGTGTGGTGAACGGTCGGTCTCACGGACATCTTCAAGATTTTGGGCTCCCTCGTTGTCCACGGTGTGGGATGTCTATGTGGGACAACCCGACGTATCAAGCCCCAGGATAACAGAAAGTTGAGAAGGGTGCGAAGGAGCGTGACAAGGAAGCCAAGCGCAAATTCAACCCACGATGCCATTGCATCGGTTGCCTCGATATTCGAACGCGCGGAGAAACACCCCATATTCCTCTTCCGAGAACAGAACAAGAGTCAGGCGAAGACGAAGATACCTAGCAGCCAAAAATATCCTACTCCGTGGAATACCTCGACACAAAGGGTCAGTACATTGGCAAACAGCGATATGCAACACCATTTGATCTCTCGGCGGCCCGTAAGGGTGTCTCAAAGCATCAAACTTCTGTTTTTAGTGTTGTCACTGTTCTCCAGACATCACACGCACCAGAGAATTTCCGATTTCTCAGCGATGATACCCGAGCCGACAAAGTAGCCGGAATACTCACCGACGAAAACATCGCTGTACACGTGCATACCATGAGAATCATTATCGAGTCAAAAGCCCTCAGCGCTCTACGCTCGGTAGTCTCATACTACCCTTTCGTTGATCTTGACCATAAAGTCTTGTCACTAAACGAACCTTACACTATCCTAGGTCACCACATGAGCGAGCTTGAAGCACTCCATGAACGATGCAAAACCAGTCACCACAAGGGTGAAGTCAAACCGGACGAGAACGCTAACCCGGATGACCCCTTGGTTGAAACAACCGCCGAGCATCTGGAACTGCTTCATAACTATCTCAAGACAAAGGTATACAAAGGAAGGATCGAGACCGAACAGGAGCTGCATCGGAGGAATATGTGTACTTTCCAGATGCTATGGCTTCTCTTCAGGCCGGGCACGACAGTATACGTGGAATCGGGAGGTAAACTCGCTGCCCATGTGGTCCATGCCATGGTTCATGACACCGCCATTCTTTCGGACAACCGTCGAGACTTTGGGCCGCATCAGATCCTATTGTGGTCGTTAAGGTTTGATGGCAGATTTGTTGGAAGGAGCACGACGTCAGTTGTTGTGCCACCATTCCGGGAAGAACGTGAAATCACATCACTGAAGGTTTTCCCAACCGAACTTTTCGACAAGAAAGACGGTGGCGAGACCAAAGCGAGATTGGAAGCGCAGGGGAGGCAATGGTTCAAACTCTTACGTAGTCAGCCGGCCTTCTATCAATGCGACCCGTCTGACCGGGCGGCACTTGTTCTCCAAAACAGACACGTTGTTAGGAGGAAGGCAAGTGAGGAAAGTATGGACTCTGAGGATGCTGCTAGTCACAAGCCCAATATACGCAAAGCCAGGAAAGCGGGTTTGGTATGTCCATCTCCTCCAAAGCACCATTGATAGTATTTTGGCTTCACTCATGTACCCGGGAGTATGGCCTTCTGACACGTATCTGACTGCAACTATCAGCTTAGCGGTCGAGTGTACGTCGATTCTGCAGCCTACTACTACGAGTTCGAAGAGAAAGCACCCGAAATCTGCAACGTCAATGATATCGGACGCAATTTGGCGATGTGCGGGTGTGAAGAGTGGTGAGACAAACCCTTAGACTGGGTGCAGGGCCAGCGCATTTACTCGGGATGAATATGCCTGACTAACCCCGATCGCAGTTATGGCAGACGGCCCCATCCCCCAGCTAACTTTCGGTACGCATCCTACGATTTGCTGGATCCAACAATGGTGGAGAATCTTACACTGGAGTCCGGGGCGCATGATTCCAATCATCGATATCTACTGTGTGACTCTCTTCTCTATGGAATATTCTTGAAGTCCAGAACTTGGGGTAGGTGCTAAGATCCCTTAACTCCCTACCTACACATAGAGGACTCTCTGATAACTACAAGGCTTACTAATTTGTTGTTACCATTCAAGGCGTCCATATTGTAGCCTATTGCTTGGAGCCTAAACTCAATCCGAGGGCTATTGACATGTTAGTCATGCCTGCGCCACGCAAAGATATGATCAAGGCATTGGTTCAGAAGTACAGCAACATGAGCCCAACACCAGGCTTATCTACATCGTGGCGCGCCGACTTTATTGAAAACAATGGAGAGGGTCATATCTTCTTGCTACATGGCGGTCCCGGTGTTGGGAAGACATATGTAGGTCGGCATACATTTATTCTTAACCGTGCACGATTAACAGTTCTGCCCCTCATCAGACCGCCGAATGTATCGCGGAGTATACGAACCGTCCTCTACTATCTCTCACCTGTGAAGACATTGGCACAGACGAAGTCAAGATGGAACAGCAGCTCTCCAAGTGGTTCAGAATGGCCGAAAAATGGGGCCTGTCATGTTGATTGACGAGGCTGATATCTACCTGGAACGGCGCGTTGTTAGTGACCTTCGGCGCAACAGCCTTGTATCTGGTGAGATTCTGCGTCAGCATCCTCATCTGAGTACACCAGTAATACTGACCCTGAATGTACAGTGTTTCTTCGTTGTATAGAATATTACCGAGAAATCCTGTTCTTGACTACAAACCGCGTCGGGCATTTCGACGACGCCTTCATTTCCAGGATCCACATCATCAAGTACTATCAGCTCAGTGAAGACAATCGCCGCCAGATTTGGACACAGTTCGTCGACAAACTCACCAACGAGCGTCACGACTTCATCAGCACTGGGCGAGCCAAACGATACATCTTGGAAGATGAGATCGTAAAGAGGCTGGAATGGAACGGCCGGGAAAATCGCAATGGTAAGACCAGTTAATCAAGTCCACGTGGCGATGTACTGACGAAGCTTTTGGTGCGCAGCATTCCAAACTGCCGTCGCTCTGGCAGACTTCCGATTCCTGCAAAAGACTGACAAGAAGGAGCATGATGGCCCAACTTTGGATCAGAAGGACTTTGGGCAAGTTTGCCAAATGACAAGGGAGTTCAAAGAGTATCTTCATGATCTCCATGGCCTGGATGAGGAAGGGAAGGGCTTACAACGCTAGAGCGAGGGCAGGAAATCATGACTTGGGAAGGGGCATGAGCAAGTAACAGAAATCAGGAGAGGAGGTTGGAACATTTTCATCTACATTGGTTTACATGCAGCTATGTATGGTGTCAACAAATGTCACATGGCTTGGCGTTATCGGTTGTCGCCACCGTCCAATCACGGAGGCGAAAACACCCACATGTTCCTGACGATCTCCCCCACCACTTTCCTCAGCTCACTGCTATATCTCAATGCCAATGAGCACGTGGGTAAGTGACAGAATCCAGTGTTACAGTCACACCGTTCCTCCATCATTCTATTCCTCAGCTTGCATGAGCTGAAAGATGCCCACGTGCCCTGGCCGAGGTCATAAGTTGAATATGCCCTCCCGGAGGAGTGCAAGCTTCCTCACCGTCACAAACAGCTGCGCACCCCCACCAGAGTCATGGTCTTCCTCAGCAGCCTAGGCGTCCTTGCCTTGTTGACGAGCACCGTGCTCTCACACCCTCAGCCATCTCCTGCTCCCGTCTCCACGACAACGTGCCAGGGAAAATCCTATACATACAACGAACTCGCCGGTTTCGGTTCCATCCCCTCTGACGCGAGAGACAAATTCGGCGACACAATCAGCATCGGCTCCTCAGCCGCGATCACCAACTGGAAAAAGCGATCTGCCGGTGGCAAAAACAAACAAACCTACTACACCGGCACGCTCTACGGCCTCCCCGACAGAGGCTGGAACACCCAAGGCACCCAAAACACCATCCCTCGCGTCCACACCTTTGATGTGACTTTCACCCCAGCCGCGGCATCTCAATCCCCGCCCCTCCCACCAAACCTCCTCTTCAAATACAAAGCCACCATCCTTCTTACCTCTCCCAGCGGTGAACCCCTCACTGGTCTCGACCCAGACAGTATCACCACCCTCCCTGGCTTTCCCCCCCTCCCAGCATCGACCTATCCCGGTGATGGGTTTGGTGGCCCCGGTCCAGGAGGAAAACGCATCGCTATTGACGCCGAAGGCTTGGTGTTGAATGATGATGGCACCTTCTGGATAAGCGACGAGTACGGCCCGTACATCTACCTCTTCTCCCCCAGCGGAAAACTCCTATCCGCCATCGCCCCACCTGATGCTCTCCTCCCACTGAGGAATGGCACCCTCAGTTTCAGCAGTGACAACGCCCCTATTTTCGACAGCGGCAAACGACCCATTCCTACCAACCCCAGTCAGGGTAGGTCAAACAACCAGGGTTTTGAGGGGTTAACCGCCAGTTCAGATGGGAAACAACTCTGGGTCATGCTGCAGAGTGCGGGGAGGCTGGAAGGGGGCGGGAATGCTGCTACGAGGAGGTATACCCGGTTATTGAGGTATGATGTTAGCAAGGGGAAAGGCAAGAAGGTGAAGTACTCCGGGGAGTGGGTTGTGCCTTTGCCTACGTTTACTGATGGGCAAGGGAGGACGAGGGTGGCGGCGCAGAGTGAGATCAAGTATGTCAGTGACGAGCAGCTGCTTGTGCTGCCGAGGGATAGCGGGGTTGGTGCTTGCACTGATAGCCCGACGAGTTTGTACAGGCATGTGGACGTGGTTGATATTGGGAGGGCGACGGATGTGAAGGGGAGGAGGTATGATTTGTTTAATGCTTCGATTGCGAGTGAAGGTATGTGATTTGACTTGTGATACGAAGGATAGCCCGACCCTGACGAGAGCAGATGGTGTGTTGAAGCCAGAGATAACACCCGCGACACTTTGCCCGTGGATCGACTTCAACATCAATTCTAGGCTGAACAAGTTTGGGCTGAGGAACGGGCCCCCAGCGTTGCCGATGAACAGCCTTTTGAATGAGAAGTGGGAGAGCTTGGTGTTGGTTCCGGTGGACGATGGCAAGAAGGACGAGTACTTCTTGATTGTCATCTCTGATAATGACTTTATCACGCAGAATGGTAAGCGTTTTTGACAATAGAGGGATGCATAATACACTGCTGACAACTGTTTCAGGATTCATCAACAACGGCAAGATCCCATACAAAGACGCGAGTGGGTGCAGCCTGGACCAACAGGCCTTGGTGTTCAAGGTCACGCTGCCAAGGAAGAGTAGGCCTTTGATCGGATAGGAAAAATCGCTATTCTGTGGTGATGGGGTACATAATCAAAGAGACTGAGATCAAATATTCGAGGTCAGACATGGGTGCTGTTCTTATTGTTTAAGGGGTTCAGGGATAATTGTCGAACAGAGGGTTAGGGTTGAACCAAGCTTCTTCTGTGGCGCAGTGCTGGCAGTGTGCCAGCATGCTCCCACGCTATGGAAACACAAGAACCGTGCAGGACATCTCCAGTTTGTTCATTGGATAGAGAGCAACAGAATGCCTCGATATTCTAACTTGATTTGGCAAGGCTAACTTGGCAACGACATGTGTTCTCTCTGGCTGCGGTACTATCTCGTCTCCATAGAAATTGGGTGATAGTGTCAGATTGGCTCCCTCATTTCGCTTCTCCTGCGATGCTACCAAGCTTTGTGCCGAGAACAAGCCCTTGAGCTCGTCCCCATAATCACCTTGCCAAGGTCCCATAAGAGGACTGAGCTGACAATCGTTGGTTGGGTTGTCGGTTGAGGTGTTGATCTTAGATGTGCCAGAAGGCCACCTTCGATTGAAATCGTCGTAGCCCTTCATTCCTGGTCTCAGGGCTTTGATTACCAACATTTCACCATGGCACGAATACACCTAATAGCCCGGTTGTTGGCATCAGCCGGCCTATGTCAGATAGCAGCGGCGAGTTTCTGGACCGCGACGCAGATATTCGTCGATGACCCAGAACCTGAGCCATTGAGCTGCGACCCAGCTGGTGTGACGGGTCTATCATGCACCGGAACAACGACCGTAACACGGTTAGTGGCACGTACCACCTCACTCCCAGACGTAACGCCAATATCAACCACAACAGCGAGTCTCACTTCCTGGGATTTGGAGGTTGTGGAGTACTATTATCCCGCCGACGCGGTTCCCACCTCGGACCTGTATACCTGGCGGTGGGACCCAGATCCCGACTCGCGTGGGGAGGGCCCTCAATGGCTTGTCGACTATACAATCACCGCGCCAACCAGCTGCCCGACCCCCTTCGAATACACCACCGAGGTCAACCTCAGCACCTCCGCGTCTGTTCCGACGCCGCTCAGCGAGATCCTCCACTCCATGGCCAGCGTCGAAACAGATGTCGTCACATACACCAGATTTGTCACCACAACCGATAGCAGCACCCATCGTTGGGTGCAACAAACTTCGTACTACACATACACGACACTGCATGTGAAAGCGACGGACCTTCCTCCAGCGCGCAGACCGCCGGCGGATTACTACCGATACGATCAAATCAACTACCGCTACATTGAGAACTGCTTTCTCCCAGGAGAAAAGGATCCGCGCCCCAACCCATTTGGAGCAGAGGCAAAACAAAAATGTCCCCACAAGGCTTCGGACGCTGCAGCAAAATCCCAGAAGGGCCCGCCATCATCCTCGCCATCGTCGGGACCCTCTTTGTTCTAGGCTTCATCGAGAATTTCCTGTGGTTCAGGAGCCTGATGCAAGGCCATCGGGCTCTTCGGTGCGGCACGGTGTGCTGGTGGCTGATTGCCACGCTGCTCATGATCTTTGTCACCAAATATGAAGTCGAGAGGAATGCAGATGAGCAGGAGCAACTAAGGGAGCAGTGGAAGAGGATGCCGTTTTGGATGAAGATAAAGTTGTGGCTTCAGTGGGGGTTTCGGCTCAAGTATCCCGAGCGCTGGTTAGGGGCTCGAAAGCCGGTTAGTGTAGGGGAGAGTATTGAGATGGGAATCGGTGGCGGTAGTGGTGGTGGTGGTGGTACTGGAACTGGAGGTACCACCCGGGCGGAACACGATGACACGCCTTTGCCTGTTTATCCCGGTCCTCCTCCCTCGAGTGTCCGTGATGGGCATTCGATGAATAGTGGGACGACAGCTGCTACTTGGGGGCCGGTCTTGGGGAACCCAAATGCGGTACTTGGGCTTGTGCTGGGTTCTGGTACTGTGGTTATTGGGCCGACCATAAGTTCAGCCCAGCAGACGCCTGCTTCCCCACGGCGACAGGAGACGGGTGAGGGTCCAGCGGACGGTGCAATCCGGGCTGTTTAGACCTTGCACATCTTATCGTGGTTATGACAAAATCATTGGAACATCCAACTATTAATGTTTATTGCGAGAAGACTCTCACTTCATGATAGATACCCCTATTCTTGAAACCGTACAAAATAATGTTTCCAGTCAACCCTTCTGGCTGAAAGATGTAACAGTGAAATGCATTCTATGCTTTGCTCGCTCCTCTAAATCGATGACCGGAGTTTAAACTGGAGCTGCGGACTGAGCAACAGCATTAATGCATTTCACTGCCAGTTACAGTACCAAGGTCAACTGGTTTCTTGATACTGAAAACAGCATGGCTGGTACATGCCTTGGGGTACGGGATGGAATTGAGGGGCTTTGTCATAGCTGTGATGGGCGCTTTTTGGACATCTCTGGAAGGGGTTCAATCATTGTTTCTGGGTTCCACAAGGTGACACATGATGTCGATAAGTACATTTGCACAAGTCCCGTCTCTTGGACAAGCGTATGTGTGGAAAACAAGATATTCAGGTTGGGGATAGCTCAACGAGACACGGATCGATGGGACTTGTATTGTCGTTGCCACAGGTGCTGGCATCTATCTAATTCATTGTTCCTTTTTTTCCAAAACCGAGACTGTATACGTGTACCCCTAACCATATCTCTCCCGTCGTCCTTCCTCCACTGCCCCTGGCTGTCTTCTTCAAGATTACCACATGGATCCCATACACGCACCTAGGCACTCAAGGGAACTCGAACGGCTGGTCATCAGGGGTACGCCATTTTCCTTTGACGGCATCATAGGAAAAGTAAACGGGGCGCGCACCCGGCATGTCGTACGACTGAAATGATGTGGCCTTGGTGGAAATCATGGTCGCTGTCTGATCGCCTTGCTGATACCAAATGTTGACGGTCTCAATGAGTTGGTATTCTCCGTGGGCGCCCTTGAGGAGCATGTTCTTGCCAACCCAGATCTTCATAATTGTCAGCAAAGATGGAAAATCTGGAAAGCAACATTGAAGACGGGCGATGAGAAACCTACCGGAGTCCACTTCTTGGAAGCTGGGTCTTGAACACCAACCAGGATATGAACTGCAACTGCGTAGTCATTGGAGGCAAAGTTTAGTGAGTCGGGCTTTGCGTTGGGATTTTCCTGCTTGGCAGACCAATCGCCGTCCTTGTCGAGGGTGTAAGAAGAACCCAGGTCACACTTCTGCCAGGTGCAGCTGTACGGGACAATCGAGCCAGGGGAGGGCATGTCGGTGGCCCAGTTGAGTCCGTATGTCGTCGTCCACTGAATGTTCATGTTGGGGGGGGGGGGGAGGGGCGAGGATCCTAGAGGCATAGACAACATTGAACTCAGGCTTGCCCCCGGTTGCAACAGCTTTCGCGACCTGAAGCAAGTACTCATTCTGGCGCAACTTGTCACGGTCCTCCTTGGACTGGTTGACCTCTGCAATGTACTGAGTCGGCATGATGAACAGATATGTGTTGTTGTGGGCGAAAGTAGATGTTTGAACGAAAAGCAGAATGTGTTCTGGAGAGCTGATGAACGAAGTTTGGACGGCGGCGAAAGGCCTCTTTATAGACACTTGCCCTCTTGGTGTCCGGTGCGAGATCTAGCTAGATCTCAACCATCACTGCCAAGGAATAGTACCTAAGTATGGTACCTTTGGTATCCCAAGATGATGTTACTGTGTTCCTGGTGGCAAGTCGATGACCCCCTGGGCAACCAAAGACTTCGATAGCATGGACTTGTGGCTAGCTGAGCAAGAAGGCGAGTCCAAACGTGCGTATCACATTCAGTTCCATGTCGTAACTCAGGCGATGTGGGGCACCAAAGGGCCCAGGTTTTCCCAGACCCACACCGGTTTGCTCTTGGGGCTGGATTTTCTTACTGTTTACTTTTTAACCAATAACCAACTACTGTAATACTAATTTGCTTACCATTTTTTGGCTATTTTAGCCTTATTTTCGCAACCAGTGACTTTCCTAGGTCGCTAGCCCAATAGGTTATAAGCTCTTTTAACGTTTAAATCACTAAGTAAACCGAAGTCGATACCCTCGTCGATAACCCGACCTCGTAAAGCCGAATACTATACCGGACCTTACGACTTTTCGACCTTTATTAAACTAATATTATATAATTAGACCTTTCGATAGCGATTTTAAAAACGTTAAAAAAGTTAATTAATTTTTTAATTAACGGAAATTTAGTTTTAACCCTAACCCTTATTTTAATAAAGAATTAAAATAATTAACTACCCCTTACTAATAAAAGTATAGTTTATAATATTAACCTTTTCCTAATTAAATTTCTTTAGTTTTATTATTTTTATAACTTTTTAATTAAAAAATTATTATTTTCCGGTAATAATTAAAAATTCTATTCTACTTTATTAGGAAATTAATAGCGGAGTAAATATCTCGCCCTTTACTTAAATTAATTTAATTTATTATTAACGGTTATAAAGTTAAGTAATATTTTTTTTTAAATTTTTCTTTTAACGTTTTTTTTATAATATTTTTTTATAACTTTTCTTTAATTAATTTTTCTTTTAAAATAATTAATATTAACGTTATTATAATTTAATTTTTAAAATTTATAAAAACTATAAGGAATATTAATATTATTATTATAATTAAGTAATAAATTTTTTAAACCTTACCGGCTTTAAACTTAAAAACTAATCTTTTTAATTAAAAATTTTAATTAATTTAGTCCCTTATATATTATAGTTTAAAGAATTATATTAAGGTTAATATATAGTTATTAACGGAAAAAAGGATACTTACTTTCGATTAATAGTATATTAATAACCTAAATATTTAAAATTTAATAATAATTTCCGTTAAAAAGCTTAAAATCCAATAATAAATTTTTAATTTAAATTAAAAAATTAATAGTATTAATACCTATAGTTTATATTAAAAAATTATTTAAGTCCTATAGCGCGGTACTTTCGATATTATTAATATATTTTTAAAAAAATACTTTATTTTTAAACGTATTAACTTTACTTTATTTTAAATTTATTTTAACCGGCTTAAGGTTTTTCGCTATCGTTTTAATATAATAGAAATTAAAATCGGTTATATAATTTACTTTTAAATTACTTTAAATAATATTAAAATTATATATCCCGATTTATATAACCGGTTAATAAAAAAAATAAAAGATAATACTATAACTTAATCGCTTTTTTATTAAAAGTATAATATTAAAGTTATTATAAAAGAAATTATATTAATTTATTTTAAAATTATTATTAAAATTATTAAAGCCCCGGCCGTAATTATATTTTTATTTATTATATTATTAATTTTAATAAAAAAATATAATTAATATATTAAAGGTTTAAAAAAAAGTAATTAATATTATATAAATTATAATCGTTATTATTCGAAAAATAAAGCTTATTAATAGTATAACCCTAATAAAATTTTAAAGGATTAAGAGTATAGGGAAAAAGTATAAGCGGATAAATAAAAAAAGTAATAAAATATTAATTCGTTAATAAAATCTTTTTAAAATTATATTAATAATATTATTAATATTAAATTTTTAAAAAATTAATTTATTTATAATACTTTAATACTATTTAATAATTTTATTAATATATTACTCCCTACTTACTATAATAATAATTAATTAAATTTTCGTTTCGGCCTTTAAAAGTAATACTTTTTTTAATAAATACCTTTAAAGTTTAATAAGCTATTAAAATATTTAAAAATTATATATATTATAATTCCAGATATATAAATTTCGTATTTAATAAATTAAAATAATTTACCGACTTTATTTATTATTCTAAAGAGAAGGAAAAAAAAAATTTTTATTATTAAGAGATATTATAAAGTATAGTTATTAAAGTACCGTAGTATTATAATTTATTTTTTTAAGTAATTAAATTATTACTTTAAAGTTTAAAGAAACGGTATATTATTTATAAACGTTTATTAATTTAATATTAGCGAATAAATTATTTAATAAAAATATTTTTTAAAATTAAAAAAATTATAATCTAATCTTTAAAGATATTAAATAAATAATATATAAATTAATTAAAAATAATAATATATATTAAATAAATATAATATTTAATATTAATTTTAGTAAAGTATTTTTAACGAAAACTTTTATTAAGGCTATAATAATATTTATTAATTACCGAATAATATATTATTATTTAATATATATTAATAAAAATAATATTTATAAAGCTTATACGTAAATAAGTATTAAATTTATTAATAATAATTTTTTTTATAAACTTTATATAATAATAAAAATAATAAATTAATTAAATTTATTAACCTTTTCGTAAATTAATAATCTGTTTAATTTTATTTATATTAATATTATTATTTATAAGAACTTTAAATATTTAGGTTATAAGTATTTTATTTAATATATAAATATATAAAGTAATTATAAATAAATTAATTTTATAATAAAAAAAAAGTAGGTATTTAATAAAGTTAAGGATTTTAAAACGAAAATTACGTATTAAACTAGGTATAAAATTAATATTATTAACCTTAACCGCGGTACGGAATTTATTTAGGGCTTTAAAACCTTTAACGATAATTATATAGCCGCTTAGGCCGATTAAAAAAATATTATTATTTTTAAAACCGTACTTTACTTACCGTAAATAAATAAAAAAGTAAAGAGGGCCGCGAGAACTACGTTTAACCGTATTAAAGTTATTATATTAGTTTATAAAATATTAAAAAAATTATTTTTATTTATTATATAGTCTATAATTTACGTAAATAATTTATTACTTTCGAAGGTTAATAAAAAAAATATTAATATTTATAAAAAATATATTATAAAGCTTAATATACTTAAAGGCGAGCGGAAATTAT
>NW_001914849.1:145715-298755 GCF_000226545.1 Podospora anserina S mat+
CCCTTTACTTATTTCGTTATAAAAAAATAAGTATTTTAATAATTTTATATATAAATAACCTATTTATATTAATATTTATAATAAAAATTATTAAAAATATTATTATTAGGCTAAAGAATAAATATAATATTAAAAAATTAAGTAAATTAAAAAGATTTTTAGGTTTTAATATTATAAAGAACCGCGGAAAAAAATAAGTTTATTTATTTTAAATAGTTTATATTAATATTTTATTCGAGAAGTTTAATTATAAAAATATAATTAACGTAATTACGTTATAATTAATTAAATTAAAGTTTTCTTTTATATAAAAAAAAATAATTATAAAAGTAAAAAAAATATATTTAAAAAACCGGTATATTAAATTAATTATTTATTAATATTCGGTTCGATATTATTTTTATCGTTAACCGCTTTTACGGAAATAATTTTAAATTTTTATTATATTATTTAAAATTAATAAAATATTTTTTTCGGTATTTAATTATTATTAAAAAATTATATATTATATTAAAAAGTTTTAAATTTTTAATAAAAAATATAAAGTTTATAGGATTTATAAATATTTTATATATAAATATTTTACTTTAAAAATATTTTATTAATAATTATATTATTTTTATAATTAATAAATTAATATTATAAAAAAATAAAAAATAAATTTTCGTTACCCTAAATATAACGGAAATAAAATTTATTAATTTAATATTTATAGGGTATTTATTATAATAAATATTAAAAATATTAAAAAATTATAATATATTATAATTAAAATTATATATATTATATACCGATAATAAAAATACTAAAATTATAGTTTTAAACCTTTAAAATATTATTAAAATTTAATATATTAATATATAGTATAAATAAATAAATAAATAAGTAAAGGAAAGAAAATTTAATATTTAATATATTTTTAAATTAAAAATATTAATAAATAAATTTATAAAAGTATTATAAAGGGAAAAGTATATAAAGTTTATATAGCTATTAGGAATACGAGATTTTCCGGTTTAAAATATATAAGAGAACGTATATTTATATAGAAAAAAGGCTACTAGGGTATTAGGTAAAGGAGTTAAAGGAAGTGGAAGAATCTAGGCGTATATTGGGCTTCGAAGGATATTAGCGATAACTTTATTTTGGATAGCGGTGTGCTGTCTGTGGGGGGGTGTGGGGCACTAAAGGGCCCAGGTTTTCCCAGACCTATACCGGTTTATTTTTAAGGCTGGATTTTCTTACTATTTACTTTTTAACCAACAACCAACTACTGTAATACCAATTTGCTTACCATTTTTTGGCCATTTTAGCCTCATTTTCGCAGCCAGTGACTTTCCTAGGTCGCCAGCCCAACAGGCGACCATTTCGGTTGAAGCGTGGGTATCAGGTCTTATGATCAAGACCAGCCATTCCATTTCAAGATGTGACGGCAGGAACTTTCGATATGTCCTCAATCTGACTGCTTGTTTTAGACGAGAAAGGTTCAAACTCTGCTACTGTGCTCCATCCGCCATCATGCACCACTCGACATTAAGCTTCTATCTTTCACGCCGGGCTCCCCACAAAAGGGAACAGAAACAGCTGTCAGAAGGTGTGGAGTAGCATAGGGTGTCAACACCGGCCATTGATAAGGGTCCGGTTGGTCCAACTCTATACCCCGGCGGCACGGCCCATCCCGCAACAACTGTACTAGCAATGTGACGTCGGGTGCGCAATTTGACTTGGGTATTCACAAAGGAGCTTCAGGTGTTTTCCGATAGCTTCCGGGAGAGAGGCGATATCGAGAGCCACAATCATCCAACCCAGTCGGGACTTATCAAATATATATACCTTTCATCGGCAGACAACTCTGTCGGAGAAAGGACAGCAAGCCTCCTCGCCATTCACACTTGACGATAATCTTTGAGTTTTTGAACAGCTACCTTTTCGGCCTTGAACGAACTCACTGCAGCCGACGAAACCATTCAACCGTTCTCTTGGTCAGAGGTGTATATCATGAGCCCTGTGTTAATTCAAAGCAACTTGACTTTGTGTCTAACTTCTTGCTCCATCAGGCAGATTGCACTTTGACAATCATGGCGTTAGTTTGGCCCGACAACAATGTCGCCCAACTCATGGTGGGTGAGGCGGTCAGGAATGGGGACTAGAACGCTGTGTTGAGCATCGAGTTCGACTGCCCGACATATCTTGTGGTGCCGGAGCAGAGAATGCCACCCCGGCGATTCGATCTTGCGATACTCAAGGTTGCCACCAATCAGTTGTTTTTTCGCATTCTAAGGGAAGGGTAACAATTACAACTGGGACAATCTGGCTGCAGAAGTTACACAGTGTTGTCAGGCCATTCGGGTTGGTCTAGGATACACGTATGGGATGGGTGGGCGAGGGCCGGAATGCATCATTGTCGAGTACGATGGGGCAATCCAGCGGATTCTGCGGGAGATCAAGAATGTACATTGATAAGTACATAGCTAGAAGAAATGCTTAGATTTTTGGGGCGTCAAAGCCTGTGAGAATTTCAGTACCTCGTTGTCCGAGTGAGATCCGTCAGCAGGTCATGTGCGATAGGGGCAACCGTGCTGTTGACCAAGGGTTGAACGTGCTTTTTCACAAGCCCCACGACACGTGGATAAGGATATCAGTCAAAGTAACTTATGTATTAACATGTGTAGCCCCATACGTATGGCTGGCCTGTTTTTGCCCGATACTATGGTAACACTCCCTTGTACTCCCTCCACGTGTCTGAAGCGACTCAGATCTGTTTCCACATCCCTTCTTCTTACCAGAAGCCCTCGTTGTATAAGCTCGGTTTCGAGTTCGTTTACATGCATTTCCGAAACCGCATCGTCCGACTTGTCCATTGTTGGATCGATCCCTATGGTCCATGAACTCTGCATAGCTAGAGGCAGGCTCTCAACGGCCCTTGTGTACTCTGCTGTTTTTCCTGCTGCCAAAATGTGAAATTTGCTAGGATCGGATCTGTTGAATGCGCCCAGCACATCAACCTTTTTGACTGTTTGGGCCATTTTCCACAGAGCATCTAGCCCCTTTCTTCCTGTGGCGTCGAAGACATAGTTGCTCATCATGCGGCACCACATATCGACTACGAATGCCATGTTGAGCTGGACGAGAAGAACTGCACTTGGACTTCGTGACGGTTCAAGCAAAGTGTTCCAATCAGGACAATAAGACCATTCAAACCCATTCTGATGTTCAAATGGGAATAGAATGACGCTGGTCAGATCTTCTCCAACATTGATGAATTGGAAGCAGATGTCAACCACCTGCGTGAAGGCTTGAGATATATCCAACGGTGTGGCATCCATGAGAAACTTGCCAAGATTGAACGACTGAGGCTCAAGAAATACCTCCATCATTGTTGTTGTGCGACACGTGACATTTGGCTGAGGAACACCGCGGTCATACGGATTAGGGACCGCCCGGTTTAGTAACCTGTCATTCCGTGCAGACAGAAGATGACATAGTATTTCCAAGCGGTGCTGTGTGTAGCGGGTGTCGGTTGCGTGATAATTGAACTTGTCTGCTCGTCGAAGGGTCGCAAATATGAGATAGCTTCGGTAAGCACTAGACGTGGAACCGCATATTTCTTCTGCCCTATTCATCGTATGCAATAGAAACCGTAAACAGCCGTGTTGCGCGAGCTGGCCGCTAAAGTTATTCCCCCGAAGTGACAGGCAATGTGAGACCCAGTGCGTAGTCTCAGTGACCTTCTGGATGCGGTCTAGAAGCTCCATAGCTTCAGCGTCGGAAAGGGTACCCAGAGTGTCGTATGCACGGAGCACGAGCTTGATAGATGCTCGGATCGGATAATGGCCTCTTCCTAGCCAATGGTAGAAACAGTCAAGGTATTCTTCACTTTGAACGGATAGAACTGTGAGGTGGGCATTGATAAGTTGATAAACGCGATCCCGTCGTGAAGTCTTGTCGTATGCCAGTATTGCACGACCATCCAGTGTGTCTACCAGGAAGTCTTGGGCCGAGCGATGAACAAATCGAATCTCAGAGTCGACCAGCTCCACCAGTCCGGCACAGTGAAGCTCAATCTTCTTTCCGAGCGCGTTACATCGTTCGAGGAGACGCTGGGCGGAACCATTTGCCTGCTCATTGCTAGTTTTGAGAGCTGTTCCTAAAGTTGGGTCCGGAGCCAAGGCAAGAGTTGTGACTGTGCTGCACCTCCAGTGTACGCCGTCAAACAGCGCGAATAGGTCGAGAATCATGTTGAGATATGTGGCCGCATTTTCCCGGTGAGACTTGCTTTCGGCATTCAAACGGTTCCACATTCATTGGTAAAATCCATTCAGGAATCTGGAAGAGAATTCAATCGTTCTCTCAGCGCTTGAGTCGAGTCGTTCTGAACCAATCCAGTTTGATGGTTTTTCAGAGCCAAACCCGCCCACAGAAGAACTCAATGTGACTTGTCTCCAAACTCCTCCATGAGCTTCTCAAACTCTTCATCGTCGAGGCGTTGAGAACTGGTGAGACTTTGTAGCCGAAGCCTCTTCCTCGCATAGTTTCGTATGTCTCTCACTGTGAAATCCTGCACTCGGAAGGATGGTGTCATGTTGAAATATTGTTGTAAGGTTGGCTCGGGTCGGCTGGACGTATAGACTTTCACTCCTGGTATTTTGCACACCGTATCAAGAAGGCTAAGTAGAAAGAAAGGCCCGTCGGAGGGGTCAATCTCGTCTAGGCCATCCAAAAAGATGAGAATAGGACGGGCTGACTTTCGTAAGAGGTAGACAAAGATGTCCTGGAGTTCCTTTATTGACCAATCGCTGGGGTTGTCTTTCAGTTTTATGCTTGGAAAGGTTGGGTGGTGGAAGACGTTGGAATAGTTGTTGTTGTTGTTGCTGTTGCTTAGTAACTGATGATTCAGAGAGCACAGCATTCCTTTAGTGCTCCTATCCATTGCGTTGCCAGGAAGCCAGAAAAAGTGGGAAATGATTGTCGCATGTGGTAAGTTGACCTCGAAATTTGCTCTCGTCCGGTGATCATCGAGCAGGAATTTGACCAGAGTGCTCTTGCCTGACCTCGGCTTGCCACTAATCCAGAAGAGCGGCTGATGCAAAGAACGGAGCCAATCCAGAAAACCACTTGCACGGAATGTTGTGTGAGTGGTTGGATTGGGATTCTGCTGGTTTGAGCCAGGGAGCCATTCGGACTTTGTGTCGACATGACAATCGATGGCCGCATCATTGTCTCCCTGCTCGATTTGATCGAAGATCCAGTTGAAAGTAGTCTTGCATCCCTCGCCAATATGATTTCGTCGCTCATTCATAGTCGGATATTTAAAGCTCATCAAGATCTTTTCGTACCCAGATGAGGTCGGAATGTCTTTGATGTGAGTAGGACCTAGAGAGTGATCCAGGCTTGCAGTAACGCAAACCCCACCTTCATACTTCGGAGGGTCTTGGAACTCGGAGCTCTTTTCCAGATTGTTCACCAGGTTTGCGAGCTGTGTTTCCCCCTGTGACCGAGCACCGATGAAGTTACGAAGATCCCAGTGCAAGTGGGAAAAGTCCTGATGCTGTTGCAGTGCTAGTGCGTCTAGCCTCGTGCTTTATGAATACTGGTCAACACCAACCCAGTCGAATTGTTTCCTGCGTATGACGTGGGTACATGTGAACTTACCACATACTAACGAGCAAACAAGTTTCCAAGTTTTTTTGAGCCTCGGCCATCGTCTTCTCGAGCCTTGCTATCCTGCATTTATAGATGCCACATCTTGCTGCCCAGGTAGGAGTCGCGAGCACTTTGCTCCGCGGCAACGATCGATATATCTTGGTAGTTTCTCTCTCCAGCTTTGTTGCGGCGTCGATAGTTGTCTGAGCGACATCCAACAGCCTCTGCTGCTCTCGAGTCAACGGCCCGGATATTGGTGTACAATGTTTTTGTAAATCGGCACATAGTCTTGTTAAGCATTGCGTTCCCGTACTTTCGACGGCCGATCCGGTTGAACAAAGGTTCCGGCAGACTCTGAGAGTTTCCCCCGCAAAGGAAACTGCCTGGCAGACTGCGCATGCTAAGGAAAAAGCAACGAGTGGCTCGAGACCGGACATAGTTGGCAACAGAAGCCCGAGAGGTGACACTCGTCAGGAGGAAAGCCAACGGCAATCTTGACACGCGAGCCAGTTCATTCCTAAGGATGGGAGAGATTGGGGTTTTGATACTTATTCAGGGCGCGCCTCTTCTCCTTGTCAGAGGTATCTTGTTGCCCGAATAACCTCTTGTGCTGAGAGCAACCACATAGACAGCAGTATGCATGCAGGTGGCCGCCAATGGATACCTTGGGTATCGGATGTGGCTCCAATCATTACAACTAAAATGTCTAAGGCGACGTTATAATGAATAGGCAAACTTTTGTGCCGTTGCGCCAACCGTGGCGGAGAATGGCAGCGCTGCGACCTCTGTATGTTACAGTCCTGCGTCTCCGAGCTGTCGGGAAAGGGCCGTGGCTGTGCATCAGCTCGTTTAAGTACTAGAAACCACTGTGTTTTTGACCTGAACTCGGGAACATGTGTGCTTTGGTTGTCCGGCCTAACGATGGAGTTTTCGAGGTTACAGTGATTGAAATATTTGTTTGGCACAGGGTTTCGGGCCGCGATATTCTCCAAGATGGATGACTCGTTGTCTCCCAGACATCTAGACCGAGTTTGGTTAATCTTGTCCACATATTCGACGCCTAGGGCTAACGAGCACTTCAAAACAACCAATGAACCTGCCAAAAACACATTCAGTCCAAGCCATTACACGATTGGCAACGACGCGGAAGTGCTGTTATCTCAGCGCATGTCCATCACCAGTTAAACAGAATGACCTCTGGGCCGCTTCAGCCGCTGGTACCGGGGCAAAAGTGATAAGGTCGAGATTCAGGTGCGTCAATCATTGTATTGCAGTGACGTATCTAGCACCTGCAGATACGGAGTCGGTTCTTGAAAAGCGCACCATCTCAGTTCGGTCTTCCTCTATCGCGGGTGCCCCAGCCTTGAGGCTTCCAGTCCCGCCCTTGTCGGCAAAAGCTGGACTATCCGCAGTAACCGGCCTCTAATAACGTCTTTTTACCCTCAGTATGCATTGAAGCCACCTCAAATCTAATCCACGTTCACTTTACAGACCCTAAGCCATTGCCAAAGGCAATCATCAGTGATAGCGGTTGACCAGCCCGCCAATACAGTATTGCTGTTGACTTCCACTACAAAGATGAGAGAAATAATTTTTTAGTGAAGCCCCCCTACACCAACCACATTCGCAGCAACACAATAGAAATGTGCCAACGTCTCCGCACAATCCCAATCACCGTTACACAACACCGCCACCCCCAACCGGCGGTTTCCCCGCCACGCAGCTTCGGCCCCGACCAGTCCCAACGCATCAGGATGATTAACATTATAACGAAACAGCGCCTGGCACCTCAAGCACCTCGCCTTCACCGCAAAATCAGGAACCGTCATGGGTAAACACCTCTCATTCGCATGGTTCGCAAACCGCGCCGCTTGGTTCTGCCAGACTGTGATGGTATTTGACCTGATAATCTCGGCAGCATTGTCAGATAAAATCTGAGCGACATCTGCCTCGGCGTTGGAAAACTCATGGAAGATAGCATTGGACCGCCCGACGACATTGAATGCCGGTTGGCCCCCTCCGCCAGGTAGGACGATGGGTGGGCAGGTTTGACGCTGGACACGAGCGGCATCTGTCGCCGCCCAAAGAGATGTGAAGTCATACCAGTTGTCTTTGGAAGTGGTGATGACGTGCATACCATTGTTGCCACCGGCACAGACGAACATGACCCGGGGGAGGCCACGCTTATGGTAGATGTGGTTGCGTGGCTGATGAGTCCGGAGGTTGTTCAACGAGGTGCGGAAGGTAGCTATGATTGTGTTAGAGAATGGTTTCATCAAGGCCTGGTCAAGCAGTGCAGACGTACCCAAGTTTGGTGATGTATGAGCGACGATTCGCAACAGCAGCTCCAAAAATCCCAGCACACTGATGTTCTGGGCAGTCTGGTTATTTGGATTCGTCCACTGCGCAATGTCGTTGAGAATGCCTTGGTGCTGAACGTTATGTGGGAGTTGCTGGACATTCGGAACGTTGAAGATCCTTGTCTCTATAATCTCTAGAGTAGAACAAATCCCCATGAGATAGTCAATGAAGCTGAGGTCTGCCATGGTAGGGAAGCCGCCTGGACCGCCCCCGAGGCGGTAGTGGCGTTCCTGGACTACATCCCACATTGGACCGAGGACAAGCCAATAGCCAAGCCGAACAAGATCTCTGGCATCATCGAGATGCACTCCACCTGCGCCGGCACCAATCTGAGCGGTAAACACGGTACTGAGAAAGTCTCGATACAGAAGCCAAATGTTTTGAGCAGCATCTTGTGCACATTGCCAGGTTTGTTGGAAGAGAAGCGGCTGGTTGATGATTTGTTGTCTTGTGGTGGCCCGAGTTGGGGCGGACTGGTGGTAAATGCGGGGGTTTTCTCTGAAGACGGCCATGGTCAGGGACTTGGTCAGAGGAGCGGCTATATCAGTGTTGGGAGAAGGGTCAATATTGCTTAGAGAGAAAGACATAGATTCCAATGGGCTTGACAAACCTTATATGATTTGACTGCGCAGCAGCAATGTCAACATAGCGCCAAGATGATCAGTGATGAGTACCTCAACATGCCGAGTACAGAACACCCATCTAGCCTCCGATGGCTAACTGTAAACACTAGGTCTGTACTCGGGTTATTGAGCGAGGGATCCTTTTAGGAGTGCTTTGAGATTGGTTCAGCTCATCCTGAAACTTGGCACACATACCGCCTCTTACTCAGATCCTGCCCCCCAACCTCAGTTCAGATATATCATACCTACCTTAGATACGATTTATCGTAACGAAGTCCGCCAGGTCATGTACATTAATCCCCCACTCTGAGGGGCGTTTCGGTGTCTGATGTGGCTGTCATCGCAACAGCTGAACTTCACTGCGCCTCCACCGAATGCAACCACACCGTTCAGTGCATTTCCGCACCTATGATCCAGCCGCAAACAATTAACTTGAGGAGCTCCGATAGCAGACATGTTTCCCTAGTAAATATATGTGTAAGTCAGTCGCCTCATTCTTTGTGATCGGAATCATCTCCCTTCAGAACACTCCACAGAAGTCAATCCCTCACCTGTTCAATTGCCCCGATCGAGGCTTCAACATTCCACTTTGCCCCTGTTTTGTCGCCCCTGAACCCCTAATCCCAGACCCACTTCCTTGTCAACATCCCCACCTTTCACCATGGCAACCCCCAGCAACCCAAACTTCCAAGCCGTCAAAGACGCTATCACCGAATCCCTCCGCAAAGGTCTGTTCTCCCTCCCCCCTTCCTTCTCACCAAGCTAACCCCCCCACCATAGATGGCCTACCCTCCGACCTCCTCTCCCTCGTCCGCTCCAAAACCCGCTCCCCGGACGCCTATCTCGCCTGGACGCAAGAAAACCTCCTTCAAAAGATGACCTCCCCGCAAGCAAAGCTTCCCGCTGCGGATACCCTTGCCAAAATCCAATCCATCGCGACAAAGTTCACTGATCTCAAGGCCATCACCGCTTTTGCTGACGCTGTCAATAATACGTCGGTCCCTATCCCGTTGTTTCAATCGCCAAGCCATCAGTACCTCGTCGTTGTTAAGGCAGGGGCTTTGTCACTTTCCCTACCCCCTATCATGGTCAGTTCATTACATAAGACCGATGAAGAAGTTGACAATAGGACTAAAGTGCATCCTTTCTTTTACTCCTTGAGTCATGGTTCATCTGCTGTTCTGCCAAAGCATGTTTATCCTTTGGGACAGCTATACTACAAACTGTCGTCAGGGGATGAACTAACCGAGACGAACTACGCTGTTGTTGTTGATGTTGTTGGGGAGGATCATGGGGTGTGGTTGGTTTGGAATAGGAGGGGATTTAATGCTGAGGCTGATGAAGAGGTGGTTACTGATGCGGCGAAGAAGAAGGCTTTGTTTGTTGGGGTGGATGGGACGAAGAACTTTGATGCGGTTCAAGTTGTGGGAAAGGTCTCTGGGTGGAAACTAGGGAATGACGGAGCGAGTTTATTGACTTTGGCAGAGTTTGAGGGGAATGCGAGGAGGACAAAGGTTGGAGGGGAGATTGTGGTCGGTGTGGCCAAGGTGGAGGAGTTGGGGAGGGTGTTGCCTGGGGCGGGGGTGGTTGACTGGGGTTCAGGGGGGGCGAGACAGCCAGCATAGTGGACAGTAACAGGTGCTCGGGGAGGGGGGGCATGATATAATGAGAATGGGTCTAAGCTACCAGGTAAACTAGTCGATTGATGGAGCTTCATCTCGATAACTATAGGTGTGTGACTATTTGGAGTTGCAGTCTTTGGACTTGAGACCGTCCGACAGACATCTGTGCAACTACGACGGCCCTGAACGCCCCTGTACAAAGCCCTAGTTAGGCCAAAGCTGAGGGCCGGGCATGGGCGCAAATGTCGGAGGAGGCTTGGCCCAGCTGTCAAGTTGAATCGCAGGGTCGCTGATCTTATAACCGCCCGGGAAGCGGATGGTCGGACCGGGGGCGCGTCCGTTGTAGTTGCTGGCGATATTCAGATGGGCGCACTGGACGTACCACTCCTTCTGTTTGTAAGGGGGCTGAAAAGGATTGTTAGTAAGAGAAGCAAAGGAGGCAGTCAGGTAGACGCTTCAAAACATACATGAACGCTCATCTGCTCGATGCGCATCAGGTATTGGCCGGCCGGAATCTCAGATGGCAGGCGGAACTGAAAGTTCTTTTTGTCGCGCGTAAGCCAGCCCTGATCAGTGCCGTTCCAGGGCATCATAGTGCCGAGCTGGTACACCTTGAACCAGTCGCCCGACCCGTCGTAGTCGCGGACATCACCGGGGGCTTTGGAGAGATAGATCTGTGAAGGTAATGGTCGTCAATACTTGTCACTGTGTTTGGGGGTTCTGTCGAGTGGGTGTGCTTACAGTGACCGGGCCCGGGTGGTAGATCCCAAAGTCAAGGTGCAGGTTGAACCCAACCGTGTCTCGCCCAGCTATGACCTGCGCCGTCTTGGGCTCGCGGCGGTGTCTCCAGGAGCCCTCGTTGCAGCGGAAGTCCTGTGAGTTGATGAAGTCATTGTTGTGCGGCATGAAGCCGAAGTCGTGTTCACGGACATACTCAAACGCGCCGGTGCGCACGCCGTTGAGCATGAGATGGGGAAAGAGGAAGTGTGCGGATGCCAACTGAGGAGCCACCGCAAAGACTACGGCAGCAACGGTAGAGAAGTGCATGATGACCGGGAGGCTGTCAGGAGTAACAAGGATAGAAGGTTGAAGATGAGGTGAAGAAGGTTAGAACAGACAACACATGGAGAGCAACCCTCTTTTATACCTTCAACTTCGCTCCAACATCCGAACTGCCGTAGGTGTTGAATTTCGCTTCCGCGTCACCCGTTCCCGTAATCCGTTGACCTGAGATTGTGCATCTCCTAGATCTGGTACCCAACTAGGGCAACGTGTGGTACTATGCGCGTAGCATACCTTAGCACAAGGTAATGTACCCATGCCAATCTTAAGCCGCGTTTACAGAGTTGACCTATCCAGACCTGGACCGGAAGTAGTCCGTGACGGGAGAATGTTTCTTTCTTCAAAGTCCACCAGCATTGTGGTTGGAACCACTAATGAGTGTCGCCCAACATGGAATTTAGAAAGAAAATCAACAATGGATAAACAATTTCTTTGAAACTATAGTTTAGACATGCGATTTCCAGCTGGTTATACAGATTGCTGTAAAGACTGGCACGGCCTTGTTGACTTGAGAGAGAACACATTCCTAGACAGAGCTGCAGCTAACTGGTAATCTCTCCATATGATTCTCCAAAATGATAGCTTCCAGACATTACAGGGTGGAAACGCCGTACCGCCGTCGGTAACGGCGGGCTAAGATTTCCGAATCTGTCTCCTATTATTGCCCATTACCTGGTTGCCTCATCTCCAGTCATATATATCATTCATCGACTGCTATATCTCAACCACAAAAAAAGCATCCAATTTTCCATCCGCCCCTATAAACATCGCCGTACTTGCGCTTTAAAACGGCGAAACTTGTACTGTCAAGAATTCTCCTCCAATGGCTTTCACTCAACACACTCATTTGATATCAACTCAACCTTACGACCCCATCGGTCCCATGAACGAGAGGCTCCAGCCATCGGCAGTTCATCTTAGCGAGGTTGTAGTCGCTTCGACTCAACCAGGAACGACGCAGCGGGACAAAGCGCGCCAATCAGGTATGTCCCGTCTTCCGCTTGAACTCCACCGCCACAGTCACGGATGGAAGCTGTCCGGGAGTAAGGTTCGCCATGTTAGTTAGGTAGGTGCCAAAGAAAACTGAATCTCGGTCGATTTGGTCATGAAAGCATCAAATGTCAACCTTTTGCTCCTGGACCAATCTTGCCATGACAACCTCGTGGTGAGACTCCTCACCAACCTGGTATCCTACCCGACAGGTATATAACTCGCCACATCTTCGCCAACACAGCACCCAACTTCAACCCTCACCATCAAGTCACTCAGCCCCGGAGCAAAGGGCCCAGCCAGCAACGATGGTAGCCCTCACCCACCTCCTCACCAGCCTCCTCACCCTCTCAACCTCCCTAGCCCACGCCCTCCCTTCCGCCACCCCTGGAACTGTCCTCGCTCCCCGCCAACTCTCCAACCCCTCGCCCGGCTGCGGCAAATCACCCTTTGGCTCCGGCGTCCGCACCGTAAACGTCAACGGCCGACAAAGACAATTCATCGTCCGCGTCCCCAACAACTACAACCCCAACCGCTCATACCGCCTCATCTTCGCCTTCCACTGGGTCGGTGGCACAATGAACGACATCTCCTCGGGCGGCACCGACCGCGAGCTATGGTCATACTACGGGATGCAGCGCAACGCAGGGGAGTCCGCCATTTTAGTCGCACCTCAGGGGATCAACAATGGGTGGGCTAATAACGGGGGAGAAGACGTCGCTTTTGTCGATACCATGATTCGCCATATCGAAGATGCCTTGTGCGTAAACCAGAGGCAGAGGTTCAGTTTGGGGTTTTCATACGGGGGGAGTATGACCTTTAGCCTGGCGTGTTCAAGAGCGAGGGAGTTCAGGGGTGTGGCTGTTATTGGGGGTGGGCAGTTGTCTGGTTGCAGCGGTGGGAATGATCCTGTGGCTTATCTTGGTATTCATGGGGTTTGGGACGGGACGTTGAACGTTGGGCAGGGGAGGGCGATGAGGGATCGGTTTGTGAGGAATAACGGGTGTCAAAACACCAATGCGCCTGAGCCGGCGAGGGGGAGTGGGATTCATATCAAGACCAACTTCAACGGGTGCAGGAGCGGGTATCCTGTGACGTGGATTCCTTTTGATGGGGGGCATTGGCCGGGGGCGGTTGATAACGGGCCGGAGAGCGGTGCTAGGTCTTGGGTTCCGGGGGAGATTTGGAGTTTTTTTACTCAGTCGCAGCTTGCGAACTAAGCCCTGAAATGTATCGAGGTGACGGGGTGTTGACTGTTCATTCAAGGTCAAACTCCTCTGTCACCCCATTGTCAAAATATGAAACACTATTGTCCCCTCCTTTGTAGAACCCTATCCTCCGATGTATTCCTCCAACTCTCAATGCCGGCGCAATGACAAGTCCGTACGTTGCTTCATAACCCTGTCTATCGTCAGGGAGGCTCAGTGTGTTGTCGATGTGTTCTTTTTGCAGCGCAATAACGAGGATCTGAAGAGTCTTATACCGGGTTGGCGGATTGTTCTCAAAGTCATCATTCGAGCTCGGCATCCGGTACTGATCAAAAGTGATATGACCAATCCTGTCTTCATTCTCCTCCCACTCGTCCTCCCGTAGCCCAAGGACGCGGAGTGAAAAGCATGGCATATCCTGAGCAGACGCATACCCATCTTTCCAGAACCGGTGTGGGATGGCCACCTCTCTCACGATACCCCGGAGCTTCAGCGGCGAACTATCGGGAAGCAGTCGACCAAACTGATCACATCCCGGCCAAGTTTTGATCTCAAATTCATCGTGTGTCTTGATCATGCTCGACTCCTGTGGTCCTCCGTACTTGAAGGGGCACGTTACACCGCCATCAAAAGACATCCAGGTCCAGCTCGGGAACTCAGAGAGTTGTTCAGACTGTGGATCAGCCCCATGTCTGGTGTGCCATAGGAGATCCGTATGGGCAGTGGAACGGAATAAACCCAACGCGAAGTCTTGCAGGCTAGGGTCATGGCGAGTGAACTTGTCCCTGACGGCATGAAGAGCAAGAGGTTTGTCCTCAACCAACGTTAATCGGCGTGATGAAAACCAGTGTATGATGGTGCCCCAACGCCATAGCTCGGCCGAAGAATTCGGATCGTCTGAAGGGAGGGTTTGCATGTACTTCTGTTGTCTATCAGACATCTCTCGCAGTTCGAGCATGTCCTGAAGGTAGACGTTTCTGAGATACTCCATCGGGCCAGGATCTCCGCACGACCAAAACGCTTCACGACAGACCCAATATGGTTGTAGGGAGGTATACATTAGCAACCGTGGTGACAAGAATGTCTCTTGGAATGTCCAGCCTCTTGTGTGCAAGAGCTCCCGGTTCTGGAACCAGAAGAGATTCCCGTTTTCTTTGGACCAGATGTTCCGGACCCCTGCGCGGCTTGCTTTGACCAGTGTTGGACAGCCTTCTCCGGGCAGTTGTAACGGTACTTCAAAGAAATCGGATTCACGATACTCTGTCAGTGGGCGTTCGAGAAATCCCTCGGCGCAGTGGCTAGCCCCGGAGGCAGAAAGCGTCAGATATGCATTCGCGTAAATGGCACCCATGCGGGCGATCTCGTGGTTTCGGTCATTATCGTCATCCTGGATGATACAGAGCGCGTCAACCCAGAGATAGTCGATGCCAAGCTCCCTGGAAACTGACACCGCGTCTTGGATTGTCTTTGGTAGTGATTGGAAAGAAATTTTGAGTTTGTTTTCGGCGATGGTGGCAGCTGTTGATTTCTTCTGGGCACTGGCTTCGGCTGCACCACCCCAACAATAGCTGAGCGCGATGTATCGCTTTCCAGTTGAGACTGGCGCAACCCTTATATCGGGAAAGATGTCTGCATTTGACACCCAGAGAAGACGCCTAGGCATCTCGGACGCGTTATGCGTGGCATCTCTACAAGATGCGTGGTGGCCGTCACAATGTTGAATCCAACGTTTGATGATGGAGAAGGTCGTAGTTGTATCAACAGGCCGCGGACGCGCAACGACATGCGCTGCGGCAGACGTTCCTTGAGCCAACAAGTCAGTAGCTGATCAAGCCTCTAATGAATTCTGGTGACATACCAAAGTCCGCAGCAAGAGTAACATAAAGAATGGTGGTGGCGTTGTAGGGATAAACGTCAGGTGTGAGCCAAATTTTCAAGCTGTACCAAGACTCCGAGCTGTCCTCGGCCCCTTCCAGCAGGCTGTCTTCCTCAGGCTGTCGTCTTGGATCCGGGTCGGCCCATGCAGGAGGGCGATAACCGCCGTGAGACCCACGGTCATGTGCTAGCCGCAACTCGACTTCGTCGGGCGAGAGTCTTCCGTATGCCTTATCCGCTCTGTCGATCAAGCCTTGTATTAGGATGCACATCGGACAAGACGACTGGCAGAGATGGTCTCTTGTGCACTTGTAGACGACACCATCGGCATGTCCGACGACGGAGCAATTTGGCAGAGGCTGAGAAAATGCGGTGAGACATGGCTTGCAAAGGTCTGTTTTGGACGCCATTATTAACAGGTCATGGAGTTAGAAAGCCTCCAGTTAGAACGAATAATAGGTTGAAGCCGAGTGTGGTGAGTCCTGGTAGTTGAGCGGGAATTTGTTGCACAATGGTCAGGCAGCAGCCCAAGACACAAACTGACCCACATAGTCGCTGTTTGTTAGCGGGGTACCTCGATGACCATAATGGAAGGCTGATAGAGCATGTTGCGCCTAACAAAGTAGGTAGCAGGATGAGGGCACTTATCACCGTCGAATAAGACATGTTTCTCACCCCATAAAGCTTCATGGTGCTTGAGTTAGGTAGCTTGGTGGTTCTGCAATACAGAACTACCTAGGTACTCTCCTAGAACTACATTAATTTACCCAATCTCGAGCCACCATCTGAAGAACAGAGTTGACGAGAATGATCCTTGCATGAAACTATGATACCACGGTGCTGTTTGCCCGTCAAGAAGAACATCAAGTGTGAGACGACAGCATCCGTGGAGTGGCACATTGAACCTAAGTAAATGTAAAATTCCGAGCTGTGCTCTCTGCCTCGGAAAGATTCACTTTCTGCTCAATATGTGTCGGTGAAAGGCATTACTTCATCTCCGAATGCGAGGCTCTCGCATCGCTCAACCCTGCCATAGCCAATCACAACCTGGTCTTTACTATTATTACTGGATTTGTATAAGTCTTGAAATGGTACGTAGTTTCTGCACGGATGATCGTGGGAAATTAGTCTATGACTGCGCCCTTCAACCAGGGGTCAACATCGTACTTGTAAAACGATGCGGCTCAAGATGCGAGTGAATATAAAAGGAGGTCCAAAGTGACAGACTGGGCAAAACAGTCTCTAACTTCCATCTTCACCCATAATACGAAAACCTCATCAAAGAACCTGGGATGCTTCTCATCACCCTCCTCGCGACTGCCTTGGCAGCTGCCCCAGCTTCCGCCTGGGGCATCCGAAGACCAACAGTGACTGTCACAAAGACAGAAACTCTCCTTCCCACCGCCACCGTCACTGTCCTCTGTGATGCTCCTCCCTCAAGCCCTGTCAGCTTCAGTACTGAATTCTTTACCGTTACCTCGGTGCTTCCTGTTGAGACCGTCTACTCGACCGAGATCATCACTGTGACTTCCTTTCCTCCTGTTGCGACAAGCTTCAGCACCGAGTGGTTTACCGTCACCACTATTTTACCAATTGAGACCAGTTTTGTCACGGAGACATTCGTTATTACCTCGTTCCCTGCCGTCACATCCCCTCCTCTTTCTACCGAGACTGTTGCTATTACGAGTCTTAGACCCCAGGATCGTTGAACCCAGCAGCTTGAGGCCGCCGCTCCCGTCGCAACACATTTAACAACACCTCACCACGACCATAACACGATGAAATCATACTCGGAAAGAGAAACCTAAGGCGGTGTTGCTGAGATGTAGATGAGATATAGATTCTGCGCTGGACTGAACTTTGTAGTGCAAGGATGGGAGATTGGAGACTTCAGGGTTGCATAGATAAACTAAATGGAAATTACAAACTGTCTCTTCGCACTGACGCGTGCACATCCAACAAGAAATTTTGTGCACTCGCATCCAAGATCCAACTTGTGCCCAACGGCCCCCTCTGGATTGTGGTTCGCGAAATTCGACTTGAATCGGAAGGTCAGGGAGATGATGGATCATGGATGGGAAGAGGGGTGTGTGAGTGGAATGGGAAGGCGGGTGGTTTACAAGTGTGCTTCCGTTGTGGTGAAGGGTTGCCTTTTATCATGGGGGTGGAATTTGCCCTGTTGGATTGTTGTCTTTAACCCCCCCGTCTGTTTCCCACAACCCTAACCTGCCTCTAATGATGCCCAAGATCTACCGTTGACCGTCCTGTCTCGTTGCTATCTTTTCCCGCAAATACCCTGATGTCTAAACCTAAGCCCCAAAACCGCGCGTTCCCAAATCTCCCACGATAGCCAGTCCCCACATCTAGCTGTTCATCCCCTCAAAGTCTCCCATCTCTCCCACTACGTTTGTCACACCCACTAACAGCATCAAACCTGACAACCCTCTCGCTCGTTCGAAGAACCACACTGCTTCTGCGTCTATGCCGAGGTTGTCCAGGCTGGCAGACTGAGCCTCGTCTAGCTCGAGCGTTGGCTTGCTCGAGGCTGCGGTTTCCAGTTTCTTGGTCGCGGCTGGACTGATGTTTTTGATCGCGGTTGTTGCGAGAGCTGTGGGTGTTTCCGCTGTGGCGGTTGCTGACAGAGCGTCGTCTGTTGGAAGCCTGGGGTGCTGGCCCTGCCCCGAAGCAAACTGCCGTTGCCCATGGTGCTTAGTGGTGATGGGAGTCGTTTGAGGCTCACGTGTAACACTGCTGTTTGGTGAAGAGACTCAGCTCGAGGCAGGAACGGGGGTCCGATCTGACTGTTTGTTGTTTTACAGGAAGGGAGACAAGCAAGCTGAACAAGACCTATTATATAGGCACTTACCGTACACTGAATACATTCAGTGCGGCAACCTATCTGGGCTTTGGGAGCATGAAGAGATTGTCTCATGGCCGCATTCGCTCCTCGGGGAGTGGTGAACTCACCATTATTCGAAGTAGTTGAATTCACCAGGTACAGGCTAGCCCAGGTTGTGGCTATTCATGATTCACACGGTCCCAGGGAAATCTGGAACTTTGAAGTTTCGAGACGAGGGTGACCTTGTTCAATTCATCTGAGACTGATAGATTGGCGTAGTGAATCAGTGCTCTATATATTGTGGAGGCCAGTGAATTGTGTGCACTCATTCCTTATCGTGGTATCCCACCTATCTATCTCCTCCCCCGTCTCCCGAACCTCCGAACCCTTTCCCCTTGCCCAACTGTCACAGCCGTCGTCTCTGTAGTCGCCACAACCTGTCCATTAGGCAAGGTGGTCATTGTTTTGACTGTCGTTGTTTCCGTCAACCCTTCGGCGGGTCTACGTTCAACCGGGCTTCTTCCCTGGCGGCGGGTCACATTGTTTGGGAGCTTGGACATCGCGTCAAGCGCGATGTTGCTCAGTGTGACGCGGGCTGGCCTTGTGGGGAGGGACAGGTCGCTACCGAACTCGGATACACTCTCTTGGTACTCGTAATGGACTCCCCTTTCTGGAAGAGGCGGTTTATAGAGCCAGTTCCCCATTGCTTTTGTTTGTGTGGCGGGTGACGTGTTTATGCCTTCTACCTTTCAGGAGGTGTTAACTTTGATTATACCATCAGATTGGTTGTCCTGCGTGAGGGTAGGAACTTACTAAGGTATAGAGAAAGCAATGATGTGATGAGGTCACGGTCTTTTGGGGTTTATGGAGGAGGCTGATGTGATTATTTGGGAGGGAGGAAGATGGAGAGGGTTTCTTCAATAGAGCCGAAGTGAAAGAAAGGTCCGAAAGAAGAAGAGCGCGTAACCCACCATAATACGAGGAGAAGCGGGGACCGACGAGAGTCCTGCAAAAATTTTCTCATCTATTAATCAGGAACTTTAGCTGATATCTTGCCGGGTGAAAGCAGTTAAGGGTGGATCCTGTGGGAGCATTGTTCTACGAGAAAAGCCTTTGACAAATAAGCGGGTCAAGGCAAGGAAACCAGTAGAATATTTCCACCAGGAGATAAGACGATATGATTGCTCTAAAGAAGATTGATAATGGATTCTTATCTATGAAGTGAGTTGCTGGTAGGCTTAAGAAAGTTCTACGTACTGAGTGTTGTCGCTTTTGAGAGCCAGTTGGTTACCTGCAGTTCGATGTTGTCGACCGTGAAAGCTCATGCTGTCCCCCCCCCCCCCCCTTTGCCCCTTGAACTCTCTTTCTTGATGAAAACCGTCCACTCAGCACTCAATATCTCCTACTGCTTCTTCTGGCTGAAGACCTCTGCCGACTGTGTGTTCTGTCCCGGTCTCGTGTGGAGACCCGCCTGTGATTGCCGCGCCCTTGGGCGTCATACCGGTCACGCCCGGATCTGGAAGAGACTCGGATACGGGCTCCGGCGTGAACAGTTCCGCGGGCTCTTGTCTCGAGGGTGTAGTTTTCGCCTTCTTGGCCGCGAAAGTGGTGCTTTTGAGTGCCAGAGTCACTCATGCACGAAAAGGGGGCACTCACTGTGAAGGTTCTATAGGTCGCGGAATAGGGGGTAGGTAGGGCTTTGTGTTGGGCTGCGCGTGTTGGCTGTAAGAGAACGCGGTAGGCGGGTGGTCTTGCTTTGAGTCATCACTGTGAGTGTTGAGAGTTCAGGTTCAAAAGAGCACAGCAGTTATCCTGAAGAAGAAGATATTTCATACCGTCTTCCGAGCGAGTGGAGTAAAAACTGAACAAATTGAATCTGCCATTTTTGGAGCAAATATCATACTCGAATGTCTGGTAGGTTTCCAGGGATATCGATGAAGAGACAGTGAGTTGATATTCACGACCTCATGATCGGCTCTGAGCTAGTTCCTTTGAACATTACCAGTGCTATGAAACTACTGATTTACGATGGGTGGAACTCGGAGAGAGCCTTTGATTAAAAAGCAGTTCTCAGATTCAGAGGAGCCTCCCATTTCTTGAAGTCGAGGCCGAAAATGTCAATAAATAGATAAGGGTGTTCTGAAGAGATACATCTTTTTGAGAATTGGGATGCCCCACAGCAACGAATGCAGTTTGACAGCTTTTAGCAGAAAGATCTTACTCATTTTGGCAAATCAGGCTCTCCATCCACCCTCTCAAGTGCTTGCAGGAAGGTGAACGAGTTCGAGTTAGTTTGTAGGTGGGACAGAGACACACTCGCGCTCATGCTCCTGTTGAGGTCACAGTGTCAGACGGCATTTGCACGTCAGACTAGTCCAGTCACCTCTCTATATGGTCTCTATCCGAGATCCGGAACTTTGAGGCCTATGTTTGGTTCAGTACGACGGTAGCAATTCACGGCACTTTACCACCCAACAAGTGGTCATAGCTCCAACCTCCTCCGCCGTGTTCAAACTGGGCGGCTTGCAAGCTGGCTGATTGGGCTGGGTACATGTACAGTCAGCACTCGGAACTTCAAAAGACAAATGGTGCACAGGAACCTAGGTAGATTGCTAATACAAACCACAAAGCAGTAAGGTGCTGGCATATGCCCTGTTCAAACATACGACGGGAAGAACGCACGCTGATGTCAGTACGTAGGTCCGGTACCTTGAATCAGTATATTTTCTAAAGAATGAAACTGATATCCAGAATTTAATCATGGTGGAGGCCGTGCCTTTTGCACTGCGAACTTTGCACGAGCTGGGATAGCCAAAAAGGGGGGCAAACACCTGTTGACTTTAGCCAAAACACACCCCCTCCTCCCCCATTCATTGGACAAGCCAAAGAGGAGATGCCAGTGCCGGCACATTTCCGACCAAGAGTTGCCATTTGAAGACCGCCAAGATAGCTTGAAAGTTGTTTAATGATTGCTTGATTGATATTTCCACACGAATCGGGCAGGGGATCGGAGAGTGAGCGGTACCAAGACCACTGACTGGTCAAATGGTGCCCCCTCTTCCAATGCACGACTCCATCAAGCAACCGTCAACATTGTGTTTCCCCAGATTTCCAATCTAGAATTTATTGCGGAGCAGTGCCGAAAATGGGCCTGACGTGAAGACGCATGCAAAGCTTTCCGATGCCCAACCAACAAGAGGAAAACAAGTAGTGAGATGGTGTCGAGACAGTATGGGAGCGGATGGATGAATGGCCTTTCGTTTGGGCGGCCTGCCGTCGCTTGGTCGGTACCCCAACCGAGGGCCGCTCTTCCATAGCATTAACTGTCGGTCAACCCCAGCCTTTTCCCCTGCTTGCGTTTCTTTCCTTTTCCCCTGTCTTAGATTTCTGGGACCCTAGCATCGTTTGGTGTCATCGCCCCGTCTCTTGCCAGCGCTGCGTCGAGGTGATGCTTCTGCTGCAAGGCTTTAGCTTCGCCTGGCACACGACGCCGCCATAAAGGATTATCATCACCGTTCATCTCAACTGCGACCATCGTCATGTCATCGTCGGACGACGACGCAGAGGTCACCATCACAGGGCAAAAGATCGACCCCATCCGCGCCGCAGAGAGTAACTCGAACGTATTCATCGCTGTCGTCTGCGTCGTTTGGAGTCTCGCGTTCTGCACGGCGCTCGTCCGGTTCTACACAAGGGCGATCGTGGTGAGGTCGTTTGGGAAGGATGATATCTTTATGGTGTTGGCCGTGGTAGGTTCCATGGCCCCTTCTTTTATTCTGTCCTCTTTTTGACAAAGGCTGACAAGCACAGCTCTGCGGCATAGGAGGTCTCGCCGCCTGGATAGTAGGCTGCCACAACGGCTACGGCCAACACACCGACACCATCCCACGAGACAGGTGGAAGATCCTACTCGAAGCTCAGTTCTTCCAATCCGTCATTGAAGCCTCCTTCGCTTTTGGCTTCCTCAAAATCTCAATCGCCCTCTCGCTGTTACGCCTCAGCAGGGGAAAGTGGTACAAATGGATACTCTGGGGCCTGATCACGTTCACCGTCTTCTACACATTGTTCGCCTTCATCACTTTCATGACGAGATGTCAACCGGTTTCAGGGCAGTGGAATCCGGACATCAAGCCAAAGTGTTATGGAAAGGTCATGTATAGGAATTTCGGACTGTTCAACACGGCATGCAACATCTTTACCGACCTGTCATTTGCCACGCTGCCGATTCCACTCATTTGGAGCCTGCAGCTGCAGAGGAGGCTCCGGATTTATTTGATTGCTATTCTGAGTGGCGGCTACTTGTAAGCTATCCTCCATCCTCTATGTCACAGCTCTAGGAACTGACGGAGTGGTAGCGCTGTTGGTCTGGGGATAGCGAAAGGAATCTACATCATCGCCTACGTCAACAACACCGACGGCACATTCTATCCCTACGCCCCCTTCTTCGGCTCGTGAGTCCACCTCCTTTCATCCCCTTACCCATAATCTGCTAACACTCCAACAGTCTCCAACTGGACATAGGCATCATCGCCGCCTGCGCCCCCACCCTCCGCCCCCTCCTCGGCCGCTTCCTCCGCCTCTCCCCCATCGCCTACCGCGAAGCAAACTACTACCGCGCCGGCAAGGCTCTCGACCGATTACCCCTCCACTCGCGCCACCCGGGACGAGACACGAGCATCAACGGCATTCGAGCCGCCTACCTCCGACAAAACACCGAGCTTGACCTCGAAGAACGACAGTTTATTGAGCTCTTAACAGGGGAGAAGAGAGGGAAGTGGGGAAATCATGCCACAGCGTTGCACATGGAGTACGTCCGCTCACCCCCGGTCAGAAGCACCAAGATTACGAGTAGGGGGGAGACAGAGACGATTGTTCAGGGCGGGGTTGGAGTGGCGGATAAGGGACAGGGGAGTGATGATGAAAGGGATTTGATATTGCCTGCAGGTTTGAGAGGCGACGAGGGGGGGTTGAGGGGGATTGTGAAGACGACTGAGTTTAGGGTTGAGAAGTGAAGTGAGGGGGGATACCCGGGTTGTACCATTGTTAAGGCGTCTTGGGCGCTGGGTGTGTAATTTGAATCAAGAAGTTTATTTGTGCGAAGAGAGGAGTGCGCTGCAATCAATTTAAAACAAAGCTTCTCCACAACTCCTCAACGCCGGGTATCCCTAGAAATCACCACCTAAACCATCATCCCCACAACAGCCCCAATCGCCACCAACCCCCAAACACCAGCCTTCAACGACCCAGCAGAACTAGGAGTCTCTGTAGGAACAACACCCCCTCCTGTCCGGGTAGGCCCATCCTCGTTATCCGAAACATTCCCATCATCATCATCATCATCATCGGGGCTCCCTGTAGGTGCAGCCCCACCATACGGGATACCACACTCATCGACAACACTGGCGAAGTCGGTGGCACGAGGGCCGGGTGTGCAGAATGAGGTATAACACCCATAGATGCTCGAGGCCTGTTTGCAGCCGCACTCAATGTCGCCGTGGATGTGGGCGCTCTTCATGCAAGGATCGGGCGACATGGCTATGTTCAGGCAGGAGACGTAGTGACTGGCGGGAGGTTAGTTAGGTAAACAATTGACGGCAAAGAGTGTGCTGTCAATAAGTAAGGTAGGCACATACCCCAAAGAGGACAAACAGTCGGCGTCTTCATCAACGCTGTTGTCCTGGCGGCGGGCTATAGGGGCCGGAGCGGGTGTGATCATGGGGTGGGATTGGGCGTTGATTGTGAGCGCCATGAGAGAGGTGAGGATGATGGTTGGAGTGTGCATCTTGATGGTCTTTTGTCTTTGTCAAACGATACGTATCGGTTGAGAGGACGATTGTGAAGAAAAGTTGCCGACTGAGACTTTGAAGCCCTTCTTGTGCCTTGAGGGTGTAATGATCTTGGGAATGACACTGTTTCATCCTGGGGCAACCACCGCAATCTTATACATCTCTCTGATCATGGAGTCGTAAAGTCGAAAGAGCTTCCCATCGCAGTGCTACACCCGATTTTGCTTAGCAGTGCTGCTAGTTATCCCTGCACGTTGTCTAGGCGCGGTGCTGTTCCGCCCGTGAAATCAGAGGCACAGCCACAAATCTCTGTTGGACCCGTATATGTGCCCAGCATGTATTTGCAAGTGGCAGGATGCAAGTCACCCGCCCTCGCATCTACACATGTTAGTTAATATTCATAGCTATAAGTCTCTGGTGGTGCTTGATTTGGATGGCAATGCGAAACCTTATGCTCCCCCCGAGAAGCACACATTATCCCTCACACAGGGATTCATTAGCAACATCAAATTGAGATCAACTCCAGCCGCTGTGTCGTTGATCACGCCCTGCCCTGCCAGGATCAACAGCTTGCTGAGGCCGCCAAAGTCTCGCTTCTTGATGCTACCGCCAAGAGCCAAGATACCACCATTCTCTTTGAGGAAAAGGTAAACGGGAATGGTAACCTGTCAAATCGTATATGGGGTCCAAAAAGGTGTCAATTCTGTTGTTGTACGAGGGTGAGTTGCCCAGGTGGCTGGAAAAAGGCCGAACCCAGTGGCTCAAGTCCCACTACCAAGATATTAATTCCTCAACAGTGGGCCCAATTGACTATTCTGACACAACCCACGCCCAATGCCACAATTGTGGGAGTTCGGTATTGTGATGAAGCCCGTCGTTTGTCATACTGAACCGTCACTTACCTTTATCATGAAGAGTTGTTGGGTTAGTCCGAAGCAAACAGACAGTTTCCGGACGAAGATACGTTCACACTGGCTCATCAACGTGATACCGTATTCTTCATTTCACAAAAACAAAGATCCTGTTAAGATAGGAAGGTGATTCGGTCGGTGTCAACAAGCTTCTACGGACAGAAGCCCGCTGCAACCCCAGAAGGCGGCCTCAACGCCAAGATCTAGTGTCCAACAATGCCAACCCCAACCGCTGCTACATTGCCCTCCCGCTGACCACATCATAAGCTATTGATACTTTAAAGCCTATCGCCGGCCCTATTCCTCAGGTTTCTGTCCGTAAACAGCATAATGGCTGAGGTCTCCGCTAATGACCTGGATACAGGTCGATTTAGTGGAATGTCCTGGAGGTTTGTCAGTTGAAGAACTCAAAGGGTCCTACCTGGGCTTCAGGGTGTTCGTTAGCTACTCACCACTGGCAGCGTCGTGTTCGAACAAAAGGAAAGCATAGGGAAGGGCATTACCAAAGTCGACAACCCAGCAATATAGCACCTGGAGCCACCCTTTGCCTTGGACGCCTGACTTTGGGTCCCGCGCGGGTACAGGTACTTGTCACTCGTTTCTCCTTGACGCCTCCGTTGACTCGGAGCAAGTTCGATAAGTTCCTGCATCTCTCTCACGGCATGGCCAAATACTATGACGGGTGAAGTTGTTGGGGTAAAGCTGTTGTTATACAAAACCTCTTGGAACCACTCAAAGCCGCAGAACGATCACTAAGCATCAAATCCGAGAGCACATACATTGCAGCGAGGCGACACTATTGAAAGCCAAACACTGTGATTATTCATTCATGCCGCATATGGAACACGGCAGGCTGCAATGTACAGCACCGAGCCAGGAGTTTGATTCGCGGAGAGCTGAATAGTGGTGGTACAGACCGCACTTCAATCAATCCGAGGACTGCACTGTAACACACCTATCTCCAACTACCGGCACTAGAAGCAGCACGGTGCTTTGCGTGTGCCGTCGTATATCATACCATCTCCTTCCTGCACTCCAGCTCATCCCAACAAATGTTTTCCTCCAGCTAACACCTCAGGTAAACCTAGCTCTCATCCATCATAATGTCCGACACCAAATCCCCCGCCGACAGCGAAGCCGGCGAAATTCCCGATGGCCTCCCCTCCACCATCGCCGACGGCAGCACCCCCCTCGACAAAGCCGACATGTACCGCATGGGTAAAACCCCCCAACTCCACCGCAACTTCCGCTTCTTCTCCATCTTCGGCTTCACCATGGTCCTCATGCAAACCTGGGAAACAGAACTCAACGTCAGCGTCTTCGGCCTCGTCAACGGCGGCACCGGCGGCGTGATCTGGGTCTACTTTGGCGCCTTCCTCGGTCTCTTCTTCGCCATCCTCACCATGGCAGAAATGGCCTCCATGGCGCCCACAACAGGAGGACAGTACCACTGGGTCAGCGAGTTTGCCCCGCGATCCTCGCAGCGTTTCCTCAGTTTCATTGTCGGTTGGTTAAGCGTGCTAGGCTGGCAGGTCGGCAACCCGGCGATTTGTTTCCTTCTGGCGCAGCAGATCCAGGGGTTGGTTATTCTCAACCACCCTTCGTATGTTCCTGAGCGGTGGCATCTCACGCTGCTGGTCATCGCCATTTTGACCGTCTGCATGGTTCTCAACACCCTCCTCTACCGCGCCCTACCGCTGTTGGAAACTCTCGCTCTTGTGCTGCACACGGCCGGCTTTCTCGCAGTACTGATTCCCCTGTGGACAATGGGTCCAAAACTGCAATCCGCTCACGACGTCTTCTTCACCTTTGCCGACGGGGGAGGATGGGGAAACACCGGGCTTTCCTGCCTGGTGGGGATTCTCTCCCCTATATTCAGTCTCCTTGGGCCGGACTCAGCTACGCACATGGCGGAGGAGCTGCAGGATGCGAGTAAATCCCTCCCGCGGGCCATGATAGCCACAGCACTTCTTAACGGCGTGTCAGGGTTCGTCATGATGGTTACCTATTGCATGGTTCTCGGGGATTTGGAGAGTGTGCTACAGACCCCAACAATGATGCCGTTCATCCAGGTGTTTTACAACGCCGTGGGGAGTTACGGCGGTGTGACGGCGATGACGTGTATCATGATAATCATGGCCTCGTGCGGGGTTGTGAATAACATTGCGACGAGCAGTCGGCAGCTGTGGGCGTTTGCGAGGGACAGGGGCGTACCGTTCTCGGGGTGGTTTGCCAAGGTGCATCCGCGGTTAGGGCTGCCGCTGAATGCGCTGGGGGCGTCGTATGTGTTTGCTGTGTTGTTGTCGTTGATCAATATAGGGAGCACCGTGGTAAGCTTTCCCGTGTCCTGGGCCTGGTCGGAGGGGGGCACTACTGACCTGGATGATAGGCGTTCAACATCCTCACCAGTCTTGGGGTGGGTGCGTTGCTTTCGTCGTATGCTATCTCGTGTGGCTGCATCGCGGTGAAGCGCATTCGACATGAGCCGCTGCTGCCGCGGAGCTTTGATCTAGGCCGGGCAGGGCTGTTCATTAATGTGCTCAGTGTTTCATTTCTGGTGTTCACCTTCATCATGGTAAGAGGCCACCAGTCTTAGGTCAGCGGGTAGAAACTAATCTTGATGCAGACATTCTTCCCGCCGGTGCCAGAACCAACGCTAGAGATGATGAACTGGAGCATTCTTGTGTATGGGACCGTGGTTGTCTTCAGCGTGGTGTATTATATTGTTACAGGTCGACTCCGATATGCTGGTCCCGTTGAGTATGTCCGAAAATCAGCTTGAATGCAGCCAAACGGACGGAAACAAGCAGCTGCAAACAGGGGTGAGGGGGGAGTAATTTGAGATACTTTCTAAGTCAGCAGCCTTTAAAAGACATCCAGACGGCCCCACAAGATACATCATGGACAGTACTAGACTTTGTAGCTGGTCTTCACCGCCATCTTCAATAACAACGTCTACAAAGACAAGACAGCTATTGAATCAAGATTCGTTTTTCATATATGACTAGTCTGTACAGGCTAGTTCGTTTACCATCGTTTGCCATGCTAATAAGATCATGGAGGGTGTGCAAGGCTGGTAAGTGCTTTGACGCTTTCCAATCAGTGTGGCGAATTGAGTTGACAAAAGGGCAGCACACACCGCAGGACCCAAAACAATAGGAGCAACCAAGGATGCTGACCAGCAACGGAAGTCTCCGGTTCTTGTTCAAAAGACCTGCAAAATTCCGGCTGGGTTGGTAAGATCCTCCCCGAGCTTCCGAATCAGACCACCATTCGAGGTTTCCTAGGTGTTCCTACGGTAACCAGGCTTTATGGGTTCGTCGAGTGAGATTTCAACCGTCTTTGCTGCTCAATATTTTGCTCTGTATTCACACTTGCTACTTTTATTGATGTTGTTTATTAGAGCACTCCGTGATGAGTGTAGGTTGTCATTACCTACTCCGAGTAATTTGCCTTGACAAGCCTCCGCTGCAGACATTGATCTTACCGCCTCTCTGTTGTATTGAGGGTGTCATGCGGCATTCTGGGACCTTTACATGCATGGGCTCCCGATCCTGGGTTAAGTGCCCAGATGCTGTTGATTACGCTGCTAACTTACATGTATGACGCTTCTTGATGCGGGGTTGGGGTGCCACAGCAGGACCGCGAGAAAGGGGCTCGACCAAGGTACAACTGCATGACTGGCTGGCCCCTTGTGAAGTCTCTCAGTGGCCAGGCAAAAGGTTATACTAGTATTACTGATCGCTCTAAGCAATTAAAGTCGTCCTGTGCCAGAGGCCTCATTGATACAGTAATCCTTGGCATTTCAGTGGACCACGCATTGGTAGGTACTTCTCCGGTTTGACGACGCAGACGAGGTGCTTTCCCCGGCGAGTTCGAACTCAAGATGACTAGCTTCGTACACTCTGATATTGAAAAATGGAAGCCAAGCCCAAGCCCCATGCAATTTATCAGCTGATGTCAGGATTGGAATTGGGGTTCGTGTTACAAGGGCGCTGTGCGGGCTCAGGTCTTTATGTGTTTGTTTGGGGAGTATGTTGGAAGGTGAGATGCATGGAAGAGGACCACGGTCAGCGCATGTCCACTACAAAGCCTTAATCTAGAAGTTTCACCAAAAGAGAAATAGTGAAACTGTATCCCGCCATGTTCTCAAAAGGCCTCTTCACCAAAACTGCAGTCTTTCGAAAATACAAGCAGTCAGCAAACTCTATTGGCTCGTTTCGAAAGTCTTGGTCGGGGAAGTATGCAGATGCATGTGTCAGCTTCCGAGTGTTCAATGAGGGCTGTGCCACGAGGCTTATGGTCTTACACGGCTGCAACGTTATTGGTCCTAGTGTTACCAACACCTAGGGGTTCTAACATCGAATCCATCAACCTTCGCAAAGCCTATAGTGTCTCACGAGCGTCAGCTGATCTGATGAACACAAAACATAAAATGAGCAAAAGATATTGTCGAGATAGAATCACGATGTTTGGACGAGCTGGGAATCGAACCCAGGACCTTTCGCATACAAATGATCCTTGTACTAAGGTTGAGTATGCTAAGCGAACGCTCTACCAACTGAGCCACACGCCCTTTTTTTTTGTCTCCTGACTCGAGTGAGTGGAGATGGATGTCCAAGGTGCATCAACACAGACCCTATGTACTTAGGTAGTAGAACCAGGATGCTTCCGACAACTCCTTTATGAACCAGCCGGCTTGGTAAGAATACTCAATGGGTGTTTCCTGTCTAGAATAAGACAAGAAAACAACAAGACCTCTCGTGTAAGCTCATTGGGTAGCAATAGACATCATCAACAGTCGCATCTGCAGTCAGACTCTCACCCACCCAGTCCACTATTCCGTATGAAAACTTTGTCACCTGCCAAACTCCAATCCCTCGGGCTACGGGGACAGAACCTGAACCTAGAGTTGGAACTGTAAACGGTATGGTATCTGAAAGCCTTGATATGCCAACAGAAAAAGTATAAATCACCCCTTCTTGCTCCTCCTTTCCCCTCACAATTCCTCATCACCATCATCACCATCAACACTAACTTCCACCAAAAGCACCAACCACCTTTCACACCTTCAAAATGCAATTCCTCACCACCATTCTCGCCATCGTCACCATGGCCGGCCTTACCGTCGCCGCCCCTGCCCCTGAAGCCTCCCCCGAGGCCGCTCCCCAAACCCCCGTTGACCTGTAAGCCACCACCCACCTCGCCTTTCCCATCTAAAACAACTAACCACCCGTCCTCCCAACAGCGAAAAGCGCCAATCCCTCGGCGTCTTCGTCACCCAGGACATCAACTGGGGCGGCCGCTCCGAGCACCTCATCGTCGTCCGAGGGCAGTGCCTCACCCTCGGCAACGGCTGGCCCAACGTCATCTCTTCCTTTGGGCCTGACAGCGGGTTGACTTGCACCATTTGGGAGTAAGTCCCCTTTTTTACTACCACGGAAGTTTGTGATCAATGTTGACATGAGAACCTACCCTACAGCAACAACGGCTGCACCGGCCCGTCGTTCGGCCCGATCACCTTCCCTGGCATCGCAAACTTGGTGACTATCGGCTGGAATGATAGAATTAACTCTTTCCGGTGCAACTAAGCATCCGGGAGGGTTCTGGGGGAGGGGTGAAATCAGGGGGTTGGTGGTGATTTGTTGAGAGGTGGAGGATTCGATTCATGACACTCGTTTCAAGCTCGACGGGGCTTTTTTCTTTCTTACTTTTGTTGGACCTGCAGGTTTTGACTGTTTGTGATGAGGTTGATGATACAAAATTGAAGAATGCTTTCCCTGTTGGGGGGGCGGGGGGTTTTTTCACTGTTTTTGGCTGCGGTGATGTTTCTGCTCTTACCTGATACAGTGCTCATCGAAGTATCATTTCCGAGGCATGCCTCGATTGGATTTCGGCGTGAAGTCAACGGAAACATGGTGCCCTGAACTATACTTCAAAGGATAGTTAATAGACATCTCGGTAGGCGCCTAGGTTTTCTGGAACGACGATCATAATGCGCTGCTTGATGCGGGCAAAGTTAAAATAACAAAGCACAACGAACTGAGAATTCGAGAATAAAAACTCCTAATACATCTATCTCCCATGCTTAGTCCAACCTAAACGCCCTCGAACCCTTCCCCGCCCTGGGTATCACAGGCAGCGGGAAAACCACACCGACATTTACCCGAGTCTGGAAGTCGGGATCCCAATTCCTAGGATCCAACATGTGCGTCTCAACTATCAGCTGCTCCGCCTGGCGCATTTGCCACATCCAGAAGAGCGTGTCATGATCATTGGGAACGATTATCGGCCCCCACCTCAAGTCAAAAGCATGCAAGTGAAGCCAGTGCGGGTTGTTGACCAACCGCTGCATGTCGTAGTAGAACGCGCCGTTCTCCAGAAGCTGCTGGAGAAGCTGCTTCTCGGCCCGCGTCTTGAGCGGGATGCCCCTCGGCAGGGGCGGATTCGCGACCTGGGGCAAGATGAAGGGTTGATTCGACATCATGTTTGTGCTACCGACCCCTCTCGCATGGGGATCGTTGGCCTGGAACGAGTACTTCCACCACAGTTGGGACCGGCTGAACTCCCTGGCAATGTGGCAATCGAAAAAGTGCCAGTAGTCGACCGCATCCACCCTGTTGAAGATGGGCAGCCAGGCATCCAAGCACAGGGGCCGCGTGTTGGGGAAGTCGCTGAAGATGGTGATCGTCTGCTGGTATTGCCCGTCAACCGTGATGGTGTGCTTGGCCACCTTTCCGTACCACTGCCCCATCGGGTAGGGCTGTCGCGGGTCGATCGGCTGGTTGCGAGGGAGCCCGCGCTGCTGTCTGGACCGTCTGGTTGTCCACCCCGGAGGGAAGTTGATGCCGGGTTGCCTGCCAAGTTTGACGGCATCGCTGTCAGCATAGTCCCACGCGAACGTGAGCCGCCTTGCGGTGTTTCTGAAAACCAGCGGGAAAGTATCGATCGGGTCTCGTAGTGACTCGTCCAGCAGGTTGGCGTGGATTATGACATTGTTCCTGGAATACAGGACGGCCAGAGCTTCATCGCGCAGAGCTGACGACGCCAGGATGATACTTATCCAAGGTGGCGCGGGGCGGAGTGACAAACCATAACGATCAGGCTGTCCAGGGGCATGCCTTTGAAGCCGCTGAACACGCCGCCCCGCGGGAAAGATCTCATCATATATCATGATGCGAATCTCGGCTGAGAGCCGCGAAAAATTCCCCAGTGGGTTCCAACCGGGAGCTCCGGGGGCAACATATGCTGGGGCAGCAGGCGGCAAAGGGGGAACAGGCGGCGGCGGAGGAGGAGGAACAGGACCTACAGGCACCGCTGACTTGGCCATCACCCTGTCGATTTCCTCTACTGGAAACCCTCGTTGAAGATAACTCTCTGTATTGATATCGTCAAAGTCTTCACGCAACCGAGGTTCCCACCCCTTTTCTCGGGGCCATCGGATTGGGCCCTTTTTGGCCTCGCTCATCTCTTCGTATGTTTTATTGACCATTTCGACGTAATCTGCACGGAACTGATCCTCGACTTCTTCGAGGCGCTTGGCAAGGGCCTCCTGAATTTTACGATTCCCGGCTGAGGGTATAGCGGTGACGGACTTGGCGGACCCCGAGACCCTGGGTGGGTAGGGGCTGGAGGTGGCCTTGGAGGTGGCCTTGGAGGCGCGTTTGGGGCGAGGCATGTTTACAGCGTCGTAAAAAGTAATCCCAGTATCTACCAAATAGAGATTTGAGATGTGAGAAGAAAAAGAAAAAAAGAACGTCCAGTTGATAGAGCCGTTCTATGTCAGACAAATACTGGGGGTGTGCATTGTCCGAAGAAAAGCACGGCATAAGACAAGTGGTAGTGGCATTGTTGCGGAAACGGTCTTTGAGCCGTGTCAAAGACAACGTCCAAATGCGGAAGAGGCTCACAATGGAACAACCAACAGTGAAGCAACCGCGCTCCGGACAAAACAAATAGCACTGCAGAGCCAGGTTAACCGAGTCAAGTTGTCTAAAGCGTGGCAGCGTTTGAGCTAACCGGCAACCTGTTGATACTGAATAGTTGCGCTTACGTCAACAAAATATCGTATCCATCCCTATTGATCTTGACCTGGTCGCCGCCAAGACCATATTTTCTTCGGACAAGCTCAAAGATGATCAGGCCGGCCGATGTGCTTGGAACTTGTCTGATGGTGTTCCACCAGAACCCTCGGTACAACCACTGTCGCATGCTCAGCCCGGCCGTCTTGGCCTCCGCAGCGCATTCTCCCCATGTAACCCTGTATGCATCCCTATAAGCCTTAAACATTCTTCTCGAGCTTCCCCCTTCAGTTGATTTAAGCTTCCTAGCCTTGGCATCCAACGCCTCGAGCCTTTCCCAATGCTCCACCTGAATGTGACCCAGCGGATGAAGAACCACCTGCTGCGCTACCGATGCCCCCATGCCAGCAAGCAACAAAAACGCTGGCTCAATAGCATAATGAGGTCGAATAATAGTAGGCATTCTCAGCTCCCCATCATCCGCTCTCTCCACCTCTCCCGTAAGCCTGTCCCTCCTCGAACCAACCTTGCCATCCAGCCCCGCCGGTCTCCTCTGCGACAATAGCACAATCGCGTCCTCTTCCAAACTCCCATAATACCACCCCACAAACCCATAGTACCCCTGCGCCTTAATCCACTCAAACAAACTGAAGAACACCGCACTCCCCATACTATCCTTCACCAAACTCAACCCCCACCCAGCGAATATTCCCCTCGGTCCAATCTCGGCAAGCTTCTCCCGACTAAAAGTCCACATGCTCCGGGGCCGGGCAATCCTTGCCCCCTTGTTTCCATTCCCATTCCCACCTCCCTCCACCACCACCCCCTTCGTCCCACCCCCCATGGTAGTCCCACTCCCCGTCATCCCCGCCCCCCCAACCCCCAAGTCATACCTGGCCTGCACAGCATCCAACGGCGCAGCCACAAAACTCTGTATCCCCCCCGCCAACAGCCCCGCGGTAAACGTCTCCCCCGGCGACGGAGGCGGATAAACCCTTTTACTCGCCAGCGCGCTTTCCGGGTGAAGCCGTCCCAAAATCTGGAGGTAACTCGTGTACAGCACCGCTCCCACCCCGACATTTGCAATCAAAGGCGGCAACACCTGATCAGGCACCACCCTCCACCCATGATATCTCACCGCTGAGGCAATCAAACCGGGTGTGCTCCCCCTCAAACGACCTTTAAACCAGCCCCAGGCGGCATTAGACGACGTAGGGTTGGAGGAGGCGAGGTAAGCGGCGAGCTGCTGTTCTTGGATCGCCCGGGCATAGGCTAGGTAATCGACCCTTGTCCGAAAAAACGCTTTCACCGGGGCGCGGAAGTAGAAGGCGATGGCCTGGGAGGTGAGGGCGCGGACGCCGGCGGCTGAGGCGCCGGTTGCTGCGTTGGTGGTGGGGAGTTTTCCTGGTGGTTGGAGGGTCACGCCGTCTGGGAGGGTGGGGAGGTGGGTGTAGTCTGGGTTGTGGATTAAGGGGCTGTTGTTGGCGAGGGATGGGCTGGGGAAGAGGGAGGATGCGATGTGGTGAGATGAGTCGTTGTTGTTGCCTGGGGGCTTTTTGCTGTTGGAGTTTGTTGGTTGTGTCATGGTGGTGGTGGAATTAATGGCATTGTCTTTTTTGAGTGGAAAGGGTCTTGTTTCAGAGATAACCTGAAGGTCTCATCCAATATAAAAGTCGTGATGGTCGTTAAACATGGTCTTGGCAGTCGTTGGGCTGGGAATGCACAGAATGCAACTGGAATCTCAAAAGTCCCGGATTCCCGGGAACGGTAGCAAGGCCGGAATTAGCCGGATTTTCGGTGCGGTGGATCTCTTGGCGTCTGGGGCTTATCGCTCTTATCAGCTGGGTGCTAGCTTGAACTGCCGGTCGGCGAGCCCTGGCTGCAGTTGGTTGTCAGGTGGAGCTGTTGTCAGGTGGAGCTGATGTCAGCTGACGGCAAACAACGCATGCAAATCTTACTCCTCCCCGAAGCTCTCCCATGTTTGCCAAGTATCTGGTGTTATCATTTTATTGTTCCCCGATCGAAGCTATAGAATCTGGCTTTTACCTGACATAGATCCGTTTAGTGTTGTGTCTACCTACTCCTTTGTCTCGGGCTCAAGGTCATCGCCCCATTGGCGCTTAATCGACTTGATCAGCGCCGCGTGCTCAGGGTAATCCCCCGCGTTTTGTGGCCGGTTTGCAAGCAACCCTAAATGCTGTCGGGTTGGCGGTTTACGCTCCCATATGTCGCGGTACACATGATGCTGGATGATGGCAAATTGCTCATCAATTCTCACAGTGTTGTCGTCGGTACAAAGTGTGGGAAGGGGACATGATGCACTCTTGCCAAGAAAGAAGTCGGCCAGGTCCTGCTGCTGCTGGTCAAGTAGCTGCCAGTAGCGATCCGTGTGGCGCCTGCGACAGGAAAGAAAGTATGCATTTGGTGGCTGCTCTGGAGTGGCTTCTTCGGCGCGCCGGTCAAACACCGTCACGCCGCCGAGAATACGATCTTCAGCCCAGTATCCGACAACATCGGCTTCCCCATCAGGGTAGACATCGTCGTCGAGATAGTGGGGGTGGTTGAAGATAGTTGCTCGGGGGGCCACGTCTTCATCATCTTCCTTCCACTGGACGATTGCGTCGACGTCGCCTTGGTGCAGCCTGAGGTCGAGTTGAAACAGAATGACTGCGATTTCATGAATGGCGGCCGCGACAAGTTCAGTCAGCCTCGTATTGAATTCCTTCAAGCCCACCGCTGCTCTTCGGTACGATTTGAGCAGTTTGGGGTCAAATGAGAGAATGGCTGGGTCGAAGCTTTGACGAAACTCGCGAGCTCTTTCCAGGGCGCCAGGGCAAAGATCAACATGATGCTCGATGGGATGGTCACCATGAAGACCAGGCGATCGTCGATCGTAAGCCACTTCGTCGGTGGGTAATCCATCAATGATCTGGGCATAGGTGAAAAGTGCGATGTCAGTGGATAAAACGTTGCATATGGCGCCACTGAACATTGCATAGTGTTGGGAGCTGTCGTTGTTATAGGGAACACGAGAATCGCGTGCTTTTCGAGCAAGCTGCGTCAGGGTCTTGGTAATGTCATCCATTGTCGTACGGTATCGGTATCCAGTTGTCGAAAAGGGTTTGTTTGTGATTGTGAGTGACTTTTTGTGATGTGTGTGCTATTCTCGATGAGAGGAGTTGATGGGGAGGGAGGAGACTGGAAATTCTGCTGTTGTTGGTGTTGGCTCGTTACAGTTCTACCTAATTTTTATTGGCCTAGAAGCGCTGCCTCACCAAAGCCGGGGTTGAACTATCGTTGGGGTCCAAAAGAATCCCTACAATCCCGCATTATATCACTTGAGGCCACGAAGCTATTGGCCAGACGGCAGTCTGCGCCCGGTGGAACAGCAGCTAGCAAGTTTCGCCGTTGGCAACCTCCCACCCTCCAGACTGTGCGGCATCCCATGTGGACCTCACCGTCCCCGCGAGGGCAGGCAACGCCCCCCCTGAGCTCTCCAGGGTCAAGGGTGAGTCCGGTCGGTTCTGGGAGGACAAGTTTGTCGGCTACAACATTGAGGCATTCTTTGACCCGGCGGATCCCCTCAAGGAGAAGCAGGCCGGGAAACTGTGGGCAGACAAGAAGCAAAGCCGCGTTGCCCCAGCCGACCAGAACCTCGTCGATCACGCCTGGATCAAGACAATGCTCGCTGGAAGTACGTACCTAGTCTTCCCCTCATTGAACTGGCCCATTTTTCGTGATGCTAACTTTGCCAGCCTTCACCCCCGCCAAGGTCACAGCTCCCACAGCCAGACGCAAGGAGAGCGAGAAGGAGATGAGAGAAACTAGGGGCCCGGCCGCTGGTGACTACATTGATGGAAACGCCGAATTCGCGACGTACTATCAGAAGATCAAGGGAAAGCCCACCTTCACCCTGACCGGAACCGACCTCACCAGGGTCAAGGGCATTGCAGCAAAGCCCACCAATATCCGGGTGCCCTAATCGTTCAAAGTTCGTAGTTGTGCTCCTTAACCCACCACCGGATGGTAGGCAGGCATTGTTTTTGTTCCATCGGCTTAGAGAGGAGTCTAGGTACGGATAGTTAGTAATCACATAAATGGCTTAGGGACTGGTTGTCTTGTACCACCATTGTCTCTGTCAGAGGAACGCTCTCATCGCGCTGGAAAAGGTGTGTTGACTCTGCGATACCCAAGTGCCACCTGCAATTTCGATCCTTGCAAGTGAGATTGCGCAAGATAGGTATTCTCTTCTTCTGACCCAGGAATGATTAATGTGCAAAGTATGACTGGAGACAGCCGTAAAGATGCCTTGTATGAAGATGCAAAAGAGCATCTGTAGAAGCACGGCTGATCGCGGTGTTCTTACCAGGATTAGGTACTCTGTATAAAAGCATGTGCTCGGCTTTGACGATGGATTGGCTACACATTGGCCGGTCGGCTCCTGTAGGCCAGCTTGACGGCTACGCTACGGCCCCCTGGCCAGGTCACATTGCCGCGTTTCTCCTCATCATTGGCTGGCACAGTGCAACATAGACCTTCAAAATGCAACGGTTGGCCGCTGATTGGAACTTTCCAACTTCCAATTGTAGCCCACAATCCGCCCTCACACCTGTTTGCTCATGCAATGGCGTTGGAGCATATGCTTCCCCGCGTCAATACCCCTGAACGAACTCGGACTCAGCCAATGCGATGCTCAATAGGCCCCTCATGATAGGGGAATCTCAATGGGAAAACAGTGCATTTGCACATCGTTGCTCGTGGCCGACAAGGGGTCATCTGAAAAAGGCAACTCTCTTCCGCCGAGATGACATTCCTTCATTCCTTCCAGGTAACCAGCTACTGCACCATCGTCGACGTGATGATATAAGATGGCCAGCGCATCCCGTCCCAACGATGGCGTCCTTCCACCTCCATAATCATCGGCAGTCGCTCTTTTGCCCGCCCAACTCCGGCCGATATCAAGATGATCCCCACCCTCACTTCCCCCGCCCTGTTCCTGACAGCGGCACTTGCCCCGTGGGCCGCCTTGGCAGCACCACCCGCCATCATCTCCTACCGTGCCGCGGCCCCCCCAACGGCTCTCCCCCAGAGAGCCACAGCCAATGACCTCAAATGGCAACCCTCTCTGGACTTTGACACCGATGGATGCTACAACGTCCCTGCCATCGACGCCCAGGGCAACATCGTGGAGGGTCTCCCTCACAATTGGACCGGCTACTCTTCCAACTGTCGCGACCTCTCCGACCTCGACAACAACAACGTCTACTCCCGCCAGCGGTGCAACAACGGCTGGTGCATCTACCTGTACGGGTATTACTTCGAAAAAGACGTCGCCATCGCCAACTTTATTGACCCCGGCCACACCCACGATTGGGAGCACATTGCCGTGTGGGTGAGGCAAAGCACCAACCAGGCCGAGTATGTCGGCGTCTCACAGCACGGGGAATATGAGATCAAGGCTGCCAGCCAGGTTAGATGGGATGGAGACCACCCCAAGATCGTCTATCACAAGGACGGGGTTAGCACTCACTGCTTCCGCTTTGCCGATGCCAGCGATGACAACATTGAGAACCACAAGGGCGTGTGGTTCAGGGGTGCATTGGTGTCGTATAATGGCTTCCCTTCGCTTGCTATCAGGGACAAGTTGTTTGCGCACGACTTTGGTAAGGCCACTATCGGCTTCAAAGACGCGACTTTCGCTGGGAATATTGGACGGGCGAAGCACAGCTCCATCACTTTCGATGCCAACTTGGATGTTGGGTCGCCTGGAAATCCATGAAGGGGTTGTTGGGAGAGGTGGTCATTGTAGCTTCAATCGAATATTTTGTTTGTTGTCTTTTCCGAATTCGTTCCTGATTGTTGAGTGACACTTGAGCGCGGCTGATAGCTAACGACGATGGGATGTGTGGGTAGGTAGGACCATGGCTATCGAGATTCACCCGCAGCGCTGACGGTCAGCAACAAGAATACTGAGAAGGAGGACACAGTTGGCAACACGGGACACCAGGGTGGAAGAGCTTTCAACTCCGCCATCTTTGCAAGACTCTGATGTTGCTTTGTGAACATCAAAACACCCCGAGGATTATCTTTCTTCCTCGCGTGCTAGTACCCATCTACTCGAAACCAGAACCCGAAATATTGCCAACGCTCGGCCTCCAGCTCGTCGCAGGTTGCAATGGGGCGGCCACTTGCATCTCGATCGACATACCTAGCCTTCACGAATCCGACATCAGATCAACACCGCCAACCTCCAAGACCTTCCAGCTTGGGAACTTTGAAACTCTTGGGAGCGAGACAATCGGATGACAGGCCCGCGCAACGTTGGAACTGGGCGGTTAGAACTTGGCGTCGAATGCTCTGTCTCGGGAGCCTGAATATCCTGTTACAAGCCACACACATCTACCACGCCACGCTGGATCAAGCTTGGATTCGTGCAGGAGATCAGCGCAGCTACCGCCAGCCGCATCTATCGGGGAGATAGCCGGCTTATGTCTGTCAGGTCAAGGACTGGCAGCCCGCCAAGTCACCATCTGCCCGATATACCGTCGCAACGTCGCCGGTACCGCGCCTGTAGTGTCGGTCAGCGTAGTCGGCGATCGACATCGGACTAGGGCCCGGAATGGGAATCATGGAAGGCCTGGTACCGAAACAGTGTCGAGAACTGGGAAAATCCTCCAATCTCATTTGTTCCGCTTGGAAACTGGCATACCATCGCCAAGCCGTTTCGTCGTTGGGTTGCCCGAACGGGTAAGAGGTTTCGGGAGAAGAAGCCGCATGTAACGCTGATGCCCCCCCTTGACAATCTTCTCCTCCGGCACTCGATTCAAGCAAGAACGGCATTGCGCAATTACCAGACGCATGGCTACAACCTCCGCAACGCCACGGCCCACGCTCTCAGTGCCATCCCAAAACCGGGTTCACAACGTCAACCCGCAGCCCTTCGCCATTTCACTTCAATCTATTAGCCGCCGGCTGACTGGTCGATGGATTCGCTTCCCACATCAGAATCTTCGACAGCTCTCCACATGTCTGCCACCCACTGCTACCTGCTCCACAATTCACGTCCTCCATCGGCTGGATATTCCATTGACCCGGTTGATGTGACTGTCGGTTGAGATTCTGGACTCGATCATCGACAGGGCAGGAGCATGGCCATGGCTCAACCCGGGAGATCGTCCAACTATAAAGGTCTGCCTCGACCGCCCTGACGATCTCCTGAATTTTTGGTCCGCCACCCGCCGATCACATTCTTCATCTCACTCACGGTTCATTCCCCACCATCAAGATGAAGGCTTCCACCACCCTCGCGGTCCTCGCCGCTGCTGGCGCTCAAGCCCACTATACCTTCCCTGGTACCAAGTACAACGGCGTTGCCCAGCCCCAATGGGACACCGTCCGCATCACTCAGAACCACTACTCCAACGGCCCGGTCACCGATGTCAACTCCCCCCTCATGACCTGCTACGAGCGTGACCCCGGCGTCGGTGCCCCCAACACCCTCGCCGTCACCGCCGGCTCCACCGTCACCTTCCAGGTCGGCTCCTCCGTCGGCCACCCCGGCCCTCTTCACTTCTACATGGCCAAGGTCCCCGCCGGCAAGACGGCCAAGACCTTTGACGGCAAGGGCGCTGTCTGGTTCAAGATCTACCAGGATGGTCCTTCCGGCCTCGGCACAGGTTCCATCAAGTGGCCCAGCGATGGTAAGTTATTCAATGCCAGCAACTCAGTTAAAGACAGGATACTAACCTGGTTGTTTTCACCCAACAGGCAAGACCGAGGTCTCGGTCCAGATCCCCAGCTGCATCGCCAACGGCGAGTACCTCCTCCGTGTTGAGCACATCGCTCTCCACTCGGCCGGCAGCGTCGGTGGTGCCCAGCTCTACCTCTCCTGCGCCCAGATCTCCGTCACGGGCGGCTCTGGCACCCTCAACACCGGCCAGCTGGTGTCCTTCCCCGGTGCTTACAAGGCTACCGACCCTGGCATTCTGTTCCAGCTTTACTGGCCTACACCTACCTCTTATACCAACCCTGGCCCTGCTCCCGTCCGCTGCTAAATGCGGGGTGGTGAGAGGTGGATTGGTGTGATGGGGAATAAGGGAGGGGTGTGAAGTTGAGGGGGGTTGCAGATATACCATTTGGATATTCTTCGTCGTACATACTTTGCTTCTGAATAGAAGGACATATTATGATATCTTGACTGCTTTTCGCCGCCTTTGCCATCATGTGATGTGAAACTAGCTATTCATGCAGCTCGGCAACACCCACAATCTCAGGATTCGACTGATGACAAAATAGATATTAGGCCAAAAGTCTTTAATTTAGCGCTGGGCCGCGCAGCTACTTTAGCTCTGCTTGTTCGCTGTTGGCCATCTTGAGAGCTATTCCCAAAACTGTAATATATCAGTAAAGCATTAGGTCACTTTGGTGGAGTGGTTAACACGCAGCCCTGCTAAGGCTGTTCCTTCGGGAGCGTAGGTTCGAATCCTGCAGGTGACGATTTTTCTCATACTTCAAATGTATACAAGTTTAATGCTGCAATGGCTCCCATGAAGCCTTACACTCCCATATCTGGACGTACTTTTTTCTTTTGGTTTTCCTTTTTATGGAACTTCTAGGCTTGCAGCACTGTTGAAATTTCAGGGGGTTGAGTAGGATGGTGTCTACAGATATACAAGCTGATATGTTTTATATGTGGTTCACTGCCACCTAATTACTCTGGCCCGCCTTCGAGATGCTAACCGCTTGCTGTTACCCTGCCAACATATTGCTTCTCAGCATCTTTTCCAGGCCCATCGAAATGCGAGGCCGCTGCACTTCATATTAACTGCAAACATTGACTGAGAAGTGTGCTTGGTCGTCAAACCAAGGCGGATAACCAACGGTTGCACAGCAGGTCAAATCATCAGGTTCATGTTTGCATAGACGGCAACCATGACATGATGAACAAGTGGCTCCAGTGGGGATTTCTCTTTGTTCATTGTGTCGATTTTTCTCGATGATAAGGAATGTCCAGACGGTTAATGCTCAGACCCTCCCCCCCCCCTCCTGACTATGCCCTGTATACCGAAATCCCCTCCGATTATCATCCCTCCCTCGTGTGTACCCAGTGTCATGCCTCCCCCCATACCTCTCGCTCCTTGATCACCATTGCCACCACGGCCCGCCGCCATAACCTACACCCCCAGCGTCAGCAACAGAATACCCCCTCCCTTGTAACTTACAAGTCCCCCTCCCGTACATAGCCGAGCAATTATTCGGCACTAAAACCCCATCCTCCCTCTTCTTCCGGCCTCGTTCATACTCATCCTCCTTAGGGGACTTCTTGGAAAAAATGATCGCGCGCCTGTTGTCTTGATGACTCGGGGAAAATCGTCGGAATAACAGAGACCGTGTCGGTACTGGGAGCTTTGTGGGTTCCCATGTTCTTCTTTTCGTTCCTGCTGCCGGCAAGCCGGTTATCGATGACGTTGGCTGCGTGCTCCTTGACGCACTGGGAGCAGTACGGCCCAAAGTCTTTGCTGCTCTCGGCTGTGCAGGCGCAGTGGCACTTGCACCTCATCTTGGTCTTTGTCTTGGTTGAGGTGGGCATCTTGATGGCGATGTTGCGGTTAAGGGATGAGGCTGGTTGACTCGGAAGTGATGGGATGTATGAGGTTGATTGGTATCTTGGTTGGGAGTGATGATCGCGATAGGATGGGTGGAAAATCTGGTTAGAGGATTTGGTATTTATATAATTCTTGAGAGTGTCTTTGCGGGGATTGTCACGCTGGGGAATATCTGCGCGGATTCACTTATGCTCCTCTGTGGGCTTCGTGATATCGCGTGAATGATCATAAGTGAACCATTGCTCCGGGTCTATTGGACAGATGAAACTGTTCTGACCCGAGAACTCGCAATACAGCTTGGGAAATATTTGGTCCGACAGGTAAAACAATTATTATATAAGTTTTAATATACATGTATTGTGATATACTAAATCTTCATTTTTTATATAAATTATAAATTCATAAATAAAAGCTTTCATTGCTTTTACTTTTACTATTATGACAATAATATAAACGAAAAAAATAAATAAATAAATTCCAGAAATTATTTCTAACTAGTATTATAAGTCGGCCTATATTTATCCCTCAATAGTTTTTTATAAGGTCGCTATTACCACGTAGCGGTAGCCTTCAACCAATAAACCGGACACATATACACACACTCGGCATTGTAGTTAAGGCTCTCAAAATTATGTCCTCCATTACCAACCTCATCCTCTAAAAGCTACCGTTCTGACTCTGCGACAGATATAACCTCCTCAAAGTACCCAGTCGTCTCATAGCGCACCGTATCTCCGACATCCTCTTCCGACTCATTTCCTTGCAGGGTGCTCTGATACTCATACGCCCCTGAGTCGGCACCGTCTCCGTCGATGTATCCTGTGCTTGACCGAGACTGGTCCGGCCGGGCATACATTTGATCATGATCGGCAACAGGTTGCGGAGAATGTTGTTCGACGTAGGCCCCAGGGGAGGAACATTCCCCTGCGCACTGCAAGCCATGAGGCGGCAGGTCATCGAACGGGTACACTTCACGGGCAAAAGACTTGTCAATCTCAGAAAGCATGGTGTTCCGAGTGTTGGAAAACCCGTTCCTTGTCCGGTTCTCTTGGACCGGGTACCCATGATTGAATCGGGGTCAAATCTTGAGTGCTGCACGTTGCGCTTGTTGAGTTGAGTGAGGATATTGCGGTCAGTCTTCTCACGTGTCCAACCGCTCTTGGCCATTTCGTCGTAGACAGCATCTTCATCCCACTCAATGTTGGCGGCTGGCGACTGGTGCCCATAGTCAAACCCGATTGCGTGAAGAAGCTCGTGCATGCAGGTTCTTCGAATCTCGTCATCTGGTGTTGTCTCGTCGATACGCAAGTTCATGGTGGGATTGTCGGGATTGTTGTAGGCAGCGACGGGAGACTCGGTGTCAAGTTTCGAGTAGGAGCCCAACTGGGGATCCATGGCGATGGTGGTCCTGACGGGGCCATGCTCAGAAGGCTGGAACTTGAAGCGAATATTGGCGTGCTTTTCGAGTTCTTGAGCATGCTGCTTCACCTTGGCTTGGAGTTGCGGGGTGCCATTGACAAAGGCTGTGGGGATTACCTCGCCGCGTTTCCACTGAAGGCTGGGTATGGTGACGGCGTAGACATGTTCGCGCTCAGGCTTTTCAGTTTTGTTGTCATTTGGGGCGGCGGGTGCGCTCATTGTGTCGCTTCTGTCTTCAGAGTGTTGCATCCTGCGGTTGCGACGTGGACGAGAGCTGAGGAGGATGGGAATGGTAAAATCTACTGCGATCTGGATGATGGGCGACCTCTGATCACGTCACTCATTGGGCATCAAGCAAACAGAAGCACAGAAAGGCACGACTGATGGTAGGGAGGGGCAGTCTGGAAGACAAATGGCAACTGTATGTCATTGCCATGGGCGGGGTAAACATTCATGAACATCTATCCTTGAAAAGCGCGATGATGGATTAAATGGAAGACGAAGGTTCTGACTATACTATGTTACCTGATCATTACTCGCCGAGTTCAACTTTTGACATGGGCGAACATCAGCTCCTGTTCTGAGCCAAGACCTTGTTTGCAAGAAATGATGGTTGTTTCTCTTCCTACTTAATGCATGACGCCGCTACCCGACCAGCACCCCAAAGGCTACCTATCCTCGTAGTCATCGTCGTCATCATCCCCATCGCAGCACTGGCAATGACAACTCTTTCTCCCACAGCATTGGCAACCTTCCATGTCGTCCGGATCACAACACTGACAGTGGCACCCTTCGTCACCACAGCAGCCTCGACAGTCGCCATCCTCGTTATCCTCGTACTGGCCGCCTTCGGGCTCGTCGTCTGAGTCATTGTCTTGATATTGAGCCAGAATTCTTCTAGAGTCATGCTCGAGTCGGACTTCATACCACTTATTCTTCTGACACGAGTCGCCGTTGTCTCCGAAGTTGCTGCTGAACTCACTGTCGCTGTCGTTGCCGTTGTCTTGGGGGTCGTACGTCTTGTCTTGGCCACCGTTCCAGTAGCTTGCGAGGTCATCTACGCCGATGTCCCAGAACGGGCTGTCGTGGTAGGGTTCCATGATGATAGAGGGAAGTGTTGAGAAGGGTGTGGTTATCGGTAAAGGTCCTCGAGTACTGAGTAGGTAGTATGATGGGAATTGTCTTGAAGGCCGCAGGGAGATCATATGTGTTTGACGGTGGTATTTATAATCAGATGAATCTGTGACAACCTTCCTTCAAGACACTGGAACTAAAATCCGTTGGAGTAGAAGCTGCCAGACCATCCCGGGAAAGACTCAGAAGAATTTTGTAAACGCAGCAAACACTTATGAGGCCTTGGTCACATGCAACAAAGATATGACGCATGTTTATCCTTCATTTACTTGACGAGAAGGTTCTCCGAGGGCCTGTCACATTTCGCGATGAGACACAGAGAAACAATGACTTTGTTTGTCCACGAATAAGATAGGCAGTGCTCAGGTAGGTACTGAAGTGATATGGGTTGAAGTGCCGCTAACGACAGGGTTTCCAGTGGTATTTTTTCTTCAGCCGCTGTAGGCTTTGCCGCGTCGGGATCTGACGTCTTGCTCGTCACAACATTGGTTGAATAAACCTGCAAATTCAAGTCCGTAGCCTCAACAACAACCTTCTTATCATCAAACCCCTTTGTCTCAGTCGGTATATCCACCCGCAACCGTCCCTAACCTGTCATTTTTCTTTGGGAGCACCAGGCAGGAAGGGCTGTCATCGTTGCCTTGACGCCGCGTGGTAGTAAGTAACCAGCACACCATCTTCATTCTACCTACCTCCCTAGTGCATCAGTGCTGCACCGACTGTGCTGCTGTGGCTAGCTAACTAGATGTGAGCCAACGATTCAGTTGGGTGACCATTCGAATAGCAGCTCTCTGGCTGTACACTTCCCTTGAATCCTGGAATCTACTAATTTTCTTATCTGAGGTAGGTAAGAAGACTGACAAATCATGTTTACGAGACCTCGTGAGAATAATGATAACAGAGCAAAGGGGTATGATAGCCAATTCGGTAAAATGTTAAACACAGATAGCTCACATAACCGGTGATGGGATATCACTGACGAGAGGGGATGCACAACTGTTTTAATTTCTATTGCAAAGTCTAGTCCACCGAGTCATAACAGGTTGAAGTGCTCGCTCGGCCATGCTCAGTGTCTTGGGCACTCTCAGCCCGCAGTACCCCATGACAAGGCCCCTGAAGGCTGCATCAGGCCTTGACCGATTGTTGACATCGGCAAACCCTGCGCTGACGAAAGTTATACGGTTGGCTGAGCGTGTCTCCGCAATAGCAAGCCACTTCCCATACGCGAGGTAGTGCTACTTGCTGTGGTGGTGGTGTTGGTTGGCTAGGTGGTGGGAATGGGTACTGTTGAGCGGCGAAAGATTTGTCCAATTCGGAAAGAACAGTAGGATTGTGGTACGTCTGCCAATTCAGCGTCCACCTCGCAGGAATACCGTACATCATGATGCTGTTGGGATCAAAAGCTGTACATTCAATATCAGGGCCTTGAAAGGTGTGGAAGTAGTTGTCTTCCAGAAAGCGGGACGTTCTGTGTCGGAGTTCCATTGCGACAGCCGTCTTGTTCCATTGAATGATTGATTTAGGAGACTGATGTTCATGATCGAAAGCCAGGAGATGTCCAAACTCATGGAGCACTGTGCCGCGCGTCAATGCTCTGTACTGAACATCCAGATACATGTTGCATGCATAAGAAGACGTCAGAGCATCGGTTCCGAAGCCAGACCACGAGGACCCTATGCCATGGCGAGCGTGGATGGGGTGAAATGAAATACGAACATCAGAGTTCCATTCCGGGTGACCGAATTCAAATCGCAAATTGACGCAACGTTCCCATTCTCGGGCGGCCTCTTCGACCATGGCATGAGTGTCACTGAGACCATCCAAGAAGCAGATTTTAATAGCACGGCCCAGAGGCCACTTATTGCGTGTGTCCACAACAGCCATGCCCACTTGAAGTACGACAGGGGCCTCCTCACTCCGTTTCTCTGCTGAACATTGGGGCGTGTCACTGTTGGGAGCGATGTCTTGACCGTCGCTGGCATTGTCGCCATTGGTGTTCTTCCTGGTCGAGGGAAATGCGTTGCCCTTTTGGATTTTGGTGGGGTGTGTACTTAGACTGCCTGTGCCACCCCCCTCCCCTGTCAGCAGACTGGAGGCTACGATCGCATTTCAGAATGTCCAAATTGAACAGTTTAAATGGAATCATTCCCAAATAAAACTGACGGTCTAATTATATAAAACACCTACCTACTTAGCATGAGACTCATGCCCGTCTTATATACCTAGGTACCTTATATTATACCTACCTTATCAAGACTCATGGCCGCATACCTTCCTAGTTCCTTGGCATTAGCTGCCGCTCTCGCGGGCTTAGTTACTACAGTCAAATCATCATAGGAGCTGTCTCGTATAATCAAGAAGAAATACGAGCAGCGTGTGCTAAAGGATCATGCCAATGAAATTAACACCGGACTTTGCAGGGCTTTGCGAAATAGTAAAATTTCTCATTAAAGCTATAACTTCTAGAAGAAAAAAGTCTTGGTTGCGGTCTGGGAGCAGGACCGTATATTAAGGTGCTCGAAATATAGAGTCTAGATCCGTCTACTGACTATAAAATCTAGGTACCGCCCTACTTAATAACGTACATTATCAGCGAGTGACCCATATCAGCGAGTGACCCACTTTCTACGCGACGCGACATCTTTGCACTTTTGTCACGGCTTGACACTTTGGTGGGGCGCGGGGCGCACCACGGGCCAATCATTAGTACAGGAGCGAGGACCAATTAGAGCAGGATCATTGGGATCGAGGATCGATCCAGAAGAGTCAATCCCAAAAGGGACAGTATCGATAGGATCGATGGTCGAGTCAATCGATCCAGGACAGTGCCAGGCTTGGCACAGGGTCTATATATACGGAGGAACTGGCTGGTGTAGATAGACAGTTCCGCAGTATGCAATTCAAGCTTGTATTCACGGTATCTAGTGTTTACATTGAGACATCTTGTTGTGCACTGTTTAGCTGCACCGAACCAATTGTCAGAAGTTACCTTCAACCAGTATCCCTTTCAGAGGTTCTGTACAGGGGTTCGTCACACCGTATAACCCCCGAGAAACCGATTTATAGTTAATACTTATTAAAACTTAAATTACTAATTATTAAAATAACTCCCCGACTTCGATGTTGGCTGCAGTGGACTAGCTTGCTAAAAGTATAACGGCTGTAATGTACCAAGTAGCCCTCTTACAGGCAGAGGTCTCTTCGCTCCATAAGGCTAATGAGGTACTAAGCAAATGCCAGAGAGCTAAAAAAAATACGCGTGAGGCTTGGAGGGTCACTTACTATATAAGAGGCATAGGATCTACTGGATCAGAAGGCCGTGGATAGGGAGGGAGTGTAAGAAACGTAGCCGGATAGTAGTAATCTAGGGGGGGCTCGTACGAAGGTTCTGTGCTATGGTATATGCGGTAAGCCTGGCCATAATGCGCGCACTTACCAGGAGGCTGCAGAAGCATCTGATTCAGCTGTTTCTGATGTAATTATAGTTAATTCCTTGTGTTGATGTAGTGTAATTAAGGATAGTTTGTCAGGGTGTGGTGGGAGGTGGGTCACTCGCTGATATGGGTCACTCGCTGATAATGTACGTTATAAAGTTTTATTTATATTGGGATTAAATTAGATCGGTTAAAGCTTTTTAGTAAACGTAAAGTAATCTTAATTCTATTAAATATATATATCGTTTTTATATTTAGCTAGAGCTCTTAAAATCTCTATATTCCTTTAGTAACCGAAATTAAATATATATATCGTTTTATATTTAGCTCGATCTCTCCTCTTAAAATCCTTTATATACTTCCCGGTATAAAAAGTTAACCGTAAAATAATCCATTTTAATTACGCGTATTCTATATAACGGGTACCGATTATACTTTATTCTCTCTAAATTATTAAGGTAAGAACTTGTTAACGTGTAGGTACTACTAAGTGCCCTATTTACTGCCCTACAGATTGATATTACAGTGGGCAGTACTGCTATAAGCAGTAACGGAACTTCCCGGCTTAGATCCTTTTGGAATATTCTTTACAAGGGACCCTTGAAGGCCTATAGGGCTACTGTGGCCTGAGGCTTAGCCAATAGGCTACTGGAACCTTCTAAAGTGGCTACAGGCTTACGTAGTAAGTTGCCATAATGGTATAATTTACAGGGCACCCTCACTACCGAAGGTTCGATAGATTTCCGTGAGTTTGCACTAGACTCACCTAAGCCCACTAAATACCTAAAATAGTATAGGGGCTTCCAGGGCCCACAGGACCCACAGTAGGCCTACGAAGGCCTATATATAGACCTCTCCTCTCCTGTAGAATAGTTCTCTTCTTTCTCTCCTCAAGGGCAAAAGTTTAGAGTTAAGGCTAAGGCCTAAAGGCCAAAGCCAAAGGCAATAAAGGCTATTCTTATTCCTTATACCTCACTATATTACAGTGCTTTACCTTCCTTCGGCACTGCCGTCGTATTCTTCCGCTTCCGCTTGCGCACTGCTGTATTTTACAGCAACCTAGTATAGGTTCTATATTATAGGCCTATTAGGGCTTACCAGCTAACAATAACGAACCTCTTATATAAAACCTTTAAAAGGGATATAGGTTAAAAGTAATTTCTAATAATTAGTTCGGTATAGCTAAATAGTATATAATAAAATATTTCGATATAAATATAAAATACTATAAATATAAGCTTAAATTATATACTACGGAACTATCTATCTATACTAGCCAATTCCTCCGTATATATAGTCCTTATACTAAGCCGTAATTAGTCTCCTAAGGCTACTGATCACCTCTACTTAGTCTGCTTAATGCCCTGATTACACTAATTACTCTACTCAGTCCGCTCAGTGCCTTGATTATACTGATTACTTTGCTTAGTCTACTTAGTGCCCTAATTACACTGATCACTTTTCCTTTACTGTAATTAGCTCCCCTATACGTTTTCCCGATTGGCCCCTTATTCCCGTGGCCCCACAACCGTCCTATACTAGGGTTGTAATAAGTTACTACTATTTAAGTAGGCCGGTAACTATACTATTTAATAAAGCTATTAAGTAAACCGTAAAAATCCTATTTAGGTACCTTATTAAAGACCTACTTAGGTACTAAGTTATTTAACTAATTTAAAACCTTCCTAGGCACTTAGTTAATAAGCCCGTTAGGTAAACCGGGCAGTCATTACTACTTAACCGAGCCGGTAACCACATTACTTAGGCAAGCCAGTAACTATAGTATTTACTTAATAACTAAAACCTACCTTTATAAGTAGGCAACTATACTACCCTACTTAAATAACTACTAAATTAACCATACTACTCAATTAAGCAATTAACTATACCTTTAAGTAATTAACACCACTATTATATAATAAACCTACTAGCTAACTAACCTACCTACTATCAAAACCCATAAGCTAATAAAAGCTAAGGATCTAGAGTACCCGGTAAGGAATAAGCTTAATAAAGCGGAGGTATATAGTGAAAAAGGCTATTTACTATAAAGCTAAGGAAGCTAAAGAGCCCGGCAAGGAAGAAAGAGCTTTTCGAAATAGGCCTATAATGGAGCTAAAAAGCTAGTAAGCCAGAATACCAGAGAGCTTAGGGAGCGGGTTTAAGTATATACCGGGCCGGTAATGGAGCGGAAGTAATAGCTAAAGAGTAGGAAAGCGATGCTAAAGAGTATCCTATTATACTATATTATTACGGGATTATTACGGGATTACGGGAGTGTGTGGAAAAATCAGGGCTTCAAAAGTAGGCACCCATACCTTTGGCAAGGTGGTGGCTGGGGGGTGTGTTAGAATAAATAGATGTGAAAATAGGGGCCTTAGCAGAGGGTATATTACCGGGTCCCTCCGGGCCACCCTGGGGGGTGGGCCTCTTCTCACACACAATACCAGAATTGAGCACTTTGAACACCATATACGTGATTTGATAAGATAGACCTTTCCTCTTCGACGAGAGATGCGTTTGGACAGGCGAATCGGATGTGAGTAAGTTGTGGAGATCTTTGACTTTTATAGTCTTAGCTAGAAACCATAAATGCAGGGCTTCTATCGACCCGCAATCCCGCAGCGAGTTTTTTAGATCCCGCCACAGCACTAGCCTATCGATAAGGCCCTGCAACGAAAACCGCCTGTGACCTTCGGACATACGCGCCAGCTTTCCATATTGTGGGGTTGACAGCGAATCATCTTCTTCTTGTTTCTAAGCCGGATGGGATAACAATCGTTAGGTACCTGATTTGAGAAGATTCAGCTTCTAGAACACCCGTAAAAACGACGTTTCTTCTTGTCAAATGTTAGCTGCCTGTTCTTGCCATCCGATATTGCTGCCCGACCCTAACCCTGTGTCGCGAGCGCCCCGGTATGTGAAAGTGGGGTCACTCTCACCTCGGTGACCAAGTCAAACCCAATTCCGGTCGATGGCGGGGTTCGAGAAGATCGTGAACAACATCTGCTCAACCCGCAACTCCCATTGACACCCATCACAAGCATACGAAAATGGGACCACAGCCTGGACAAAAGACGGTGCTCATCACCGGGTACGTTTCCCTGACCCTTCATTGCGTCTGCTGCTGGTCTGCGGGCCCCAACAGGACCAACAGGACCAACAGGCCCGAGTACCAACCACAGCGGGAAGCCCGTGAAAGCTCATTTGCTGACATTGGACCCCAACGTCAAGATGCACCCCTGGAGGCATCGGCCATGCGCTGTGCCTGGAATTCCACTCCAAGGGTCAGTGAACCCGATGTTATGGGGAATTCAGATTCTCGGGACAGTTTTGCTAACAAATCAATCTAGGTGTGCATGTCATTGCCACGGCCCGCAACCCGGCGGTTCTGGCTGACCTCGGCGCCATGGGCATGTCCACCCTCGCCCTCGACGTCACCAAGTCGGACAGCATCAAGACCTGCCACTCCCAAGTCTCGGCCCTCACCGGCGGCAAGCTCGACATCCTTGTCAACAACGCCGGCCGCACCCACACACACCCTGCCACCGACATCGACATTGACGACGTCCGCGAGACCTTTGAGACCAACGTTTTCGGTGTCATGGCCATGTGCGCTGCCTTTTCCGACTTGCTTATCAACGCCAAGGGCTTGATCATCAACATTGCTTCTCTGGCTGCCATCACCCCCTACGTCTTTGGCTCTGTCTACTGCGCCTCCAAGGGTGCGGTTGTGTCTTACTCGCGCACTCTGCGGTTGGAGCTCAAGCCTTTCGGGGTGAGGGTTACCGTTGGCATGACTGGTACTGTGAGGAGCCAGATTGCCAGCAAGACCCATCGCACGCTGCCTGAGGGGAGCATTTATCAGAGGGTGAAGGAGATCTTTGAGAAGAGGTTGACGTTCAGCCAGAACAATGCCACGGTCAGGACGGAGGACTATGCCAAGAAGCTGGTGGCCAATGCGCTTAAACCTGAGTGGCCGTTGATCTTGCGGTCTTGGTTTGGCAGAGCCGATTGGTTCTGGGCTGGGGGTTGGAGCAAGGGTGTTTGGGCCAGTACATTCTTCGGGGAGTGGATTTTGGACTTTGTGCTGTATCGCTTGATTGGGTTGAAGAAGATGGAGATGGTGTTGAGGGAGGAGGAGAGGAAGAAGAAACTGACTTGAGACCGCGAGTTATCAGATTACACGTGTCTGTCATCGATGCCTAAGCGGCTTGGGCACGGATATAAACAGGCTCTACTGATTATGACCAGGCAGCTCCTGAGCCATCAATACACTTAAAAAGAACTGTGTACCTCTATAGTTTGCGAAGTGAAAAACGGGAATACTACCTACCTTATAGAAAAGATTGCCGTACATACCTGACGTATGTGACGAAGTTGCTATTGGCAGTGTATTGCATAGCATCGAGACCCCGAGTGCTATGAAAAGCATTCACAACCCAAAATGTCCAGTTCCAGCGATTCATCGCTGGCTCTTCCGTCTGATCCAGGAGTCCCACTTAGGGAGGATGTTCACACTTAGGTACCTTACCTCCCTAGACAGAAATAAGGTATCAAGGCACCTTAAAAAGGTGGTGATACAGTCCATGTTGTTTGGTTATAAAAGTAAAAATAAGGAGTAGTTTTTTCAAGCTAGATATTGAACAAACGAAATCAAAAATAGAAAGTAATAAAAGCAAAAACAGAAACAGAAAAATATCCTCAATTAACAGCTGCAGAAAACCACAGCCTCCATCCCTTCCACTGACAACCTAGCGTCATCCGAAACGAGTATTAGTTTGAGCCCAGTCTCCAGCTGCCTATGTAGAATCTAGAGTCGGCTCGGTATCATGGTGTTGATGGTGTAAGCAGCCGCCAGCCCGGACTGAGAGAAGAGAAACAGGGCCACTAAGATTTTGATATCTTCTGATGCGGTTGCCAGCATCCCATCAAAAGTCTCATCGACCTCCACCTCGAACAGCATGGGGTGGCCCCGAGAGAAGAGGTTGAAAGTCTTGTCTCTGCTGACTGCCCGTGCTACATCCTGCGCGTTATTCAGGGCCTGGAAGCCGCAGATCTGGTTGAGGTCAAGGTACCACCGGTAAAAGAGTTGCGGCGTGAGCCATCGTACATATTTGTCACCGCCGAGTCGGCTGTTGTCCCGTTTCACTTCAGTTTCCAGGATCACCTTCGTTCCACCCTCGTCGGCGATTCGCTTCAGATACGACTCGAATCTGCAGAACCTGTCAGCATTGATACTCGGGCTGTGCGGAAGTGACAAGGAAGTCCGGGCTGCCAACCTGAGCATCTCGGTGTTTGCCTCAAATGTCCCAAAGACCAGGTTTTCCGGCTCTTGTGCCGAGTCTGGGTTGCCGCTGCCTCCAAATGAGTAAGCAGAGCGATGAAGCCACTAGGTCACGGGGTGTTAGTTTCTGTTGTCATAGCAGTCTCCTCTCCCTTTTTCCCGACCGGGAGTGCCTACCTCGGCTGACCGTGGACCCAATGTAGGGTCATTGCGCCATATGTTAGAGGCGATCTATTCCGAGTTAGCCATGTCTGGGTGGCGATGGGAGATGCATGTAGGTAGGTGGCTTGCCTCGTTCGCACTAACATTCTCCATGACAGCATTCTGAGTTCGTATCCTGGGCCAGTTGCCTGCAATCTTGATGTTTGTGTTGGAAATCGTCGTTGTCGTACATTGAAAGTCATTCGCTTGTGTTAGTCTTTGGCCTTTAGGCAAAGGCACGATTTGATTAAGCGATAAACGCTCGGGAAATAGACGGCCCTTACCCCATGTATAACCATTCGAAATTAACGATGCCAGATGATCTCTCCGAATGTACGTGTTGTAGTAGCCTTGAGGATGAGAACCAAGTAGTACCATATGCTGCAGGTTGTCGTCGGGGCGTAGGAGTCGGGCTGTTATGGGCTGCGCGGTGTCAGGGGGGGCTGCATGTGCTTTAAGAACTAAAGCCATGAATTCCCGCCAAAGGTCCCTGACTTGACTCCTGTGGTTGACATCGCAGAAAAGTTTCAAAACCTTTTTCAGGCCCTCAGAGAGTTTGTCATCGTCCAGAATTGTACTGTGGACGTCCCACAACCACAATCCAGGCACCATGTCATACACCAGCACCACTCTGTCGACCAAAATGACGTCTTTGGGAATCTTCCAGTACCGCGCCTTGACAGAGAATGGTTCCTTTGCCAAGGAGGCGGCGCTATGAGCAACAACTGCAGCTGTGTTAGCACTGAAAAGGGGGCTGAAGATTTCCAGGTTGGACATACGGCACCACCTCTTGAAAATATGCCTTGCTAGATTCGACGCAGACATCAATTGCATATTGTTGTCGAATAACAGTTCGTACAAGAATTTGGCGCCGATGTTCGAGATGTTCCCGGCACTGTCCCGGGCTACCAAGTGCGATCCGTTCCAGTCCACTAGCATGCTTCTCAGGTGTTCAAGGTTCTGATACTGGGGCAAAAGGGCATCTGGCAAGAAGTTCTTGGGGTGGCGTCGTTCGTTAGGGGGTCTTTCCGCTTCGAGGCCGACAATATAACCGCAAAACGTCAGCCAGTCTCTCATGTATGCCTGCTGGCGCTCTGGCCAATCACCGCAGAGCCTGGTGTTCAAGATTTCGAGCGGGATGAAGGTATTGGTTATCAGGTGACCACCTGGACTGACAGACTGGCGGCTTCCAGAGCACACGTATTTGAGACTTGACTCTTGAGAAGCATCCCCATACGTGAACAAGCTGTAAGAGTAATCCTGGTAAAACGGTCAACACAAACGGAGTGCATAATAGGGAGCTCTATAGGTACTTACTTTGTTGACGACTTCTCCCTCGTCCGACCGTTTCTCTCGGACTATGGCGATTTTGCTCTTGAGTGGTGCGTCCGCATCACTAGGGTCTGCCAGAAAAGAAAATACCAAGGGCCAGACAGGCGCATTCGATCTTGTTGTTTTCCCCGTCTTAGCCGAAGCTGGAACACCTCCCCACGTGTATGGGGAGATGGAAGTTTGATCTCCGTCGACCATGAAGCCATCTGATGATGTTCATTGTAAGTGATTCGAATCGGTACTGGTGGCCGGTCGAACAAACCTTGAAATAGAAATGCTGGCTCAGCCTTCCCCAGCTCGTCAAAGTTAGGGGGGGGTGTGGCAGGTGGCAGGTGCGTTATGCCATTGGGCAATTCTACCTCGTTGACAAAGTAGGCCAAGGCTAGGTAAGGAAAAATCAGTTTCATGAAATGTGACAGGAAGGCGGGGGGCGGGCGATGAGCAGCTGGACGGCTTACCTTGCTTTTTGGCATTGCCAGCATTATTGCTGCGCTTAGAGTTCCGGTTATTGCTCTGCTTGATGTCCTTGGTGGTTGGACTGATGTTCTGCGTGGTTTTCTGCTTGCTGTTATGCTGGGGGGGTTGTAGAGAGCGCTTGGTGATCGACTTGTTCACCTTTTTTGCAACGTTGTCCTTTGGTGGGTAAGTCGACGGCTTCTGGGTTCTCTTCTGCATAGTGATGAAGCAAGGCAAATTGTGTCGAATACAAAGGGAAAGCTTGAAAATCTGCGTTTACAAGCAGCAAGCCCGATGAAAGGTGTTTTATACGATGCCCGGTTACATGTAAGCCACCACGAGAGTTGGTGAGCGGCGGGCGCACTGCTGCTCTGCTGTGCCATCGTATATATAGCCTCGAGCTGCTATCATGTGTCTTCCAGGCTCTGCGTACGTAAGAATTGATCGCGCGCTGGACTGCGCAAGGTACGTAGGTAGGTACCAGACGTGTTCAATTCATCCAATATGACCGACCGATTTTGTTCAAGCCAGGGACCTCCACCAGTCTGTTACCAGCTGAAAGAAAACCCCAGCACCTTACCTACTCGGGTGTGTCACGACCAAAGTATCCCAGGTCTTATAGCCAGGATCACGGATGTAACCTGCCCAATCTGCAGCAATCGTTAAACGGCACGAACCTCTTACTCTTTCCAGTGAACCGTGCGGCTCGGGTCGTCTAATATTGCCACCAGCGCCGCAGCAATCCCCCCACCCTTTTCCGATATCACTGAAAATGAATCACGCAAGCTCATCTATTGACCAATAGCTCAGGGAGAGTATGCCAAGAAGCCGATCATGGTCGGAATGGTCACACCTGAATTTGATAGCGTCGGGTCTAGACTAGAGGAGCCTCTATACTACCTAGGTACCAAGAAAACAGGTTTCCACGCGCAGCGAGGTCATATCGCATTTAACAGGCACGGAGATACAGCTGCATAAGCGCCACTCCGTCCCAGCTGAAGAGAACGCGCCCTCCTAGCGGCGGTCATACTCCAGATTCAGTAATGGTTATCGTCTGTCTGGATTGACTATTGATCTCTCGTTCTCAGGCGTGGCCCTGAGCACTCTGAGTGGCAAGCCCGATGGAGACCACCCTGGAACTGCCCTTCCGTGACAAAGTGAAGCATACAGGATGGTCGAGGGAAGAATCATCTCTCCACGTTAGTCGAAGGTGCTTCCAGAAGATGATTTCGATCGAATGATTCCGGCTTGCCACTGGCGTCCATACACGAAAGAGGATGTGCCACTGATGCAACTACCTACTGGAGATGACAAAGTCGATGGACACTTCAGAGAAAAGCCAAGAATATAGATAAAACTAAGTATTTGTGTACAAACTAGAAGGTTGAGACTGGAAGGGGAAACAGAACAAAGTTGCCAGCAAAGAAGAAAGTATAGACAGAACAAGTCATTCCCAAAGCCTCCCAACTAGAGCCGATATCTGTAGGGGTGCGCGAAGTGAATGCCCAAAGGGCCTGTGAATCTGATGCGACTCAAACCTCCTTGGTGGCATGCCAAAGCGTAGCCGTCCTCTTCAGATCAGCCAAGACACCGGCGACGCCCCGAAGTCCCAAGTTGCTAAACTTGCCCGACATGCCGTCCTCGGTCCACGCCGAGAGCTGTCAGCCGATCGGCAGCCATGCCAGCGGGCGAATCCAGTCGTAGTACCACTCGGACGCCCTCACGGCCTCCTCCTCAGTAATGTCGTCCTTGTCGATATGCTTCCTGCGGAAGAAGATCTGCGCCTCGCGCATCAAGCGGGCAAAGTCTCACACATGGCCCAGGAACCAGGCACGATGCGCCAGCTTGTACGTGGCCGCCACACGCCCGCCCGCCTGACCCACCCTGCCACGGGACGACAGCACACCGTTCTCGGTGAGAAACGCCACGTTCTCGAGGAACTGGAAGATGGTGAACAGGGAGCACTGGACTGCAGAAACGGCCCAGAGCACCTTGTCCATGTCCTTCGAGTCGTTCATCAGCTTCCTCGCCCGCACGTAGAGGGGGAGCAGGCCGAACAGGCGCAGGGTCGTGCGCGCGTTGTAGACGACCGCGCCCAGTTTGGCAAAGGCTGAGCCCTCGGGGTGGGCGGTCGCCCCCGCGAGGGCACCGTCGATAGAGGCATTTTTGGTGACGAGGGAAAGGGCTTGCGACTTGAAATTGTGGGCTTTGGCGTCGAAGTAAGCCAAGAGATAGAGGAAGTAGTTGAAAGTGGTGAGGACGGAACCGAGATCCTTGGTGGGTCTGAAGAGTCTGGAATTGAGAGTGGTGTGAGGGGGAGTCTCTCTTTTGGTTCCTATTTGCTTCGGGTATACTTACTTCTCCAATCTGAAGAGTAAATGGTCTGTGCTGCCCACTGGCAGTGCGGTCTTGGGCCCCAGCGCCATTGCGGCGCTGTTTCGTTGGACAGCGACTGGGTAGATGATTTCAGACGTGGTCGACGTCTCAAGACTTGTTGCGTTTATCTCTTCGTACATGGTGTGTAAGTTCAGGCTGGACATAATAGCTGTTCGTAAATGCGATGGCAAAGGTGATGAAGCTTGTCGTGTGGACATGATGATATGCTCATGCTTCTCATATAGCTGCAAGCTTCACTTAGACGGTTCAATCGATCCGAAACAAGCTTAGCAGGGAGGCTGAAAGACGTTGGGCTGGCTGAGACCTGCTCGGAAAGGCATGACGTGCATCATCAGCCCCTGTCAAGTTACGACTTGTGAACGGTGGGGGTCCAGACCCTTCACGGTCAACCAATATTTGGGCCTGGAGGAAGGGATCAGCCTCACCAATGCAACCCTCCAAACAGCAGAGTACCTTACCTACCCGTGATAAATGCATGTAATCACACCAGTACCTGCATTGGTTCTCGTCCGGGCTAACCGCCCGCAGAATATAGGTATTGTTCTCACTAGCGTCGAGTCCAGACGACATCTCTTCCATTCAGATGAACCTCCTAATCGTACCAACGTCGTATTAGACTATTAGCAATTTGAAATAACTTCGCGATCAGCTCCGGAAAGGCACGCTAAAAGGCGACTTATACTTAAACCAGGCATGTTGGTTTCACTGCGTCCAATGTGACACACACCTCTCGAATTAATGAAGGAAAACCTCTTCCACACAGGGACGTTGTGTCACACTGGAGGTGATGAAGATGGTTCCACCATAAGCTCTGAAAGAGCACGCGACTCACTTCTTGAACCGGTGAAGTAAACTTCAATAGTGTTGGGTCCAGATTCCAATAACACTGGTGTACACGCAACCGAGCCTAGATGTGTTACCCCCCGGCGCTCGGATAAGAGGTTCCCAGTTACATATCACGGCCTAGATCACGTTCTAGAGGCTGTAGGTAGGACTCGATATGGGTACTCCTGTCCTGTTGATCGACTGTTGGTCTTTTCAGCTGTGATATAGACACCCGGACTCTGGCCTAGAACAGCGCTTCCGTGGCTGCCTGAAGGACAAAGATAATGTCGCTTTGGAATTTGCAGATGGGCGATCAGGTGATCAAGACAGGGCGGATCTGAAGATGTGTTCTGCCAAGTTGGCTTGCTTGAAGGCGGTTATGAACCAGGTGATTCCTGCTTCCCATATTTCACCTGCTCCATCTTTAGCTCCCACCGCAGGGTCCGAGTGACCGTGATTTCCAAACTTGAAGATCCGCCGTACACCTTCATTTACCTACAATACTTCTATTACATACCTTGGCCCAGCAAACCAAACACCATGCCTACCTCCATACCCTACGACCCGAGTCTTGTGTTGATGAGCGTGGTGAGCGAAGAGGCACTCACTAATGTCGAAGCCATCTCAAAGCTGCAATCACCCGTTGATGCTGCCCATGATGCTCTCAACTCTCTCATTTCCTCCAAGAGAGGCCTGACCATGACCAAGACCGAACTCAGAAACCTGGGCATCGGGACTGATGCTCTGGATGAAGAGCTGAAGAAGCTGAACGCCGCGGTGGAAAAGGCCGCGGTCACGTATGCAACTGCCAAAATGGCTGCCGAACCTCAGATCATGCAACTGCGCCAGAAAATACACTCGGTTCACAGGCAGATCGAAAGCCCTGTCGACTACCTGCGCAGCGAGATCAAGACAATGCCACTTGCCGCCGACACCATGAACATGGACGTGCAGTACTTCTCTTTCGACTCCAACTCCCAAAACTCAGCTGCCTACAGCGCGCAGATCGCCTCGTACGTATCGGGGGCCGTCAGCAGCGTGTTCGGCACGACCCAGTCCATGAAGATCGGCACCGCAGCTTCGCGCCAGGTCAGTCGTCAAGTGAGCTCGCACAGCATCGAGGGCACGCTCGTGCTGTCGGTCAGCTGCACCCACAAGAATGCATCCATCGTGGCCCCGTTCGTGCTGCACATCGACAAGGCCATCAAAGTGTGGAACCATCTCTTCCCTGGCAAGAAGTTAGATCCGACAAGCGGTACCAGCATGATGAAGTGCGCCATGAACGAGAGCCAAGAAGACAAGCAGAAATTCTCCATCATCTCGGGCACCACTTTTGGATCGAGCTTCATCGGCATGGTCCACGTGCTCAACTCCACCCACACCTCCGCCTCCGAGTCCATGGAGGCAGCCGCCATGTCCATGCAGCGCACCATGGACACGGGTGCCTGGTTTGCCAAAGCCGAGGGCAAGGTCGGCGTCAACGCCAAGTTTGCCAGCGACGTCAAGAACCTCCTCAGTCAGCAGAACGTCCAGTCTCACGTGACAGTCCTGACCATGGGCGTGATCCCTTCGATGGTGGCCAACGAAGTCTCGATTGCGGTCGAGAAGTTTGCCAATTTCGACCCAAAGGCCAACATGGAAGCCGTCGCCGCCATACAGAACGCGACCTCATCGGAGCAGGCCACGGTGCAGTCCATGGCCGAGGCCTCCCGAACGAGTGGCCAGGCCTCCGAGATGCAGGGCAAGGCCATTGAGGCCTCGCTGAGCGCACTGGCGACCATCGACGACGGCAAGAACAAGATTCTGGACGTCAACTCGATGATGACGGCGCTGGATGACTATCTGAAGAAAGCGGCACAGGGCGATTCCGGCGTTCCCATCAACTACTACCTGAAGGATATTGATCAGAAGATGCTGGCGCAGATGTGGGCTGCCAAGTACTATCCTGGGAAGTTCATGTCTATCAAGTATGATGACACAGAGGCGGAGAGTGGAGAAGGTGGGCAAGAAAAGGCGAAGCTGTGAGCTTCCGATGAATGTGTTGCTTTTTTCTATATGTACATGTAATTTATTCTCTAGATCAGCACGGAAAGATGTACATGTCGCGGCCTCATAAGTCGGCTTTCAGCTGGCTATAATCCAATAGAAATGCTGGGAGCCGCTGAATTGGGATTCCTGCATGCATATCACAAGCTGAAAAGGCCAGAGACGGGTCGACCAACGAGCTATGAAACATACCGAATTAGGATGTCAATAGTCTTCGTGAGGACGATCAGAGAGAATAGAGTTCTTCTCCGAGAATATGTACCAGTCATTAATAAGTTCGGCTTTATTGTCCGCTGGAGTGAACCCTCCACACTATCTTTCCCTGGTTGGTATTATTGAGCGACGACACACAACCAAGACCGGAAACTGCGCTCACGCAAGAAGTCATCATCAGCTGCATCACCCAGGAGGTGCGTCACCCCCCGTATGGGGCCTTCATTCCCACAATGCCGGCAGCCGATCATAGCCCTCTCATCCAAGGCTTGCACGATTCCAAAAGTCGCCAACCAGGCAACCCGAGCATGATCTCGATGCCTGCTTCTTGGCCACTTCGTCAAACGTACCGTCAACCCGGTCACCCAAATGACGAAGGTGCTTCGTTGGGCTACAAGCGAGGCTATCAGGCCTCCATCCTGACAACAGACAGAGACAATCTCCCCGATCGCGATGGCTATCCCCACCATCTCTCAGGAGACTTCCACATCGTGTGAGACGACAACACGACCTCTCCATCAGCATTTCCCTCCCCCGAAGTAATTAGCAAACCATTCGCATCATAGACAATCTCTTCCATCGCAAGCCTTCTTGGTACACATAGCGTACACTCCAAGCTGTGCCCACAAATGTTGCACAGGTTATCTCACGTATCCCTTGCGGCTCATCAACTTGCTCACCTCAAAACATCACGCATACCTACGTAGGCACCATGATGTCTCAAAGATCGCGGCTCCCGGCCCGCGAGATCTACACAGCAAGACTGAGCCCCACAATGAAGGACAGAGTGGGATGTGGTTGTCTCGGCGGAGCTTTCGGGCCCTGGCTCCGTGTCACGATTGGCAGCCGGTTCGGCCGCGGTTGGTCACCTTCCGCATCAGCACGCTGCAATCATCACGACCACGAGACAGGATTGAAGAAGGTGAGTGATGATAGCAGATCGAGATTGATGGTGCTGTGGCTGTGCTTGAGCAGACGCTGCCTGGAAGTTTGAGGTTGGCGCGGGGGGGTACGATGGGGCGAGAGGAGGAGGATGTTTGTTGGTGTTGAGGTTTTGAGGGGCGGGATGGCGAAGTCTAGGTACCTATGGTGTGGTGTGCGAAAGCTGGTTTTCTTTGGGATTTTAGCTGACACAGTCGTGATGCGGGATCAATGCGTGGGGGGGAGGGAAGGGGGCAAAGAAAAGGCGCCTTTGGTGTCAGAATCAAGTACAGGCAGTGTTTCGGTTCCTTTCTACTCCGCCTTCTTTCTAACCTCTTTGCTCTGATTCCATTCCTAAATTGTTGATCAGTAGGTATGTCCCCGGTGTTAATCAACTTCCTCTCATCAGCTTCTTCCTCTGCAACGTACCTACAACGGAGCACCAGTCATCGATTCCCTCCTTGCCCTCGACTCGGACCCAAATACCACCCTCCCATCCTCTCCCTACCCCTTCTAGCTACCTACTTCTCAGCACAGCCTCAAACAAAGCAATCAAGCCTGATTCACGCGCAGATATTGCATCATCTATTTCATCCTCATGGTATTTTTCTTCCCTCAATGTTCGGTGCTAGTGCCCTGCCAAGAGCCACCAGCACTCCCTTCCCGCCTGACAAGCTCGACAAGTGTCGACGGCGGTTCAGCGGTTGAGTTGGCAGGCTATTTAATGGGGCCGGTGCGCTAGTTGTGTTTGGTTCGTGGGGGGCAGAATAACCGCGGTGTACAATAGTGGTGCTGAGGTTGGCATGTGGAATTTCGCTGGATCGCTCGCTCGCTTAAAAGAGACTTTTCCGAATTACTTACATTGCCGAGCATGTCCAAGTTATGCGCCTTCACATACGAATGGCGAGACAATGTCCTCCAGCATCTCCATGTCATCGCGAATGACAAGTCCAGTTTCAAACCGAGACTCTACTTCTTTCACCACGCCACTGTGCTCCGAGAGATGTGGCTTTTCGAAGATAGCAGGTAAGGTTCTCACTGCCACCGGGCCTGCCGAATCAATCTTGTCATGGCTGCCAGCTACCATACAGATAGTCAGCTAACACAGACGCTGTGACTACCTAGTGGAGGGAATCCTTACCGAGAACTCGCGTTGGAAACCCTAAGGACTATTGGCTTGTTGATACCCACCGACAGTGATTCCCAGGGCTGGTTCAACAAGATAAGGCAACACAAGTCAAATGTGGTTTGCTGGCCTGAAGCTGGTTACGGCCCCAAATACCGCCTCTACGACATTGATGCAAGAGCAGGCGAACAATTTCGCATGCCACAGAAAGTACCTCGCAGGGCAATCGCCAGATCTCTACGAGAACAACGCATGTGGGACGGCCCTTCCATTGAGCCGTCTAGAGCAGTGGAAGGCTTTCGATATTGGCAACCACGTCTGCTAGCCCTGGAGAAAGCATTCGACAATGCCTCCCCGCGGGGCATCAAAACATGGTGGTTCGACAGAAGGAATAAACGTGGGTGGTGGACCTTTTGGATTGCCTTTACTAGTTTGGTTCTGGTTATTTTGGGCGGTATATGCTCATTCATATCGATGATTGGAACGATGATGTCCCTCGGAGAAGCCAGGATTGCAAATGACCTCGCCAGGACCAACATCGACCTCGCCAAAACAAACAACGACATTGCATCCGCAGCCGCAGCCGCCGAAAAACGGGATGGCTCTTTCTCTGCGCACGGAACAGACTCGCACAGTGGTTGCGTGGCCACGACCTTCAGTGCAACATCGACAGCTGTTTTAGGTGCTCAAGGGTTGGTTAGTTCGGCTCTCTCCACGCTACAGGTCACTATCACGGGGGTTATTGTCTTCATGGTAATGCACGACAGTGGTCGGAACTTATCCAGTATTGCAGTGTCGCCGGAGACGTAGTATTAAAGATTGAAAAGTATTCTTTTCTTCCTTCACTCACAATACAGCCCTGGTTTGTTTGTCTAGCGTGTACCTCGGGTGGAAAATTTCAAGGGGGTTCTCACCACTCAGAAATCGTACCGAAACCTGAGAAAAAGAACTGTCAAGGGCTTGCTGTCGCTTGCTGGGGTCTTTTCCGAATAGACCCTTTTTTCTGTGTGGGAGTTCTGGAAGAATTGCCAATTGTGGTGATAGTGACCTTGGCTGTACCGCGCTAGACAAACAAACCAGGGTTATATTATAGTAACTGGTGGTTGCCACGGCAACATTCAGGGGTATCCATCCAGGAATGCTGGAAAGTTCAACAAGATCATGCACTCCGTAGTTCAAACATTCAAGTTATAGGTAGGTATGTATGTACTTGCTGATTTCCAAGATTATATATCTAGGTAAATGCCCTAGAAACAACCCCCCAACCACCCTCCTGCAACAGAATGCATGCTCCCTTGTCTCAGCACTTCCCCGTCTGCCCCCTAAACACGGTCGCGATGCACATGAACCCGGCCCCGTTGCACGGGTCCCACACGCCCTCGAACACCTGCACCTTCATATCGACGTCGTACACCTTGTCGTTCTGTTTGCTGTAGATGGCAAAGTGCTTGGTGTTCCACGTGTCGATCCGGTTCCCGTCCGAGCACTCGCGCTTGCCGTTCACCCCCAGGCACTCGTCCGTGCTGCTGGCGAGCTCGTTGCAGCGCGAGTCGACCTTGCAGACGCGCTTGCCGTTGAGGGTGACCTCGGCCTCGTACTGGAGGCCGTTGAGGTTGAGCCCGGTCATGACCTCGGTCATTTTGATCTTGATGCACGGGTCGGGCGGCGGCGGCGGGGGCGCGGGCGACGGCCTGGGGGGGGACTCGCAGACGTTGCAGAAGACGGTGACGTGGCAGACCTCCCCACCGGCCTGGCGGGCTTGGAGGACGGCGTGGTCGGTGATCTGGGGGGGCGCCGGGGGGGCGGCTGGCGAGAGGTCCTTGACGACGGGCGCGGCTGGTGCGAGGACGGGACGGCCCGCGGGTGGCCGTCGAGGGTACTTGACTGCTGCTGCTGCTGCTACCGCGGCACGCTTCTCCTCCCCGCTGCCTTGGTGGTCCTGGTGGGGGGCAAGGTTGGTCGGGATCGTGCCAAAGGCTGACACTGTTGTCGGCTCGGGCAGCTCGCGCGCCGCGACGCCGCCCGTGCAGCTGACCCACGCGGTTCTGGAGACGCACAGCAAGTTGCCTCCACACGACGGGATGATGGTGAGCTCGTAGACCGGTGTCGAGGTCGGTGTGACGGCGCAAACGGTAGTTGTCACGCAGGCCGACTTGCCGCCGCTGCCGCCGCACGAGGCCGATGTGGTGGAAAACCAGGGCGGGGGGCAGGATAGGGAGGTTGGTGCCGGGAGTGGAGGCAGATCCTCATTAGTAGTGGGACTGGGGGTGCTCCCATCAACAGGGCTGGTGATGCTGCAGACGGAGCCGTCCGGGCATGGGGTGGCGACGCACACCGTCGCTGACGCGCAGATCTGACCCTGGCGGTCGCCGTAGCAGATCCTTGTGGTAGTGGAGGAGATGCAGTTGGAGGGGATCGGCTCGACGGCTGTCGGCGCAGGGGTGATGGTGGACGGCGGGAGGCGGGTGGGCTCGGTAAAGTGCGGCGGCTGTCCGGTGTGATCGGGCCGGCACCAGAAGTCGGTGCAAAGAACGCCGCATCCGGTGGTGCAGGTGGGGGAGGGAGTGCCAATTTGGTAAGTAAACGTCTTGGATGGGCCGAGCTGGTCCTGCCCTCCAACGTCGCCGCCGTCACTGCCACCGCCACCACCCCCGTTACCCGGTGCCCCGGGTACGGGACACTGCCCGCCCGCCTGTCGCTTCCTCGACTGCCTACGGGCCAAGTCTGAGCCGGGATCCGAGCCGTCCCAAGATCCGCCATCAGAACCGCTCCCCGAACAATCATCATCATCCCCATATTGGTCGTCCTCCTGCCCGAAATGATACCTATCGTCAGGACCGTCATCAAGGTCTTCGGGGTACGTATCACATTCGGCTGGAAGCGAGTCCCCGAAGTAGCACTGGTTGTCCGATTCCGACTGACCGTTCCACACTGAACGCACCCACCTAGTGCGCTTCACGTTGTTAGCGTAGCGCCCCGGCTCGGGGTTGCGTTCCGTGTAGTCGTCGTACAGGACACGCCGCTGGTTACTCCATATAAATTCCTTGACGTAGGCCGGGTCGTCGAACTCACGGAGTCTGCTGGGATCCTTAATGGCGACGAGGGCGCGCAAGTACGCCACTAAGCCCGACACGACCGGCGCCGCAAAAGACGTCCCGTTGACCACCTCGAAGTCGTCGTCGCCGCCGCCCAGGAGGGAGACGGCCACATCCACGCCCGCCGCGTATACCTCGCACGCTTGGGAAAAGATACCCCTGCGGCCGTGGATATCGGTCGCGCCGACCAAGATAATGTTCGGGACCTGTGCCTCCCCGCGAGGCCAGACGTCGCGAGCGGGCGGCGGCACTAAATCGGCGTTGTGCCAATCTGGGTGGTTGCCAGACGCAACGACGATAACTACGCCGAGGCTGTCTAGCTGCTGGAGCAGCGTGCTCAACATATTGCGCATCGGCTCATTAAACACGATCATGCTGAACGACATATTGATAACCGACTTGGTGCCGCGGCCGTTGGACTTGACCCGCCCCAGCGTCGTAGTCAGAGCATCGATGAGCATCCAGGCCCAGACGGGCGAATCCGTGCCCTCATCCCACCGTCTATGAGGTACGTCGGTACCGATGAGCCTGACTTTGCCTTCGGGGCAGACGCCGGTGTAGCGGCCTGCGATGACGGAGCCCACCCCGGTGGGGTGGTCGGGGTACCAGACTAGATTGTCGTCCCACCACGACGACAGGTGCCGGGGCAGCGTCTCCTGGTGGCCGTTCTGGCGTAGGGGGAGGAAGTGCGGGTGGTCCGTCTGGTAGCCGCTCTCGATCAGGTAGACGTCCTGGTCCTGGCACTCAGAGGCGTCTCGCTGGTAGTAGTATCGGTCTCGGTCGTCGCCCTCTTTGAAGTACTCGTCGTTGCTCGCAAACTCGACTTCGGGCGGGATGCTGAGGTGGGCCATGGCGTAGTTGCGCATCTCGCTGCGCGTCCGCTTAACGATCCTGCGTTTGGGGGAGATGGGTTGGTCCGGATAGCCGACGGCCAATGCTGCTGTCTCGTTCCTATTCCGACTTTGCACACCTCGGCGAGAGCCAGGTGAGGATCGACTGTGTCGTCGTCGCATCCTTGAAGACGACGAGGGGGATCCCGGGGGCGAGTCCTCCCGCCGCGGCGGGTGTTCTATCATATGGACCGAGCCAATCTATAAAACAAGGTGGAGTGGTTAGCCGCGTTGCAGATGGAAGTATACCTAGGTAATCTGGTTAATATAAAAAGCTTACCCCATACGACCCCGTTAGTCCTCGACCATAAGCCTTTCTCGCGTCATACAGCCAGATAAATGCTGTGAAGACCGGGTCGTCGATCGTGATGACTGTCCAGTCGTCCAGCTCTTGGCCAGACACAGCATCCTCAAGCTCCGCCCGCAGGGCTCCGCTGATCTTGCTCAAAGGATTGTTGAGGACGAGAGCGAAATCAGCCCACTCGTCGTCGTCTTCACAGTCGTCATCATCAAGAGTGTCATCTCTCTCCCCGATGGACCTCGGCGTAGGTTGCGGCGAGGCGCAGGCGGTCTTAGACACGCTAACGGTAAGGTCGGTGAGGGCGCACCCCAGGATCGGAAACTCGCTGGACATGGTGCGGGACGAGATAGTCCGGACGGTGCCCTGGGTGGTTGTCGTGGCGTACGAAGTGGTCGAGATAGTGAGCGTCGCGGTTACCGGCTTGCACGGCGTCGGTGCGGCGGGGGTGACAGCGAGTAAGCCGCCACCGGGGTGGATGTCGATCTCGGGCCACGGCAGCGAGCAGGGAGGGTTCGCGCAGCCGATGTGCCATCCACCCGGGAGGTTGATATAGCCAAGGGGCATGGTCCCCGGTCCGTGGCGGCCTGTGGGCAGCTCAACATCCCACCAGTCGATCTTGATGCCGAGCTCGGGCCAGTTGATGCAGATGTTAAAGAACCAGAGGTCGCACTTGAGGCGTGTCTTGCCAGGAGGGGGAGGATCATCGTCGTCTTCTTCGTCGACGGGGTCAACAGTGCCCGTTGGAAAGCCTGGGAGCACAGGGGGGTCATTATCGTCGTCGTCGGAATCGTCAGAATCCTCCACTGGGCTGGTGGGCATGGCAATCGTTGTTGTGTGCCCGCCAGCATTGGGGGGCCGGGGAGTGTAAGTGGTGTTGATGGTCGTGGTAGGAGAGCTTGTCGGATTGCTGCTACCGCCACCACTACCACCACCACCACCGCCGCCGGAAAAGGCACCACCAAGGGGCGGGGGTAGGACTGTTCTTGTTGTTGTCTCGCTGTCCTGACCGGTCACCACAAGCATGAGGGGAGGCGGCTGGATGCTTGGTCGTAGCGTGACTACGGCCCCCGCGGGCTGTCCGCTGGTAATGTAGTGGTTGAAAAAGTTGACGACCGAGACGGTGGTTGTGCTTGGGGTGCTGACAGCGACGATAGTGGTTGTGGTGGTGCCAACCTCAAGCGTGGCCGTGTACGGTTGCATTGTGAGGACCTTGGGCTCTTGCAGCGAGCTGGAGGGGAAGACCATGATACACGGGGCTGGGCATTGGGCCGCAGGTGTCTCGAACACCTCCTGGCCGATGTAGACAACGTCGCCGTATTTCTGGTCATCTGAATCACCAGAACCAGCCACCTGAAAGTCGATGCTCCAGACCATGGTGCCGCCGAAGCATCTCGAGTCTGCCCAGGCCTTCTTGGCGGCAAAGGTCTCGTCGTCGTCGTAGCCGATCCACTGGTCATCCCATGTGATCTGCTTCATCATCGCGTCGGGAAGGTACTGGGGAGTGAGGCCCTTCCGATCGATGAGCTGCTGAATCTCGTGGAGCGACATGACGCCCTCAAAGTTGGTGCAAGGGGCCGGGTTGCTTCCGCCAGCGAAGGGACACAAGAGCTGGTTGCAGGTCGGGTCAGCCAGGGTGTAGCCGCGTCCGTACAAGGCGAGACCAAAGTTCAGCTTGGCGGGATTGAGGCCGTCAAACCACAGCGGCTTTGTATTCTCGGAGATTTCGCGAATGTCGGCCTGGCCGCGAACCTTGCTGCCCAGGGCCTTGACGTCGGCATCCCAAGGGCCGTGCAAGTCATAGGCCATGAAGCCAAAAAAGTCGACGTAGGGCTCCATCGCCTTGGCGTCGAACCAGCGCAGGTACCAATAGTCAGGCGCCAGCGTCAGGCTGATGCCGTAGTTGCTGCCGTACGCGGCCCTCATCTCCTTCATCAGCAGGACGAGCTTCTGCGTGTCGGCAAGCTTGTTCCCACCTCTCTCCGGATCACCAGGGTACTCCCAGTCAATGTCGACGCCGGTGAAGCCATACTCATCCATGTAGTCCTTCACTGACGAGATGAAGACGGCTCGGCGGTCACGGGAGGCGACCATCTCGCTCCATGTGCGGTGAGTGGGCGTCCCCTTGTCGCTGAAGTCGAAGCCACCGATGGCGATCCAGGTTTTCAGACCCGGTTTAGCGAGTCCGGTGAACTCACGCATCATGGCGGGATCATCCGGGTGGGCGTGGGCGATGCGGAAGGTAGATGGGTCAATGGACGCGAAAGAATAGAACAAATGGGTGTAGCCAGTGGTGTTGAGCTGCCTGGGAGAGACCTTGTTGCAGAGCCGGTTACGCACGTTCCATGACTGGTAGTAGCCGATGTGACGGCCACTGGTGGTGCCGCCGCCGTAGGGGCATGAGGGCGGGCCGGTAATGTAGCAGGAGCCGTAGCCAGCCTGGCAGGGCAAAGTGCCGCGCAGCGGGTCGGCGTTGTGGCAGTACACCTCGGTGGACTAGTCGTACATGTAGCTATCAGCATCTTGGACAAGGGAAGGTAGGTTAGGTAGGTAGGTACTCACCCCACACCAGCCGCTGGATGAGCAGCACAGCTTCATGCCGCAGGGCATCTGTCCGAACTCGCTGTGTTCTCCGCACATGGCCGTGGCAGTGCAGTTGAACCGGCAGCCCTCTCCGCAAAAGTCGGGGCCAAAGCCGCAGATGTTGTCGGGGCCGCAGCAGCTGCCGTCAATGCAAGGTCCATCGTGACAGTACAGCGGACCGTCGCGTCTGGACAGGCTTGCCGACCGCCGTGTCAGATTGCTGCTCGATGATGGCTCTGGCTCAGAGACAGAGGGCTCCTCAAACAAAAGAGGCTCATGGGGAGGTAGTTTGAGGGGGTTGGAATGGCCTGGGCTACGGCGAGAATCGGGGATGGCGGCCGCGTCACGGCGGGCAATGATAGAGTCGATAGGGGCATCTGTTGTTGAGCGTTGTATGATGTTGCTGTGAGGGGCAGTTTCGGAAAAGAGGAAAGGCGAGAGGCAAAAAAGAAAGACCGCTGCAGCTACCCAGAGGGCAGTGCTGAGGTGATTTCCCCCTCCGCGAGGCATCGTTGAGTCAAGCCTTGGAGCACTTCAGACGAAATCTTGAAAGGGAGGCCATGTAAACATGTTTATAAGCTCCGTCGTTACCGGATAATCGGGATTGAGGTTGCCACTAGTCATCTTGTTCCGTTAAATCGAACCTGTCACAGGAAGAGTGATGGGATTCTCTAGTGACCCACTGACAGGGGTCGGACTTATTCAAAAAACTCTAGTGCTGAGGATTTACAAACTATGATCTTCGGCGAAGGGTTTAGGGCAGTCTGCTCCGAACACTCCAACCCCGGTCACAGCAACCTCGCCGGCCCGATGTTACCGAGATGACATCTAGACCGTGATAATTCGGAGATTCTTGGTCGACACTGCTTGTCCAAGGGCCGAGGCAACCGCCCGAGCGAAATGATCAGGCGACTTCAACCAGGGATCGGGAACATCACTTCCCCCTAGGAACTGAAGTCATGCCCCGGGGCCCGAGCAAAAGCGCGAAGCGGAGGTGACCGACATATCTCGACTATATCCCCCGCTAAAACCCTTTGTTCCTCACACAAACCACAAGCACTGCCTTAAGCCTTTTTTTCAGCGCCCCTCGCCATGCGCTTTTCCAGCGTGACCACCCTGCTCGGCATCACCACCGCACACCTCGCCGGTGTCCTTTGCCAGAGCCCCGGCGATCCCCCACCATGGCACAACGGTGCCATCACAGAGGATGGCTCTTGCGGCCCTGACATGTCCGACGACTGGGTATGCACACCTACCTGGGGAGCCTGTTGCGGTGCCGACGGCCGCTGCGGCTTCCAGGCAGCCTGTGGTGATGGCTGGTAAGTCACCTCACGCCCACTTCAGTGTCTTGGGGATCATCATCTCTTACAAAAAAAAACAGTCAGCAAGGCTACGGCAACTGCAACGTCCCCTGGACCGGTGTGCCCTCTCCAGACGGCTCCTGCGGCTACCCAAACCTCTACAACTGCACCAACTCGGGCTTCGGCTCCTGCTGCTCCGCCACCAACTGGTGCGGCGACTCCTCCGCCCACTGCGGCGCCGGTTGTCAGTCTCTCTTCGGCACCTGCACCGAGTCCAACGTCAGCACCGACGGGGAGTGTGGCACCAGAAACGGCAAGACGTGTGCCGGGTCTGGCTTTGGAGACTGTTGCTCTCCTGCCGGCTTCTGTGGCGGCACCACCACCCACTGCGGCGCCGGTTGTCAGTACGGCTTTGGCACATGCTCGAGCGGAAGCGGCAGTATCTCTACCGACGGGGAGTGTGGCACCAGAAACGGCAAGACGTGTGCCGGATCTGGCTTTGGAGACTGTTGCTCTACTGCCGGCTTCTGTGGCGGCACCACCACCCACTGCGGCGCCGGTTGTCAGTCCGGCTTTGGCACATGCTCCGGGGGAAGCGGCACTATCTCCACCGACGGGAGGTGCGGCACCTTCAACAGCAAGACGTGTACCGGATCGGGCTTCGGAACCTGCTGCTCGGCCGGCGGCTACTGCGGAAGCACCAACGACCACTGCCAAGCGGGTTGTCAAGCGTCATTTGGGACCTGTAGCAGCGGGAGCGGCACCATCTCCACCGATGGAAGATGCGGCACGTTCAACGGCAAGACATGCACAGGATCGGGCTTCGGGAACTGTTGTTCCTCTGGCGGGTATTGCGGAAGCGCAAACGACCACTGCCAAGCGGGCTGCCAGGCGTCCTTCGGTACCTGCAGCGGTGGAAGCGGGACGATCTCGACGGACGGCAAATGCGGCTTGAATGGCAAGACGTGTGTTGGCTCCGGGTTTGGAAACTGCTGCTCGGCGACTGGAAATTGTGGCGCGACGGCGAATCATTGCGGACAAGGATGGTGAGTATTGTTTTCAACAACCAACACAACTGACGTAAGGACTGATTGCTAATGTGATTTCAAAAACAGTCAAAGGAGCTTCTCCAACGCGTGTCTCACGACCAACATTCCCTCGGTCGACGGCAGCTGCGGTCCCAGCAAGGGCGGGTGGACATGCAACGGCGGTGACTTCAACAACCAGTGCTGCAGCGCGGGGGGTTTCTGTGGCACGACGAGTGCCCATTGCGCGACAGGGTGTCAAAGGGGCTACGGCCGGTGTAATTAGGATGCTTCGGGGACTCGCAGTCATCGAGTGTAATGACGGTGTAGGATACAACGTCAACTGACTTAAACCGAGCTTCGTTTGATTGAAGAGAGTATTGAGGGACCTAACGGCAGTTGCCAAGGCAACCATTCAGGGGCGGGCTAACAGATGCAAGCTGTGTGCCAGTGATTCATTACGACTTCAGAGCTGAATCAACACCTGTTGAAATAACTGGTAAAAAGAGAAGGAACTTGAGAAGCAAACCTAATAAAAATAAAACTGTTTGCCGTAGCTATGACTGAGGACTCCATGTGGCCTCCCACCAACGCAATTCTACATTGGATATCTAGCCCCACCAAAAATGGAGTCAAAATGGAGCCAAAAACATACAACACCAGGGATTCCCCAGTGGTCACCCACCTGAGTACTGATCTGGCGATTAGCTGTTTATCTAGGGGAGAGCGGACGGGATCCCGAGCTTTCAGCTATCTATGGTCGTATGTGCTGGGTTGTTGTGAAAACAGAACCCATAATGGGATCATCACGACGTATGTTGAGCGGAAAACCCAACCCTAATATAGGAGGTACCCATGTTCTCTCAACCAATGGAACCATAGAGTGATCGGGTTTACAACAGGATAGCTAGAGTGTTAGAGAACCTTCTTCCTTCCCATTTATTGTCAGCAGGTCGTGTACGCCCTCTTCCTGGTCCATTTTCTACCAGCTCTCCGGACATTTAACGCGAAAGCTTCACCTCGCAATTTGGGCACTTGGTTGCATTTGTTGGTCACGAAGTACAAGTGAGACTTAGAGTCTGGGTTCGGCACGGGGATGCCGTGAGAGAGGCTGTCTATTACTAGAATGTGATCTCGAAGCGACGAATAAAGGGGGCAGATTGGGATGCAAGCAATTTCGAGCGTCAACCTCCAGGGTTCCGCCTGACAGGACCCAGCCTGTAGTTGGGTAGGTAGGTACCTTAGGTAGCTGTTAAACACTGATACTATGAGTAACAGTCACCGTCTTCCGTATTCCACCAATCCCACCATGCCCCTGGATCAAGTCCTGGCTACTCTCGGTTTCCGCGACAACAGCCCTCTGCGGCCTTGCAACCGCCCCATCCCCAGCTGGCCAGGTCTTCCACCCATCCAGTCCTATGTCTTGTTGTGTTTGCCGTTTGAACCCAAACTCAAACCTCAGTCTTGAGTAGAGCCTTGTTTGGCGAAGGATGCGAGTCCAAAACGTATACAAAGCTGGTGCGCAGGCGACGATGACCGTTCCAAAGATTTCCACGTACCAGTTCACATACGTCAGCTGAATGATGGTAAATGGTGAGGAGATTGGTATCATAAGGTACGCAGTACTACTATACTAGCAACCTCGGCACCGTCCCAAGATTCAAGAAGCTGGAGGGTCTTCCGTCCCATTTTTAACAATGGCGATTCTATACGCCAAACTGACCGTGCTTGTGGTGATGATACTGCCCAAGCAGGCATAAAGTCAGCAACTAGCCGAGCTCATAACACGCCTACCTACAGAGCGGAGCGTTGAGAACACTCACAGAATCGCAAAACCAAACAAAACCACCAATCCACTCTTCGTATCCCTACTCAGCCTCAACCCCCCAATAATCGGAAACGGCAGCCCAAACAACAGCACATCCGCCACCACTGTGAAAACACCTCCCACCAGAATCAACGGCCCAGTCTCGTCGCAGACCGGTAGCTTCAAACCCCTGGGGACACAGCCGGCGATGTACCAGATGTCGATTATACCGTAGATAATCACTGAGAGGACCAAAAAGGTGTAGCACGTCCAGCGAACCCAGCGGATAGTCCCAAAGAGACGGAGGTAAAAGGTGAGGATGAGAGCTTTCGTGTTGGAAAAAGGAGATGATCCTTAAGATGGTGTGGGTAGCCCAGACTTGGTAGACTGTGGGCGTGATGGACGTGAGCGGGATGTCCCAGGCGTGGCGGGCTATGCCTAGTTGGGCGACTGTGATGGTTGTGAGAGTTAGGGAGCAGATAGCAGAATCTGGAGAAGGGGAGAGGTGAGTAGGTACCTGAAGCTTACTGCGGTACATGGTGGCCCATTGGGCGATGCCTAGGGATAATGTGAGTAGGCACACGTCTTTTGATGTTAGCTATCGTAGATACCAAGTTCACACGGAGATGTGCTGCCTACAGTCGTCAACATGCAGCCGCGAAATGATGCGCCCAGTGGCAATCCGAACCACCGCTATGATCACGGTAATAGGGATCAACGCTGCTCCCGTTCCCAAAATAACCGGGCCCAAATCATCAACTTGATCTGGTGGTGAAGCGGGCAGGGCACTGTTGAGATTGCCGGTAGTCGCATGCTGCAAAAAAGCCATATTCTGCGATCGTTTGGTGGCTTCATTCCCCTTGGCACCTACTAAGATGATGCACTCAACTTTCGGTAAGATGGACACGGCTTTTGACCTTGTGTTCGGAGAGAAACCGCAAAGCTCGTAACTAGGTAACGGCCCTCGGGTTTGTCACAGACTTATTCCCACGGTAGCATCAGACAGACAAATGGCCGATCTCGTGGCTTTGGCGGAAGAGGATCGACCCGCTTACCTGCCGGAGTTACCGACCTTGAGCCTATCACGAAGACAGACACTCGCCAGTGCCTCACTTGAGCATATATGGAAGGCAACGTAAATTGCGGTACGCCCGAGACATATCTTGACCGAACTGTCCGACTGTTTTGCTGGGCCTTGCCCAGACATAAAGTCGAACGTAAAGCTTGTGTGACCTTCCCGAATCGCTGGATCCTTGCAAAGTTATGTGAGGAAGGAGCGATATGTAATACAGAATGAGGCCCAGCATTTTCCCTCATCTGTAGAGGCAGATTTAAGCTCCTTTAATTCCTGCTTTTCAACATATAGATTCAAGTTTTGACTGAACTCTATCAGCATGTTGTGATGACTCTATCCAAGGATCTTGTAGTTTAATACGTAGTAACCATCAACCTAATCCAATCACTCCAGTCCTCTATCGAAGCCAGTCGGAACTTTGAAGACCCAAGGTGCATTTGAAGTGACTTCCCCGACAAGGCAGATTTCAACAGGTATTACAACCCCACGTTCGTCCATCACCAAGAATGTTAGCTCGTTTCCCATTCCCATGACCCCCGCGGCTTGCCATTTAACGACAATTAGTTCCCAGCTGCTGTCCCTGATTTGAGAGCAAACTGTATCTCACGGTATCGGCACCACCCCAATTTCAGTCCACCCTGAGCCCTCAAAGCTCACCTCGACAACCGTGCCATTACGCTGAAAGTAGCACCGCACATTGTCCGGCGCCAGCGGGACCTCCTGCTCTTCCCAGTCCGAGTTGGTAACAGCCAAACTGGAGCACGCAATATCCGAATCTTCGTCAACGTTTTGGAATACCGCAGGCGATTCCTCCATCCAATAAGACGAGTTTTCCGTGAACCAAACGGAAAATGTGCCGCTGGTATAACTCTTGATGATGAGATAGATGTTCACCGGACCCTCGTCGTCGTTGTCATTTTGAGCGACGGCGAAAGCGGCCATCGGCGCCTGGGGAGGGAATACATATTCCAGTGGGAATACTGAAAGCTTTGTTAGCAAACAGACCCTTGCCATTTGTTGGCAGTTGACCTACTTTCTGGAACCTGGTCGCGCTGCACGGATTCGTTTGTGCCTGGACCAAAGGCAGGGTAATGGAGGGCTATGCCTTGGTTGGGCTTCTGATAGACTACACCGTAGGCCTCGTAGTCCCTGATCTTGGTAAAGTTGGTGCTTGTGGGTACTATGCACAATGATGTACCCTCGTAGGCAGCAATGGTAAGATTCTTTACATACCAGTCATGGCCACTACTGGGAACAAGGCCACGCCTTAGCGCTAGATCGTTTTGAATAATATGACCGGACTCGTGTTGAGTAACGACGTAAGGCCAGTATGAGCCTAAACTAGCCCCACTGGCCATGGTAAAATCCCCAATATCACGACCGTACCCGCCCGAGAAGCTTTCAGTCTGAATGTTTGGTTGTATGGTTTCGTTGATGACGGCGGCAAAGACCTTTGTGTCCTCCTCGTAAAATAGTACTGTCTGCGGCTAAGAGACATCTAGTGAGCTTGGGAATCAATGTAGCAACAAAAGAAATGGACATACATTGTACGCTCTGCCGTCAAGAGCTATTGTGGCGGCAAGTGAGGTACCGTTGGTTGCCTTCAAGTCAAGCACTGGTTGTTCTTCCCATATGGAAGTAGAACTGCCTGGGCCGGTGATACTTCGCGAGCGTCTGACTCGACCTTGGGGGTCGAGGTAAAAGAGGAATCTCTCAACATCACCATTCGCTTTGCGCCAGCCCACTGCAGAGAGTTTGGAGCCTTGGCGGATGGTTTCTGGCCTGCTGTTTAGGACAGCGTTGCTGTTATCATCGCCAGCTCTAAGTGATAACACGACACCCAGAGTAACGCCGACAACAATGGCAACCACCACACAAGCAGTACCGCCTATGATCCACCATTTTCACCTCTGGTACGATTTGCTGACAGGAAGTGTGCCCTTTTCGGTCGAGGTTGGACTGCCCACATCTAGTTCCCCGTTGCTATCGACCGCCTGTGGAAAATCTTCGCTGAGGTGGGCCTTTTGAGCTTGATGTTGAGCCGGTACCAGATAGAACTTGGGTTCTTCCTCCGGACGAACTTCGGGAAGGTAATCGTGTGGCACAACCTCGAGGCCCGGCTGGTCGTCGAAAGGCAGTGGAGAAGGTCGTTGCGCCGGGGGCTGCATGGGAGGTGACTGGTGGGCCATGTGCTCCTCTCACAAGTGCCGGTGTTACCCCGGCCCAGGCGGCATGTGGTTTTCGTTTATCGTTGTTGGAACTGCGGCGTCAGTCGTGCGTACAAGGAGCAGAGAAAACAGGGCGAAAGTCCGACGGGATTTTGGAGCGACATGCTGCCCGGCTTTACGTGCGAATGAGAGAAGACCCTGTGGAAACGACTCGGCTCGCCAAGGACGTTGAATTTCCACCGCAAGCACACCGCTTGCGCATCGGATCATTTCCCTAAGTTCCGCCTGGAGATGGAGTAAACCTATCGGTGACGCTCCAATCGTTGTGGCCTGTGCGCATCAATCTCAGGGGTTATGTGCTGTTCTGGTTAGTGTAGAGGATTCGGGTGGGTCGAAGCTAATAGAGGTAGGTCCACTCGATGCTCGCTAACCCTTGCAATAATCCCCCTCTTGGTGAGTCTCTGGATCGAAGGTGAGGTTGGTGATACTGAAGGCTGGTCAGGCTACCAGACTGAACGATGATTGTCGAAGTCAGCCGTGAGTCTTGACTTGCATCATACCTGGATCTCATATCTAGGACCGCTTTAGTCATGTTCATGAAGGCCACAACATGTTCAGAGGCTGGTGGTCCTGGTACCCGCTCATGTTATATCTCACCAATACCAGTGCCGAGAGCAAGAGATCCAACTAGAGCAACCATGCCAATCCAGGCTTCTCATGAGAATCTTCGAGCTTCAAGAGTGCCGTGCACCCCAGTGACCTTCAGTTGGGTCAGTGTTAGATTGACATCTAGATAAGGATAGGTCGTCGACTCAACTCATACCTCTTGGCTGTTCTCCAACATCTCGGGCGTGATGGATTCTTAGGTGATGTTCTCGATATTTGAGTGGCCACGATTAAGTAGGTGTTGGCACTGTAGGTATCGAACTGTCTTGAAGAAACAGCCTTCCACTTCCAGGGTGACCCCAAAAGCCGAACCCCACTATCCGCAGGGCTGTGTGCCAAGCCCCACTCCCGCTCCCTAGCGCCAATTAAACGCGACTCCAGAAGTCAATTCCAACGGCACGGCGCTGGTCAGCCTGCAAAACCGCCCTGACCTCATTTCACACTTTCAACATGGCTGCCGCCAACACCAGCAATCTTTCTCTTCCCACCAAACCCAAAAGCGCCCCAGCCTTTTTCTTTTTCTTTTTGGTACGGAAGCTTTCTCACCGCATTTTTGTTATCGTGGTGATGGTTGACCGATTCTTTATCTCTCGTTTTAGCTGCGCCTTTCCGGCTGGTGATATAGATAGCGGGACTTTTTTTGGGGGAGGTACCGAGGGGAAGGGAGGGGCTGAGCTTGTTGTGGGCGCGGGCTCTCTTGTGTTGCAATGTCAGTCCGGTCGGCCGGGACGGGGGTTGAGAAGGGAGTGGTGGTATTAGTGCGGAATTTCATCATTTCCTTCTTTTTTTGTTTTGTGCTTGCTGTTAAAGATAGATGTGCTTTTTTGATAAAATCAACTTTGTAGACTTAGAGGTGTATGGAATGTTTTGTGGCTGAGGTTCATATCTGTCCGCGTCTCCCCCATCTTATACACATGAGGATCGGAACTGGGGTTAGGGTTAAGGCCGTGCATGTCACTATAAATGTGGTGTTCGGTACACGCTGGTCCCACAGCTTGAGAAGCCGATTGGGATTAGTTGTCAGGGAGAGATTTCTTTGGCATTCAAGATGGAAATGTATGTTGACTGAAGGACCTTGGTACATTGCTAACGACCTTGGAGCAGCTTGGATGGGAAAGCCACCGTGTTCGGATGGACGGTTTCTGTGTTCGGACTATGGACTGGCGGTGTTGAGATGGATGGTTTATATGTTTAGACTAACAATAGGTAATGCTCGGATAGTGGACGGTCATTGCTGGGATAAAAGGGAGAGAATGCTTGGATCGTTGACAGAGGATGTTGGAATTAAGAATAGGGGATGTTCGGATTAAGAGTTACAGATGCTGGGACTTGAAATTCTCAAGGTCATGCTATAGACAGACACACTGATAGTTTCAATGCATAGGTTGGATATGTTGTGTGTAGATAGTTGATGGTTGTGGCTCTCAATGTCCAAACCCCCCTTTATTTAGTAGGAAGTTACCCCTGAACAGTTGTCATGGCAACCACTTCATAGAATCGATAAAAGACGGTCACGACCATGGTGCCATGTCCAATGTGATATACCTTTATTTTCTTGTGAGTCCTCCAATGCTGGAATTCAGTTACAGAAGACTACAAGACGTGACGGATCGATCCATCGAGAAGAGTGTTGTCGTTGTTGACGTCACCGGCGATGTATACCACACGGGTTCAGCGGTTGTGGAGATGATGCTGGCCATAGGCCTCGTGGACCTGACGCTCATGGTTGTCTGGCGGGGACTTCCTGGAGAGGCTGGCATGGTGGTCGCCTGCACCAACGAAGAGGATTCTTGCGCGGTCCACAGCGCGCCGACAGTTGAAGTCCCGTTGCTGTACGCCATGGTCAAACAACAGCACTCCACCCGCCCGCTGAAACCTTCGGTAGCAGCAGCAGCAGAGTCTGTCGAGAGAGTAGCCATACTCGCGAGCCTGTTGGCCTCCTGGGCTGCCTTCAATTGCAAGACCCCGGCAACCAGAGCTCCAATGGCAAAAAGAAGTCCGATGACGACAAAAGCGAGACTGAGCGCGGCAAACCAAAAGATGTAGTATTCGCGTTTGTTGCGCTTATCAAACCGAAAGCCCCAAAAGGTGCGTGGTGACGCGCGGTTGAATGTGTCTTCCAATATCAAGAGGCGAGCTTTCCAGAACTTGAAACTGTCGACCTCTCTTGGCACAGTGATGATCCTATCACTCCATAATTGAGTATGGGGTGGCATTTCCTGGGGATACAATAGCTGTGTACCAGCCCTGGCGTCAAGCCCGCGCACCTTTCGCACATACCCAGGCCAGGGTATCTCGTCATTCTGCAACTTTCGCCGGAACCAGGAGATATTGTCAATGTCCGTGTCGGGGATGAGTAAAGCCAGGGTCTTGAGAGTTTCCTCTGCAAGTTCTCGGTAAGGGTATTGATTTCTGATGTGAGGAGGTCTGGTTAGTAATAATCTCGCGATGCGTTGTGGGAGGCTATCGGTAGGGGTAGTGCTCACACATCCGAGGAAAAGAGCCACATCTCCCTCAACACCGTTGCGTGATGAAAGATATAGACTGAGTAGTCATTGTCTTGAGAGAGTTTGACAATAAGATGTTGAAATATATCATCAGTCCATTCAATGTGAAAAGAAACAAGTCTGCTCATCTGACGGAGAGAGAAGTTCCCAGGGAATGCTCGAGTGTCATGCCCTCCTTGGTCCTCCACCTCCACCTTGTCGATAATGCCCAGAAGCTTAGGCATTGTTTCTACTGCAACTGACGGGTCGTGCAACGGGTTCGTCTGGTAATCAGCGTTTCCGAGTTTCACAATATACCGACACTGTTGAGGCGATGATGGTCCCAGGATGGCCATTACGGCCTGAAGCAGTGTTTTGTCTCCATCCCAGACAAAGTTGCAATCTTGGGAGCCAAAGCCGAACATGAGCCATAGTCGCGCGGCCATGTCCAAAGAGTTGTACATCCGTTGGACCTAGAGTGGTACACGGAGCGTGCCTCATTAGTTATGGGCAAGTGTTGGACAAATCGAAATCCTGAAAGCAAAATCTTACATTAAGCCCATGGGGGAATCCAGGTTCATAAGTCTGCGCTATATCAGACTTGGTCATTGCAGCGGAATGTGAATCCTTTAAAATCGCGATCATGTCAAATAGTTCGCCGAATGTCTCCAATACGCAGTCTTGAGTCCGGAACTCAGAAAGCTCTCTTTCGAGGTATACCACGTAACTATCATATTCGTCTTCACTTTTGTAGCAATACGTCTTAGTATGTACCCAATAAGGTGCGATAACGTGGTAAAGAGTTGAGAAAGAATGATCTGGGGGAGGGAAAAGACTAGGTAGGTCGCTTACTAGGCAATGTTGCCATAACAATGGCCCCATATTCCGGCGATGAGTTCGTCACGGTTGCTTGGTCCGATCCACTGCGGTCGGTGGTTCGGAGACGCGTGATTCAATGGCGGATTCTGAGAAATTCCTTGGAAAGCCTTGAGTGTCAAACGCCACAGCGGAAGTTGAGGGTGAGGAGGATTGAGTGCAGACATGGTAGCTGATAGCGGGAAAGAGAAACCGAAAACCCTATTTCGCCTAGGCTATGGGTGAGACTAAATGAGTGCTGCAATCGCTCATGCGTATGACGAGTTGAGTAGGGGTATACTTGTTTTCTGCAAGCCAAAATACTCTGCCGTTGTCAGTAACACTTTGAACAAGGCAAGGTAGGTAGGTACCTATCTTTCCAGGTCTTCTCTGCAAAGTTGATCAACACCCACCTACGGACAGAACTGGGAAACCCAAAGTCGTGATGCAGGGCACAAAAAGTAGGTACGACATTTGCAATCATGACTCTGTCGTAACCATTCATTGTAGTTACATTCACCTACACTGCTGTCAAATAGCGTAGTGGCGAGTTCACCTATCTACTCTCTGAGTACTACCTTTGCTAGCAAACCGTAATTAGTTTCGTCACAGAAGGGGTTTGAAACCGATGTGCAGATGGGTTGTCTTACCGGCTTGTTGTGAACATACCTGATGGGAGAAGTAAAATATGTAAGGTTCCTGTGGGTACGTAACACCAGGCGGGGGTGTACGTGAGGTGGGTACTGTACAAGCTGGATAGCACGGCTATGCTGATTCACTGGACTTGATGACTGCTTGACTTTTGTTCTATGTCAGGACTTTCATGACCGTTGTGGCGATGATGGTAAGATGGTGATGAGGCTGAGAGAAAAACAAAGTTAAGCCACACGCCGCCTTGTAATGTACAAGGCGTTAGGCCCCTCGGCATCTTGGAGACCGGCGGTGCCGAAAATGCCTTCTGGGGGCATTGCATTGACATCACACTGGCAGGCCAGCTTTACGGCTGCATCTGATCTTCGTATCTCATTGGCGGCGTATCGATACATCACATGTGTTGCAAAGACAAACATGGCCACGACTTGTGACACAGGCGGAATGAACGGCACACCTGAACCGACCAGGCATGTGCCTGTTCCGCGCTTGCCTCCGCCTCTGAAAGCCACCTTGGACAAATCCCCAAACCACGTGATGGATGTTTCGTCTCATGTAACCAACAGCTCAGATCAGATAAAAGGATGTTTCCTTCTTTTTACACTGTGTTGGACGAAAAAGAAAGTGGCATAGTATCACTATTCTGCTCCTTCAACTTACCCCCATCTACCATATTCAATTCCTCCACGCTTGTCCAGTGTCTTTACCATGGAAGGATTCGACTCGAAGAAAGCGTGGCGCAGCTCAATGACCAAGTCCATTCCCTCCTCGTTTGGCGGGTCAAGTTCACCACGCACGCCACTCAAACCAACGGGATATGCTGCCCGAATGGCAGCAGCAGCGAATGACGATTACGTGCCGTTCCGCCGTACCCACGTCATTGAGGACGACGATGCCGAGAAGCGCAACTGGCGAATCGTCGGTTTCGGTAAAAACAACGTCACGCCCCTCAACCCCGAAGCCGAGCAAGCTTTCGAGAGCATCCGACCGCAGCTCATGTCCGTCATACGCAATATCCCATTGGCCTCCGTCAAAAATAGAGGGCCTTCCGCGAGAAGTCCTACGGCAACTGTGGAAGGGTACCGGGTCACAGACAAGAAGAAATCCAACCCAGACAGACACGGTGTGAATGCTGTGGTGCTCACGAGCAGCTCGCGCCCCTTTGCAAAAGAGGTCAAGAAGCAGATATTGCGAACTTGTATTTTGGAGTCTGGCAGAACAAAGTTCACGCTGGTTGTGCAGGATGAGCCACCCGAGTGGGATTGGCGTGCAGACGGAGCGGTGGTGGATGCCCGGGAGCAGCCTCGACTCCTAGGAGCCAATCCTCCCGATCATTCCAAAGGCCCCTCGGCATTCCCCATACTACGGCGCTGGATACGGTTAGGACGTAGCGCCATTAGATCCTGTCTGGTTTGTTGTTGCTCGTCTATCATGCGAACTTTCCGGATAGCTTCAACCCAGCCAAGGCTTAACAAGCAAAAGGAGAAGGACCTGGAAGAGATGAAGGTCAAAGCGTAGGCAAGGTTTCTCTTTTGTGGGTGTTTTCTCGGTGCCTGGTTGGATGCCCTTTCCTTCTATATAGACTTCTTTGGAAGCCCTTTTACATCCAACCCTTCGCTTCATTTGTTGTTATGCTTTTACAGTTGTGATCTTTGTTTTGTTTTGCCATCATTACTTTACGACGACTTAATGTCGATACCTAGCCTGCCGAGCTCAGCATCCAGCGGCGCATTGTATGTGCTCATGACTGATCAATTCCTAGACTGGGAACCAAAACTACTACAGATGTACGTGCATACAGGGCTTAGACTTGATCTTCCCCTGCGGCTAGGCAGTCACATCACCACATGATTGATTAGAGCATCTCTCCGCTCTCAAGTTTACCCAGAATCCCACATTCTGCCATCATTGCACTGCAGGAGTCAGCTTCACACTTGCGCTAGAAAAATAATGGAAAGTTTTTGGTGCTTTGTACACGGCTAACTACTATAGTTGAAGGACCATGCGATTGTTGTGGATACATGGGTCCAGTGTGGCTTGACGGATACGAGGGAGGTGCGGCAGGCTTGTTAATTCCAACACGAAGTGGCCTTCTCATGTGTGTATATATATATATGAGAGTTTGTTTCCTCTCAGCGAACCTGTTCATTCTCTCTCTATCTGTTAAGACATGGGTTAACTTTGCGCGCTTCTGCCAGATCAGCTTCGAAGACTGCACCGTGGTTGATGTCAACAGTCTATCATCCACCAAAAACCAACATTCTCAACTCGATGCTGACACGTGGCTCAGACGACTCTGTGTGTTGGAAAGAGGCATGTAGGCACCCTATGGATCCCAACAGGTTAAACATGTTCTCGTGGACAGTGCAACCAGAATCACGTACTTTGCGCTTCCACAGTCTGATCCGAATCATACACCTTGATAAAGATGACATCCTCTGGCGTCATCTCTGAGAGAAAATGCCATTTTTGTTTCGGATTGTACTTTCCAAAGTATGTCTCGCCCACATACCGCCTGCGAACAATATCGCAGGTTACAAGGTCATCGGGGTTGACGGTCCGCGCGTCGCAAAGGGCTAGTGGCCAGGATTTGACATTAGCCAAGGGTCTCCAGACACTAGACATATCGAAGTCAGAACAAGTGTGCATACATGAGTACGGTTTGAAAGAGGCATACTTAATCACCCGTACCCGTCCCTTCAGCAACTCGTCTGCCTCTTCGCCCATATGCCTCTTGACCCGAAGGAGGGCGCCGCGTGTACTTTGGTCTAAGCGCGTTAGCCACTGTCTCAGCCACTCTGACTGTGACAAGATCTTGAAGCCAACCGATGTGTGGATGTGTAGCTGGGAGCAGCCGGTCTAAGCCATCTTCAAGGTTGATGGTGCGTTTGGCAAACTCGTCGGCATCTATGCTTTCCCTAATAAGCTTGCAAAGAACATGTCAAAGGACGCCTCATGCCACAAAGCCCAGGTGGTTTAGTCCAAAACATACTCGAAAGTCAAAACAAACTGTTCTGACCACCTCCTGGTCCGTTTTCTCGCTCAAATGCTGCTGCAGAAGCCGCTCCATCTCCGGAATGTAAGACTCCTCCACTACAGTACGGTCCTTGAAGTCCTCCGTCCTTGTTATATGTCGGGTAAACTGGAAGCTATGTGTGTCAAGTGTGTATTCATGTCGGCGGTTTCGAACGTCGTGCAAGGCCCGATCCAATGCAAATAATGCAAATATGGCCACGTATTTGGCTTGAATTGTGAAGGGGAAACTTCTACTTGCTTTGATTTGTTTGTATTTGAGCATTTGCCAAGATGCAATCTACGGATAATTCGTACACAAAACTCTAGTTTGGGCGGTTTTCACCCTGATCTCAGACATTATCATCGATGTGCTGGTCCATGGGGTTAGGGTTACATGTGCGGTACTCCTATTAAATACCGCTTGGCAAGTAATCCAATTCAATTCAAATACCAAAAACTGACTATTTGAGCCAGTTTTTGGCCCATTTGAATTGCTTGCTTTGATTTGAACTTGTTTCATTTGCATTGGCTCGGGCCTTGACGTCGTGGACGCGGACGGAGTGGGGCTCGAAAACGAGGTTGCTGCGCGAGATCTTGTTCTGGAAACTTTCGGCTGGCAGGAAGACTTCATATGGCTTTTCTTGTGAGTATGGAGGTTGCCATTGCAGGAATTGAAACGACGCATCAACGACCGCCATAGTGTAGCTTGCTGCGGATTGCCCGCGCGAGGTTGAAGGTTGATTGCGGCGGTGACGTTGCCCTATGGGGTTGGTGTGCCGATTCTGTAGGCCCAACGAGTAAGGAAAAAGAGATGGTAGCCGTGCCACCCCCCCTCGGATAGCTGTGTACCCCCCCTACTGGGGTTAGGGTTAAATATGGCTCCTGGAGTTGACATGACCCCGTCCACAACCTTTTCCGATGGGACTTCATAGGCAGGCACCACCCACATTTTAGCCAGGCACCACATGTAAATTAGCCTGGCACCACACCTATCTTACACAGGCACCACTCTCTCACGTTCAATCAGTCACTGCTTGTCGGAACACAGTCAGGGAGGGACCTTCAAAACAGCATTGCATCACATTGAATAAGAGTCTGCAAAGTGAAACATGCCTTCCATTTTACGAACTCATATGACTACAATCATTGCAAAATCCACCCTGTAACTCAACCATGCACCGTACAAATCTGGGATTAAGAAGCAAACCCCCCTCGGCCACGTCTAGATGCAGGTCATCACTTGGCCAGAAACCCATCGCAAGCCATCCTCACATAGCCGTTGTAATTCGTCATCGGAGCCTCGGTCTCATTTGAGCAGTGTATATAGTCGATATGGTTCTCGAAGCGGCAGGGGTAATGGCCCTGATCGCAGAAAATCTGCAGCGCCTCAGGATGGTACCAACACCCGGTATTCACGCCGAGAATGTCGAATCCAATATTGAATTCGGGAATAGGCATGAGGTATCCCCCGTCGCAATCTGAACCTCTACCAATATGCCATGTTGCGTTATACGGCTGGGAGCAAGGGAATAGGACCGCCTCGCTCATGCGGGACTCGAACATGTCGTAGAAGCACTGCTTTGTGTAGTTGGGATCTTCCGGTGTGAAGATGGTGCGGTGGAAAACCCACAGTCTGCCGAGGTCGCTGTTCACGGAAGGGGTCTGGGTGCTGGCGGTACCACTGAGAGAGGAAGTCGTGCCGGTCGAAACAGTGCCAGAGGAAGCCAAGGCAATTCCTGTTGACTGGTAAGAAGTAGGAAGAGTAACGTAAGAAGTCTCCCAGGTGACTGAAGCAATTCCAGACCGCAAAGGTCAGTTGACAGAGCCAAAGAACAGAATGTTTGTGAATCAAGGTCGAGGCTCTTACCAATAGAGGTTGTCTGGATTACTGTCACCGTCCCCGAACCTGCGGGATCGCCGGCGGCGGCAGCAGCAGCCGCAGTGACGCCGACTAGGAGGAGCAAAAGCTTGAACATTGCAACGGTTGAAGGCGGGTTGATTTGGACAAGTGTGGTTGATGAACTGAAGAAGAATGGCGAAACTGGCAGATGGGTGGTTGAAGGAGATTTTGTACTGAGAGACCTGAGGAGTTGCCGGCTTGTCTGTCACCAGCGATCACAGCCGTAACTGCATGTTCACCCGCTATGGCACTTCGGCCGTCACCAGGAATCCCCGCTTCAAGTGAGCATATGACGGAGTCTGCGAATGCGTAAGACTGTGGGAAAGATTCCGCCCTGGCAGGTCCATATGTAGATGGAAGGCAGGTGCGTACCTGAACCTCCAAGCACCAGTGTCGTCCGCATGGTCAAGCCCAGCTAGGTAGGTAAGGTAGGTACAACCCAGCTGTCGAAGCGCAAGCAGTTGCACGAATGCTCACCGCAGGTTGTTATGGAGCAGACATGTCCCGGAAAGATTGAGCCCGGCGCTATTTCCTCTCCTGCTGGAAAATGGAGTCTCTCCATGTGACTTCACCTTTGACCCATAGGTATCATGGTAGCCCGGGTGCTTGGACACTTGCCAGGATCTCAAATTTGCTTTGGATACGAGGAAGTCGTGAGTTAGGTAGTCAGCTGCGCACTCTCCAGACTGCCACGGAAATATTTCTTACATTGACACTGACATACATGGTTTCTCATCTGTACTGTGTCAGGTATGTTAGTCAGGGTGCATCAAAGTTGCCTGTATGCTACAGGTACCTGAGTACACCACTGAGAGAGGCGGTATCACTATTGCAGAGTTGTGCTTTTGAAATCATGAAGTGGAAGTTTGAAGTTTGCATGGCTTTGGATTTGCCTGAAGCCATACTGAACACAACACCAATCCTCGCCAAAGGGGTCGAAAATAGAAAGCCCTTTTATTATAACCAAGATACACATACCAAGATAACCAAACCATTACCCATATCATTACATCATAACCATCGTTCAACCCTCCCCTCAAATCTTCTTGCACCACGCGCTCTCCTCCCCCCTCCTCCCCTTGAACTCCTTCATATACCTCCCCAACGGCCTCTCCCCCAGCTGCGCCTCCAACCCCTCGCTATTCCACAAAAGCAGCATCATCGCCCCCCTCGCCTGCTGGGCGTACCGCCTGTCGTTGAGCAGTCCCTCAAAAGCGAGCAGCGACTCCCGGAGCTGGTTGGTGCTGCTGTCTTCCCACAGAGCCTGCGAATAACTAGCCAGATCGACTAGCATGATCACCGACAGGTTGGGGGAGAGAAAGTTGAAGATTTTGCGGCGTAGGAAGGAGCAGCAGCTTGTGTTGTCGCGGTCAATCAGGTCGAATTCGAGAGAGGAGGTGGCGGGGAAAGGGGTGAGGGCTTCGCGGTGGAGGGTTCTTGGTGCGGAGGAGAAGTGCTTGATGTGGGAGAGGTCGGTTGAGGTGGGGGTGTATGATGGAGAAAAAGAGCGGGTGAGGAGGGAGAGGACGAGGGAGGTGAAGGGTTTTGATCTGCCTAGGGTGGTGTAGCAGAGTTTTGTCCAGGCGGGATCAGACCATAACTTGGTGATCTGGTTGATGAGAGCGAGGCTGCGGGGGTTGACCTGGGGTAGTTGGCCGAGGGTGTGGAGGTCAGTCTCGTAGAGGGTTTTGGCGGTAGAGAGTAACGTGGTGAGGGGCTCTTCCATCTCTATATCGGAAGTCTTGTAGTGATGTGTTGCCTGCATGTGGATTTCTTGCAGGATTCGCTGCATTTCCTTTATCGTGGCATCTATCACTTGCCCAGCTGGGTTCTCCGTTGGTTGATTGGTGAATGGCTCATGATTCTCGTAAGATCCCGGTGAGCTGCTCCTTCTCATTTGATCGAAAAATAAGGTCTTCCCTTCGCAGTTGATCGGCCCACAGCTAGTGACCATGACCTGGGCCTTTCGGCACCAGGCTTCACGGTCCAGTTCAAGCTGCCGATCGATCGCTGCCGAGCGCTTCGTTGCCAGGCGAGCTTCGTGGGCGGCTTGTGCTTTGGCCGAGTTGAGAAGTGGCCATGTTGAGGATTTTTTCACCTCCCCGACCTTCTCAGACTCAAAATGTGGTGATGATGACTGAATCCTCTTGGTGTTGTTGTTTTGTTTGGGATCCAGCGGAAAGACCGACATGCTGCGGAGGAAGGCGAGCAGGTCGAATGGTATGCCGAAGCAACCCGTCGAGCGAGCTCTCTTGCGCTTGGCTCTTTTGGAAACAACACCTGAAGAAGGCGCATTTGCATGTGTGAGTTGCCAAAAAACCTTTGTTGTCGGTGTAGCGCTCATTGTGAGATGATCCTCCTCATCCGAGAGTCCCGAGTTGTCAGCAATCAGTATGTCGGTCTTCGCGGTTGTTGTTGTAGAACGAGGAATGGATTTCATTTTCCTGGAGTGTACGCTATACCAAGCCGTTCGGGTATCGTATGATTGGAAGTCTTGGAGTTTATTAGGTCATCCAAAATCACTGCCCAGCCATGATGAACAACGATCATGAGAAACTCGGAGTGAATGTGCAGTTAAGTGTTAATGGTAGATAGATATGGTATCTTGTCTTGCCAGAGCTGGAAATAGAGTGTGTGCCGTGATGATTGCCGCCCGGTTCTATTTTCAACTTCTCATGTTTATTTTCTGTTGGCGCTTAGCGGCTAGGTACCTATGTAAGCGGGCAGGTCGAATGGCTGAGGGGAGTGGATGTAGAAAACCACAGGGCAATTTTCCTCAGTTTTCAGCAGATATTTCTGCCATAATCGGCATCACATTTCCCTTGAATTGATTGTCTGGGTGTTCAACACTGACAGGTCTTCCACAATTTGCTCGGCTTCGATGATTCCTCCGTTGTCGTTCTTCCAGTGTGAAATGTCATCGCCCTTTTTAAATCCGTACATGAAGTGCTCCACTGATACCGCGCCATTGCCTTCAAAGCCCAGGCAACTGTTCATGATGTCCTTGGCATAAAGCCGTGTCCAGAATTCAGCGCTCATGATGGTGTTTCGAAGTCGAAGTCGTGAAACCTGAACGATGAAAGTTGTCTAGATGTTCCATCTGAGCTGAGATGAACTGTGAAAGTAGATATACCCATTATATAGCCTCAGCGAGGATGTATCAAAACTGTCCGAAGCTCTCACGATCCTGTTCGTTGGCTCATGTTACCACGACTCGAATCTGCCATGTTCTACCACGAGGGGGACAAACTCAGAAGCGAACAGATATCGACAGAGTAACATGTTGATGGCGATGCTCTATGGCCAAGGCGAAATGTCTTTGTTCAAACTGACGTAAATCCATCGATGGTTCCAGGCTTTTTCGACGTTCAGCACGAACTTCGGCCACAAAGATTAGGTAGGTACGTTGGAAATACTGATTGTATCTCACAAAAGTCTGAGGAGACGTACGATTAGGAGATAACCGTGAACATTCTGGCTTGGATCGGACTCACAGATCTGTGCCAAAACCTGCGTAGTCACTCCGCCTCGCGATAAGGGATACCGTCCGATCTTTGGGCACCACTCCGTCATCTGCCAGCCGTATGGCTCTTTCCATGGAGGTAAGCATTACTCTCAGTGCTGGACCCTTTCGATGTTCGGGGGCAGTGTTGACATGCTCCAACAGACACTCTACAAAGTCACAAAGATCATCCCACCAACCATCCAGCACTGTCTCCAACTCTGAGACTCCGTCAACGATGCAGAAGACTGGTTGAGACGGATCAAGCTGCTTTATGACTTCGCTAAAGAGATCGCAAAGCGCTGGGAGATTATACTCATCTATCGTGTCGGCCATGTGGCCGCTGAGGTTTAGATGTAATGCGTGCTGACACAATTGATGAACCAGGTTCCGGACTAAGCCACAAGTTCCGCGTAAAGGGTCTAGGAAGGAGGTATGTTGGCCGCAAAAGTGATACAGAACGATAGCCGATGGGTTCTCACGTAGCGCCGTGACAACGTGAGCACAAACAGTCGTCATGGGTGAGACTTTGTCGACTACAGCATCAGTGCAGTGTCCATCAACAAGAATCATGTCCGAGAACCAACGCGGTGCTTGAGTCCATCTGAGAAAGCGATCGGTAGACAGGAGATACATGCCACGGCTGATGGCGTCAGGTCGAAGCCGGCTGCTTTGCTGGGTGACGTCGTCAAGCACATCCTCTGATAGGCCTCCTGACACCCCAAATCTCGCTAGCATTAGATCGCTGGAACTTGCTGGTGGTACTGTCTTAGTTGGGGTTAATGGAAACATTGATGGCAGTGCCCTGTTCGGTGACGCTGTGGGCGAGGGTGACGGTGATGTTGGCAATGGCACCGGCTTTTGTGGGGTAGAGTATGACGACAATATAGGCCCCGGAGATGTCGACACAGGGCTTATTGAGCTATTGTGCCAAGGGAAAGAAACCGATGGAGTCTGTGGAGATGCCTCGAGAATGTAGAGTACAGGAGGTTGGCTCTCCGAAAGTGAAGGCCTCCATTTATCGAGGGTATCCTGGATGGCGGTTCGTACGACGCTCTCGAGGTCTGATTGTATCTCCCGCTCTTGTATGCGGACTTGACCTATGGCTGACATGATAGTGTCCCCAAAACGGTCCATTTTGCGGTCGATGTTGGCCACAGTTCGCTCCAGCGCTGCCTGCGAGCATTGTGATACACGCGCAGCGGCTCGTGCGACCTCCTGCAGAGCGAGGTGGACGACCTCGGTCTCCTTTGCTGGGAGCTGACTCCAGAGACGCTTCATCCTATTTTTCTGGGGATGGCTGCGGAGTAAGACACGTATGAGCGTATCGACCTGGAAAAGCAAGCTGGAGTACAGCTCCCTCACGGCGAGCAGGATGTCTGGGGCATCTGGAAAACGACTCAATGCGTTGAGGGCTTGGAAAAAAGTGTCGGGAATATCCTCCAACGCGTCGAGAATGGTCTCTCGGAGTTGCAGACGCACCGTCACCATGCTGAAGATGGTTGCCAGACCGCAGCGAAGGATGCTTAAACCATTCTGGTCCGGAATTACGCTGGTGAGCGACTCGAGCATACTGATCTCGACCTTGGACTTTCTCAGGTAGCCTCGAACGCGGGAGTTGCTCGCCTTTTCCTTGTCCACATTCTTGGCTTTCTCAATGGCATCCACGACATCTTGCCAGCAACTGGTTCTGGGACGCTGGCGGAGGGCCTCGTCCAAATCTTCAACGCTGGCCAGCAGGTTGCCTAGATTCCTGAAAAACGTGTTTGTGTTAGCTAGTGGACAGACAGTCGGTGATCAGTGTGAACTTGTCTGCTTACAACACGAGCGACGTGTCCGGGATGACCATTGGTCCTGGTTGAGGCGGTGAAGCGGTGATCTGGTGAAGGACTGTGGTGGCAGTGGTGGTCATCGTAACAAATGGGGAAGTTGCCATGTTGTCATGGTGGAAGCAGAGACCAGAGAAATTGGGGAAGGCACGGGATTTAAGCGCCCGCGTGCCCGGTGCCCTCCGGCCAATGAGCTTCCCATCAATACAAGGCTCTGGAACCGCTGACATGAAAGCGCCAACCTGAACCAACAACACAACCATTTCGCCGTTTCAAGTCCAAAGAAGGTGGTACACAATTCGATTCGAGATGAAATAACAACATGCAGGGGCTTTGTGCGAGCTTTGGACGTTAGGGCCGCGACGAGGTTGCTGGGACAGCTCTGCGGAACCTAAAAAGGCACCGACACGCACCCATCCACCGAATCCTCAGACAATTTCTTTCCCCCCATAGCCCAACAGCACCATGGACAACGACGCACCCTCATCACGGACAGCATCTACAGATGGTTTGCAAGGCGGAAGTCCCCCAGCCAAACCCCCTATCAAAGAACCCGTCAATGGCCCACCTGTTTCGTCCAAACCAGCTTCTCTCGGCCCATGGAAGGGACACGGTCAACTGCGCAACCAATCTCCAGCATCTCCTTCACAATTTGAAGCATCGAGTTCTTCCTCCACGCCAGAGTCATCAAACGAAGATGCCGATGCGCCCTCGTCTCCCAGCGCTGGTACGTTGAAGGAGGAGTTCAAAGTCGCCCCGCAAGTCCCAGTCATTGCCCAGGCCCGCAGTTGCAATTTTGAGCAGTTCGTCAATCGCTTCTCTCTTGCTGAATCAGGATATGCCATTGAATTTCTTGAGGCGGGAACGGAGCTGGGCAAGGAGGTCTCCAAGGAGGTCATGCGCCGTCACCGGATCAAAGTCGAGGGCTACCAAGACAAACTGTCGGATCAGTACAAGAGTCGCCGCCTCAACGGTGGACTGGTTCATGGCACGTGGATACACGCCGTTAGGATTCAGTCCAAAGCAGTCCTGAAAGTCCTATCCGAAGTTGGTGGCTATGCTTGGGGCCAAGAACCCTACACCTTCATGCGCCCTTTCGCCCATCTCATCCACTTCCACCCCAAGATCAAAGCCAAGTTCAAAGAAATTAGGGCCACCCCACCCAAGAGCGACGAGGAAAAGCAAGAAAGAGAGCAGCTTCAATGCTATGTCTCCTTTGTTGAAGAGCGCCTCCTTCCGCCAGTACACCAGTTTGACGACGTCCAAAGCCCACAAGCGAGAAGAGTCCGGTATGACGACCTCTGGTATCTCTTCAAAGCGGGCGACCTGGTGTATGTTCCCTTGAGCACGCTTCGCAAGCAGTGGTCCGGCGGAGACGCAGAGATTCCGAAAAACGCAGTTCATCAAAGAGTGTGGCGGCTCGAAATCTTGGTGCCGCACGCAGGCGATCTGCAGCTCGCCATGTATGGAAGCTCAGAAACAGGTGCGAAAGCCGCGGCGTGGCTGTACTTCATAGATTACGATGGAGTGTCTTATAAGCCGGTTTCGTTCGGTTTCACTATTGAGGGCTACGACGGCTTGAAGGAAGTTCGAAAGCTGGAGGTTTACCCACTTCGGTTTGAGCCTGACAACCAAGCTATCGTGCAAGAACAGCGCGAGCTAGGTCTCCGATTCACCGAATGCATCCAGCAGCGCCACGTCTCGTATAAGGCTTGGTCTCTCCTCACAAGTCCACTTGGCCGATACTACTACTTCAGGGGTCGGCCCGTCACCAGCGCCGATTTTATTGATGGCGACGTCATTATTGACTTCCAGGAGGCCTTCAACGCCTGTCCACATTGGAAATACATCTACGGCCTTGATGCGGCACACTCGGAGAGCTACATAGAGACCGATAGCGATGTCAATCGTATTCTCCTGTGGTCAAGTCCATCGCGTACACGGCTGCAATTCAGTTGGCCTAATATTGTGGTTCTTGGAGATGATATTGAATTCCTCGAGGGCGTACCTTTCAGACAGAAACACGCATACGGCATTGCGGGCCTGCCTAAACCGCTGGACGAGGACCTCGCCATACTGCCCCAACGCCTTTTCGGGTATGCACTCAGGGAGCGCAAATTCGTCTTTTTGCATGTCAAGGATGTCCGTATTGAGCGCAGCACACTCGACACCGACCCGTTCCGATTCTTGCAGATAGACGCCGCCAATAAGCGCACCATCCGCTGTTTGGTGAGCGATCACTTCAATACCAAAAAAGCTAGGAAATCTGGAGAGATTGCCAGCCAAGATCCAATTCCAGGAAAGGGTCGCAGCCTTGTCTTTCTCCTCCACGGGCCGCCGGGTGTGGGCAAAACGGCCACCGTCGAGGCTGTTGCCCAGGTGTATCGTAAGCCGCTGTTCTCCATCACCTCCGGGGATCTTGGGTCAACACCCGCCCAAGTGGAGAGCAACCTGACTGAGATATTCCATCTCGCAAACGTCTGGGACTGCGTTCTTCTGCTTGACGAGGCCGATGTCTTTCTGGAGGAGCGCGAGAAGAGCAATCTGGAGAGAAATGCTGTCGTGTCGGTCTTTCTCAGAGTCATGGAATATTACAGCGGTATTCTGTTCTTGACTACCAACCGACCAGGACAGCTGGACGAAGCTGTCAAATCGCGGGTGCACAGCACATTGCTTTATCACAGCCTTGATCTACGCCAGACACGGGAGATTTTCCGCCTCAACATTGACCGGCTGGACCTCATTGAGAGACAGCGCCAAGCCAACCCCGAACGGCCTGCCCGGCGCTTGCATTGCGACAAGGCTGGAATTTTGGCCTTTGCGGAGCAGCACTGGCACAAGCATGAGAAGGATGAGCTCGGCCGGTGGAACGGACGTCAGATCCGTAACGCATTCATCATGGCTGCCGCGCTGGCACGATGCGACGATGACTACGACGACCACAGCCACGATGACGAGAATATTACGGCGGTGGTGACGCAACGCCACTTTGAGTTTGTTGCCCATAACGTCACCAACTTTGACAACTACATGGCCAGGGCTCGTGGCGGACTTGACTCGGAGCGCGCCCGTAGGAGGATGGATAGGCCGGACCACTTTGACAAGCGCGACGGTAATGGCCATCCACTCTGCCAATCCGAAGGTATGCTAACGTGTCTGGAAACAGATGAATCGCCACGGCGGACACCACGGCGCGGGGCAGCGCTGCCAAACCCATCGCTGTCATCGTCCTACTATCCTACGACAGCCGCACCATCGCAACCGCCACAGCAAGCACCCACCCCGGTGTACCAGCCCCAGATGCTGAATCCTAACTATAGCTATGCACGACCCGCATACAACCTCCCCTTTATGGCGTGGCCTCCACCGCTTCATCACGCCACTGTGCCGCCTCAAGCTTCCCTTCCCCAGACGCCACTACCAGCTCAGACATTCACGGCAGGCGCGCCATCGAGTGGGACTACTTCTGACGCTGGGGTCGCGGTGGAGGGAACAGCTTGGGAGACGCAGCAGCCTCAGGTTGTTGCTGCATGAAGAAGACGTAGGAGAAAGGTTTGGAAGAGCTTTTGGTGTAAGTTTATGTTGGAAATATGTCGTTCATTTCTACCTGAAGAATGAAGAGATGGTGTTGACACACAACTCCTTGCTCTTACCCGTGATCCTTGCCTAAAGCTTGACATCGAGACACGGCGTCGCGTTGTGAACGACGAGTTTAGTGGTAAAATCCATTGGTGACAGTAGTATCTGGGTGCTCGTCAAACCTGAGTAGCATGGATGTATCTAAAGGTGACACATTCCGATGACCATGCAAACACCGGTGTGACGTGGAATCATTCTTTTCACGCTTGCCATGGTTGTGTGTTTTACGCTAGGCTTTAGTATTCACGCGATGACTGCAGCCTTTCCTAACTACTATAAATGACACAACCTCGATGGACGACGAGGTGCCCGAGCTTCTTTCGCTGTCGTACAGAGACTGGGAACTCATGACCGGGATGTTGAGACGAGGTGGTGTACTTAGCCTGATGTCTCCTGAAGACTGGCCCCCATATAGCCCCATCTCCCGAGTGGAACAATCACATACGACCACACCCAGCTGAAAATACGGCATCCCGTCCGCTCTGCCCGAGTCAAACAGCTGAGGGCCGAATCAGTACTCAGGTGGGTGACCACTGGGGAATCCTCGGTGTTGTATGTATTTTTTCTGTTTTCTTTTCTCGGTCTCATAGTTCACAAAAGCTGATCTTCGTTTGTGTGTAAGCGGTATATCTATAGAACGGAGTTTCTTCAGGCTTCCAAGATTCTTGTGAAATGCCGGCTATCATTACGGACCTCTCACACCCCTCAACAACCCTCACAAAATCACCACGGTGCTGGTCCCTTGACTGTTAGCGGATTTGCCTTTGGGAAAAACAAACACTAGCCCATACACGATGAAAACTGATGAGTAGTGACAAAAAATTCCTCCTACATCAAACCTGCCATCTATCTGTTAGCACACCCCTCCTTTCTCACTCCTTTCTCCCATTTCCGCATGGCAATGCCCAAACAGAATTCCGGGTTCCGGGTAGTATACTATCCCACACTCCCTCTATGATTAAGCCGACTGACAGTGATGTTGCTGCCCTGAATCTTTCAAGTTGTCTCTGTCGGGTTTAGCAGTTAGCGAACAATCCCTAGCCGAGCCTCGGGAGGATCCGACGAGTTCACTTACGTTGTCTTCTTTGGTCGAATAGGGAACAGGGCTTGCTCCGCCCGGCAATCTGTTCCCTTCTAAGGTACTTTTGGGATGATGAGGGGCCTGGCGTCTCAGGATTACACCTGCCACCAGCTCCCACCCAAGCTGTCAGGCCTGGTCAAGATGGCATCGGCTGTGGCATGGTACCCAGCGAAAAAAGACACTGAAAAAGAGGAAGAAAACTGACGCGCTAGTATTTCGTCGTCGCGGCAAGTGTGGAAAACAGGGTTCAAGGAGAAATTCAAAATCATCTTTTTCAGCCGTGACAGGCAATATAATAGTATATTTGATTTCCCCCATCGAATTCAAAAAGAGGGTACCTTATCTATAAGCGCCCCAAGTTATAATATCCTTCCACTCCTCGGCCCAAATAACTTGTCGTAAACGAAACCCCCGCGTCAGAATCTCGCACCCCTCCCAACACATTCCCCAGCACCAAGTCGTACCGACTGCTTATCTTCTTTCACCCTGGCGAGCGGTAAGACTCGAGTCTCTCTGAGGGAACCTTTAGCTCCTCGAGAGCTTTTGTAGATTATCTCTCCCCTTTTTTATTGCTCCTTCTCCAGACATTCGACCTCCTCATCCAGCGCGGTATCAAAGCTATCAGCAGCAGTACCGAGACTCTAGTTAGCATCAAGTTCTGGGCAAGGCGAGATTCAACAGCTTACTCCTTCCTCCTCATGATTGTTAACTTCCTCCAAATCCTTCGACCTGCCATCCGCCTTTGAACCCCCCACCCTGCACCAGTCAATCTCCTCCATCAACTTCTTAGCCACGCTTATCTCTGCTACCCACGCGGCTTGTAGAGGTGATGTGTGATCAGGCAAGCTGGTTTTGGGGACGGCATACAAGCTGTTCGGGCTGTGGACGAAAAAGTAGGTGTACCGTAAGTAGCCTTTCGAATACTTCGAGGCCGCCAAAATCCCAATTCACCTAGAAGCCGTGGATGGCCGCGATACCGATATGCCCCAAGTAATCACCAAGCTTGAATGCTTCCGGTTTGTGAACCCTTCTCCCCTGCACAGCCTGGCTTCAAATATCAGGCGAAGAAGAAGAAGTGAACAAAGTTCATCAGCGGGGTATCAGCGATAAGGTTGATGTTGAACTTCTTGTTCTAGACCCCCGAGTTACCGAAACACAAGCTTCTTGTCGACAGTACAAATTGCTCTGTTAATTCCCCCCCCTCCCGTCATCACTTACCAGTCCCCTCGCTTTTCTTGTATAAGCCATCGGTTTGCAGTCCTGGTCTCAGGCATGTGGACCTTTTCAAGGTAAAAGCGACAAAAGAAAACAAGAGAAAAAGAGAAAGCAACAAAAAAAACATACAACACCGAAGATTCCCCAGTGGTCACCCACCTGAGTACTGACTCGGCCCTCAGCTGCTTGACTCGGGCAGAGCGGACGGGATGCCGTATTTTCAGCTGGGTGTGGTCGTATGTGACGGTTTGGGGTCAGCAGATGGGCTCATGTGTGAACACACTAAACTTCCAGCCGCTGACGTCTGACATTGGCTTTGGTGTCGAATCGCGTCTGGTCGTGCTCCCCTGGCTTGCAGGCTCACCTAACATTTGCTCTTGTTTATCCCATCTTTTCCGGGCCTGATATTGAAAAACATTGCCACTCTGGCGGTACTTGGAGGATCAAGGTCTATATATACGGAGAAACTAGGTAGTGTAGATAAATAGTTCCGCAGTATATAATTTATAAATTATAATTGTAGTATTTTAACTATTTTAATCAAGATAAATTATTATTATACACTATTTAGCTATACTAAACTAAGATTATTTAGAAGTGCCTTTAATTAGGATCCCTTTTAGAGGTTCCAAATAAGCGTTCGTTATATTTTTCTAAAGTATAACGGGTAGAGCTTATAATTATTACGGCTTAATAGATAAGTTCTGAGATAAGGTAATAGTTATACTATACTAAGTAATTAAATTATAAGCTAAAGAAGAAAAGACAGGAAATTCCAATAGTTCCGATAAAACAGGGCCTTGTAATAAGGCAAAGCTTTGCCTACTAACTAGAGTCCCACATGCTCGCAGAGCCCCATATATTTGATATCCACCTGTCCGTTAGTGTCTGGCCAGTGTCGTAACAGTTAATAAATTTCTATTGGATATTTAATCGCAGGTATATAAAAATCGCGTAGTTAATTAATTATTTAATTACACGAAATATAAACTTCCGGTAAAGATAGAAATAAAAGTAGACTTTTTAAGAGCTAAAAAATATTTTAAAAGACTTAATACTTAAATTGCTAAACTGTAATTGGTGCCGGAACCCGAGTTGTGTTTATTTGTTAAATAGATTAGATAAGAATTCTGCTATGCTTTACCTTACCTTGTGAAACGGCATTACTATTCAAACCTTCTACACCGAGCACCCCGACAAACCCAAGGACTTCCGGCTTAATCTTAAAGCCATTACTAGTTCGTGGTCGAGTATAAGAAAAGGAGAGATTGTGTTACACGTCAACTGACCAACCGGCTACACTACGGCCTAACAGCTATCTACTTATACGTCGAGAGCCAGTGGTTGGAAGTGAGGTAGGTAATTAGGTGCTAGGCGGTTATTAAAGGAAGGATATTGGTTAAGTGATATATTGGAAGCCTCGGCAATAGCCTCAAGCCACAAGGGCACGGACCACTAAGTGATAGATAAATACGCGTCATTTGGACCTGTTTGTATTCCTAGATTTTTTTCATCAAGGACTTTAAGGCCATTGAAGATTATTAGCTGAATTCGACTACTGTCACAAGCCCTGATTTACAGCCCTTGTCACAGGAATTGAGGGTAGCTTCGCTGCAGGACTTCCGGTATATAATCAATATTATGTGTGGATATTTCGCGCAAGTTTTGTGAAGCGGTGATCTCTGTTCCCCTCTCCTTGCTGCTTGGAAGCGATGTTTGCCTCGAGACTTGCAAGACTTTGGCCTTTTGGAACAAGGTTGCGAACCCTCACAAGAATTTGAAATGAAGGTATATATTTTGTGGAGAACTAACTAGAAAATTCCTGTTTGACTCAGGATTTCAGGGGTGTCCGTATCTTTTTGTGGGCGGTTCAGGAAGGGAAAAAAATAATCAATCTTTGTTCGAGTATGAGTACGTGGTGATAGTTGGGTTCGTGCTGGAGGAAGTTTGATGTTCTCCACAATCAAGGGGGCACATGCCCAATGCACAATCTGGTTACATACATGAAATCCGCATCTGTGATTGCTTGAGAATAAGGGATGTTGGAATTTTATTTATCTGATTGGTAACAGAATACTTATAGAAAGCCCCGACGTTTTAGAGCCCACAATGGGCCGTCTTGAACTCAAAGATGTGCCACCTGAGGCGCAGCCAATTTTTGGAGCCACGATATCACAGGAGGAAGCCACTGTGGATCAAAGTTTGAAAGGCCAGCACAACCGAGAATTCTCACGGCCAACAATAAAAACTCTTGTATTCCTCGTTCCAAGGTTGTGACTGCACCAATCGCGCCGAGCGGGTCAAACATTTACAAACCGATACAAAGATGAGGACCGACAAGCGCAGCACTGTGGCATTGACGGCCAATATATCATCAATATGTGACCGTCCAGTTTTGGTTAGGTCTTGGGAAATATGAAAGTCTCTTTCTACCTGCCATCATTGAGGACCCAAAGCCGACTATTCACCGCCACATCAAACCGGGCAAGAGCTGCCTCAAGACAAAAGCGACGGTTAACACGGATAAGCCCGTCGAAGGATGTATGGGCTCAAGTTTGATCCACCCACAGCAGGGAGTAACATTCAGAGCCGTGGCATTGTGAAGTTGGTGAAACACATAGTCCAACAATAGAGTGTTAACCAACTTACTTTAAAGTGAGTGTTTTCAGCCGGCAACATACTTGTTACTAATTCACCATTGCTTTTTGATATCCGGGCTCAAAAATCTACATTTTGATACTCTTTTTTTTAAAAAAAAAATTCCAACATGTGTAAATAATAAACCTCGTCAAAATATTTAGTACATTCTGTCTTTTACACACGTGCCACAATGCACTTTCGCTTGCACTTACAGCAGGAGTAGGCCTTGTGAGATTGAGTCGAGGTAAGTCCGCTTCTAGTCTGATCCCTACCAGATTGTGCGGAATGGAACTAACCATCTGCCTTGTTCGTAAAAGCCCCTTCAATAGCATTGTTAGCGAGTCAAAGGAAGACGAAAATAGCTACCCAACATACCTTACCTAAGCACGGTGGGCTAGGTAACAGCATTCGAAAAAAATAGGCTAATGGTTTCTGGCATAGTATCATTTCATTGCTGTTGTCCACTCACCGGAGAGACACACATGGGCAGTGATTGAAAGTCTTTTGCGACATGCTCGTGATTGTTCCACTTTATTGTTAGATGCGTCTTTGTGCGAGAGAAAAATGTCAGATGTTCTGGGTTGCCTTCTTTCCAGTTTGGCGGGCCAAGGATATTTCATTCCCTTGCCCCCTGAACCCTAGTGGCTTCATGTTGTAACCATAATCACCAACCACATATTGGGAATTTTTCTGTCCTCATCCAACATGGTACTTCCCTATGAAGGTGGCAGGACATCAGAATACACAAACTGGGAAACGGAAAAACGAACTTGATCCGGCTTGGAGGAAGCAATTCCGTTTACGACAACACAGGCCTTTTAATCCTGACTTTCTCTTTGAGGGTGATGGAACAAGACGCCACCTCTTGAATTCCAGAGAGCAACCAGGTTTTCCGCGAACCTCAACACGCCAACAATACCGAGCACCATGGTCAGAGAACCCTACATGTCATCCGCCTACCCCTATGGTTCACAATTCTGGTTATGACGAATCTCCCGAACCCTTCAGCAGCCCATGCGTCTTGAGACAGCAGAGGAGGGATCATGCCCGGAAATTAGCACAGGAGAAGGAAGCACTGGCCGAGTTGTATGAATATCCGCCCCTTCAAAAGTGTCTGAGTATTGACAAGGTACAACGAAGTCTCAGCCACAACCCAAGCGACACCTTGATCGATTTGTACGAGACCACCGAGCTCAAGAGGTCTCATAGCCCCAGTGATATGCTTCCGGGCAGTAGAGGACTGTCACCGGCATTCCCTGAACCCGCCCAGAGTGCAGACAACATGGAACACGAACGGCCCAACATTACGATAAAGTCCGAGCACTCGCCACATACCTCGAAACTCTCCTCAATTCCAGATGTTTTGAAAGACCCACGTCCTCCATACCATCCAGAACCACCTTCTACATTGAACCAAGGACGCCCAGTTCTACCCGAACGTTCGGAAAGTCTACAACATTCACCTTTAAAGGCTCTGGAAAGTTCATCGCTTCCATGTCCAGAGACTTCCAGAAGCCCACGCTTTACATTGCCACTATCGTTGATGAGCGGATGGGCTTCGGTTTCCATGGACCGCATTTCGATTCCCCGGCCTTCTCCCAGTTCGCCCAGCATATCCCTTCCCAGTTCAGTGACAGGTCTTGGAACGCCAACGTTTTCCACTTCCTGAACAATCATACAGCTCCGACTCGTCCAGCTCCAACTCGTCCAGCTCCAACTCGTCCAGCTCCGGCTCGTCTACACTTTTTTCCATGGCGGAATGGAACCGCAGAGCTCAAAAACCACGGGGCTTCCCGGTTGCAAGGAGCAATGATGCTTGGGGATATAGACGGCAGTATACTTGGAAAGAGGCATAAAAACGGCGATATTACTCAAAGAGGCTCCCTGCAAAGACGCATAGCGGGATCAAGTACATCAAGGCTGTGTTGTGTGTTGTGCTTCGTGTTGTCTTTTGTGTCTTGTTTTTGGGACCGATCATCAACAGGATTATTCACTGGCTTTGTTGGGTGATGGGTTTCATTGTGCTTGTGGGAAAGATCATCATCTGCAATATTATCGGGCTTTTTTGGAAGATGGAATCGATTGTGTTAACGGAGATAGGTGATGGGCGGTACCGAATATCCTTTTGATCATCTTTCACTGAACCCATATGAGTAGGAGAAAATCTCGGAGTTGTCATTAGGTTGAAGGTGAGGAGTGATGGTGGACGGGAGACAGACCTGTTGCCAGAACAAAAAATATCAACACTATTAAGCCGACGGAGACGTGAAACGCGTGAGGCTTTTGGTCGCGACTTGGAACGCGTACAGTGCAAGACGACAATGAACCACTGGTTGGACGTGATGTCATCAAAGGTCAGGCTGCTCCGTGGCTGAAGTCAGTGCCGGGATTTTCTGTCAGGTGGTATTCACCTTGGTGGTGAGATTGAGGCTATGTGGGGCTGTCCGTTTTGCTGTTTGATCCAGAACATCGACAAGTGGTTCTCGCGGGTTGGTTGCGGTGGAGTGTGGTTGCAAAAAGCTATTTCAGCCACCACCAAACTTTAAATGAAATGCGCGCGGCTCAGAAATATTCTAGTCAGCCGCCTGAACAAGTTCCTGGCGCCTGTGGTGTGAAGTTCCCATGTGTGCGGTCAAAGACTGCGAATCCTATCACCGTTGATCGGCGGCCATCTCGCTGCCAGCTTTCTGCCCTCAACCACCTACTCTGCGCTCGTCTGCTCTGAGCTGAGTTTCCACCGAAGCATGGGCCCTCAGAGCGACTCACAGTGTCAAGTGAATAGGAACGAGCCTATTCATGGGACTGCCTCTGCTATTGTTGACTGCAATTGTGGGTCCTCTCCCGGACGTCGACCATCTTTTCCCACTTACCGCTCTGCCAGCCATCCCACGGCCAGTCCTTCTCTGGCTCTTTCACCCTCACCCGCCAGCAATCCTCAAGTTTTGTCTCTTCATTTCTTTGGACTGCTATCCAACCACTTCAATCGTTTTCCTCTATCGCGTCTTCGCTGTCGCAATCCATCCAGCACAACAGTCGCGACAGCTTCATTCACGTCCACATTTGACCATTTCGACTTCTAACCATCTCGACTTGACATATCGACTCTTGACCCTGTCGGCTCTTGACCCTGTCGGCTCTTGACCCCCTCGACTGTTGAACATCGCGGCTCTTCACCACGCTCACAATGATGTACCGCTCATTCCCTACCATAGGTGCCTGTGGCGGATTTCACCTCCGCCGGATCGTTCTCCCTTCCACCAGGAGATTCACGCGCGTCCCCAACATGCCTTCGGCCGGCAATTTTCCTGCTGCCATTGTGGAGGATACTCTCGCCGCTCCTTTCAACCTGAGCAGCACTCCGGGCCTCACCACCATTTGTCGCTGCGCTGAGAGGGGCTTGCCCACTTCGGATTTCTCTGCCATGTATTCTGCCGTTGCTCCTCTTCCGTCTCCTCTCGGGAAGCGCCGCCGGGATGACGACTCATCCTCGAATGACAGCCATCACAAGCGCCAGAGGAGCCCTTTGAGCGACTCCCAGATTGCCGACGCCATCGAGCGCCGCAAGACAATCAACATCGGCAGTCCTACTCGTTGGGTCATCACCAGCCACCGCCGGCCCCCTCGGCGTAGCCTTGATGTCGTTAACCATCTGACAAAGCAGATGGGCAACCTTCACATTTCCGGGACATTCGAGAGATACTGCAGAGAGTCGCGGAGACTGAACAGCACCGGCCAATCTATCTTTGGCATTCGAGTTTCTCTACACCACAAAAGCCCCGTTAGCAACGTCTTTATGACCGACATGAAGAATGGTAGCTTCAACTTCTATTGCCAGAGCGCTACTAGCGTCGAGGTGGAGATGGGCCTTGGCCACGACAACGAGAACCTTGTTCAGGAGGATGAGCCCATGGACGAACTCCGCCAGGGTGATCCGCCCGAGGAAGATTCGTTCCTCAAGCGATTCGGTCAGTGGCTTGCAGGTGTTGTCTCTTCAGACGACTACAAAATCGTCGACTTAACACCCGTCTGGCAGCAAACCAACGCTGGTATCACCATCTCGGGTCAGAACCTGAGCATTACGCCTGGCAACCCCCAGCCCGCCCAGGATACCGCTCAACCCGCTACACCCGGTCCTTCTGTTGGCGGCGTCCCCGTCTCCGGCACTCTCATGACCGTCATCCCTGGTCGTCCCAGACCCATCGAGGACACTCCCAAGCCTGCTCAGGAGAGCCACAAACCCGATGGATACACCTGCCTGTCCGCTCTCCGTCCCCGAGCAGCTGACCGCATGCCTATACACGGTCAAATTCTCCCCACCGCGTCTGGTTGTCCCAGAACAAATAACAAGAAGAATGTCATCGGCGCAGACGCCGCCCCTTCTGCCGAACCCAGCACGGCCCGCCGCCGCCACAGGCGCAACCATACGACCAACACCGACCGTTGGGACAAGCTAGATGTCATCAACGCGTCTTACCACCCCAAGAGCAATCCCCTCCACAGAGTTGCCGCCCCCGTCAAGAGCCACCTCAAGATTAAGAAGGCCCGCACGACGTCCAAGAAGAAGGCTACCTTTGGCTCTAACATGCGCATTTTTGTCAACGACACGCACTACCCCCAAACCTACGAAGAGGAAGACGCTGCCACTCGTGCGGAAAGAAAGGCTAAACTTCGACGGGAGATTGAGGCAAACAGGGCTGCGCAGCAGGCTGAGTTGGCTGTTGAGGCTGCTGCTGCCAAAAAGAGGAAGGCCGACGGCCAGGGTGAGCAGGCTTTTAGAGGCGTTGTGGCACCGTAAGTACCCTACCCCCACAAACACAATGAACATGACATGCTAAACACGTCTGTGATGCAGTAATTCCCATCTCGACGACAAAGAGCTCCAGCGTCGGTTGAACCTCGCTGAGGAGAACACGCGCGAGTATGAGGAGAGGTACTTGGCTGTGTTGAGGGATTGGAAGTTTGAATACGAGCGCCGGAGTTGTGTGAAGACCCCGCCTTTGCCGGCCAAGTTTGACAGGGACTTGCGGAAGGTGATGCGCCGGGTTAGCGTGATTAGGTGGGAGGATACTTTTAAGAGGATTGGAGGATGGTAGTGATTGGAGTTGAAGGAGGATCATTGGCTTTGTTTGGGTTTTGTTTGCAGGTTACATGGATGCCTTGGGGATATATCATATCAGGAGGTTCGGGACTGGCTGGGAGGATGTTTGTTTAGGAGGATTTCAACACTGGGCTCAGGAAAGGCTTCAGGAAGGCAGCGAGATACCTATTTGGCTCTGGTTGGACACAGCATAAGGTGTTATTTGGCACACAGGATCGTTCAGCGGAAAGGGGCATCACAGCGTGGTGGCTATAGCGTTTCGTTTTTATGGGTTGGCCCCCCTTGTTTGGCCCGGGATTGTCGTACACATTTTATAGATCCTGTTGCTTTGTTTTTACTCTTTCTCTGTTTTCGTTACGTGTACCTGTTTGTGGTTCTGCTCGTTTCAAGGGGCCGATACCCTTTACGGATCTTCTTTTTGTTGTTACTCTGTACAAATCCCGTGTTGGGGATACGATTACCAATGTTTAGCAAAAGCGATGATGGATATGATAATCACTAATGTTAAAAAAAAGAAAAGCAAAAGAAAAAGAAACCAATAAAAAAAAGCGGGCCAGTGCCCAACGCAAGAGAAGCGAACCTTGGCCTTGCACACTGTCAAAACGACGAAGTTAACGCTTGTGACAAGGGGCCAGAATAGCCCCCATGATGGATGTATAGGTACATATGACATTTTACTGTTGCAGCGGAGGGATATGGCCCGCTGCTTTCAAGTGATCCTTCCAATATTTTCCTCTGAGAAATGATTTACCATCCTTGGCCCTATCTCGACTCCGCGCTGGCACATATCATAACGATCGTTTGATACAGGCCAGCAGCCAGGGATCCAGATAATGGCAGCTTATTCCACTGGAGAGAACCTCTCAGCACGATGACCTGGCCACTAAAGCGAGATAAGTGGAAAAATCCTGCAGCGCGCAGCTTGAAGGCAAGTTCCTGGTGCTTTTTCGGCAATTCACTTGGAAGCCTTGTCAACACCGCAGCCTGGTACGGCTTCACTGCCTGGCGTCAATCTCCTCGACCAACCACTCACCCCACAACCGCCTGGCTTTTGCCCTGGTTTTATCGTTTTCAAGCCATTAGCTTGCCGCACCAGTGAACCGGACATCTAACAGTTACCCGTCTCCAACCTAACAAGCAAAATGAACTCCACCGACGGTAGTGAAACAAAAAAGGCCCTTCTGGATTCAGCCACTGGAAGGATATTTTCACCCTCGTCCCCCACCGCATCGATCGCATGTGCCTCCTTGGGGCATCTTGAAAGTCCACGCGCAGCCCTACTCGCCATCAAGCTTGCCAAATTGCACGACTTTGGCCCACGAAATTAATGCTGAGACGATACTTTCATCGAATGCCCCGCTCCACCAAAAAAAAAAAACCCAACGAGTTCAACGGCGCGTTCAGTTCTCTGACAACGCCACCAACATCATCACACCAATAATTGCCCAGAGTAGGGACGAAGACGAGATACAGGTGGATAGAAGGCCACGCTTGGCTCAAGGAAACAAGATAGACGCGGTGATTTACCATCCTGACATCTTGAGTTGGTCTTTCCGGGAGAGTAGACGTGCCTGCCGTCAGAAGTACAAAACAGATCGTGAGGAGAGGAAGTTGGAGATGTGGCGGAGGTATCTGGAAGAGCGGGAGATACTGGAGGGAGGATTGGGAGCGATGGAGAAGCCGTTGAAGATGACGTTGGAGATGGTGAAGGAGGATGATGGGTGTGATGTCATCAATCAACAGGATCTTGACGTCAATGCTTTGACGATCGAGGTGTTGAGGATAAAATCGTTGCCGACATGGCTTAGGTCGTGGGAGGGCAATTCACTGGCGACACTCACTGAGTACCTACTGAATATATAGATAGGTACAGAAGACTGTTTTATAAGCCCTTGTCCAGTCTTCAATCAACCAGGCTCGCAAATTGCATTGCGGACATCAAGGTTCGCCGATGGCGTGGGTGGATGTGAAGTGGCCACCAAGGCCAACGCCTTTGGCTTCCGCCACCAGCACCGATGTGCAAAACCCTGCAACATGTGTCACTTTCCCACAACATTGCTCCCAACCTTATCGTCAACAAAGGCTTTTCCAATGGACTCTCTTCGAGCGACGATTTATTTCTGCAGGCAGCTTTCGCGGGTCAAAGAAGAATCACCAACTTCGACGAGCAACCGCGACGTCCCTCCGAAGACCGTTCCGCTATCTCGCATCTACAGAGTATACCTCCATTTCGACAAATTACTACGTCCGATCGGTCTTACTGCAGGGTGTCAATTCCTTTGTGACCAGCTGAAGATGGTGCAATGCGGGTTTGTACTACTTGCAGCAGATATCAACATGGGGCGTCGAAAGACAAAGTGGGTGTTGGTAAAGCTCAACGGTGACATCTGGGCTTCACCATCCACTGCCGCATCTCCTACAGCCGAAACTGCAAATAACCCGCCCACCAAAAAAGAGCCCGTCCTTGCGTGGGTCCAAAGATCGTTCCCAGTACGCTCTGTAACATCAATACTCGCGAACAACGGGTCATACACCGACAATGGCTCCCGACATCCAGACCAGATCGAGTTTCTTCGCCTAGCACCGCACCGCCCCTCACAACCAACCAAATCATGCCTCAAGATCAAATCCTCCCCTACCGACTCCAAAATATCGACAGAGCCCCGCCGTGTCTCGTTCGCTGAAACCCAATCCACATGCATCATGACCTCGGAGCCATACACCCCCAGCCCCCGCTCCAGAAAACAATGGCGGTTTTGTCTGGTCCCATCCGGCGTACGCTCCAAACCCCGCGAAACCAACCGGTGTCTGGAGACACGCACAGGTCCAGTCAGCAAAGAGGAGAAGTGGCTTGACGAGCGGCTCACCGATGCAATTTTTACAAGTTTTGATGAAAGAGCGAGGTCGCCCCAGTGCCAGGATAAAGAGTATCAGGAAAAGAAGTGGGCGTGGAAAAGATATCGGCGTATGGTGAGAAAGCGAGAGGACACCCTATCGGAGCAAGCGAGAAAGGAGCTTGTGGGATGGTTGGAGGAGTGGGTGCGACGGTATACTGAGGTGTCCGAGACGAAAGAAGAGTCTCTGGTCGTGTCAGAGGAGAAGGAGGAGCAGGTTTGTAGCTGCCGAACGCCTCCGAGCAGCCCGGACTGGGATTAGAGGTGTGGCTGGAGCGAGACGATAGCAGCGGGTGGTAGTCGGATGATCGTCGCCAAGGGGCCTGAGGGAATTTAAACTGGCTCCATGAACTCGTTAGGTACGTCGGTGTCAACATATATGAGCACCTATATTGAAATATAAATCCGAACATATGCAACCAAAAACACCAAACGCATTTGTAAATAAAGAATCGCTTTCGCTTGGATTTTTGCGAGGAGGATCTCGCTGAAGAAGCTATGGCCGTTTGCTGAACTAGCACGATGCTGGTGTTGACAACTGAGAGATGTTATCCCGGTACCCAGCCTCCATCACATTCGACCTTTCACAGAGAGCCCCCAAGTTCCAATATCTGCAAAAGGGATGCATCCTACCGAGTGGTGAGCCGGGGGCTTCACCTATCTTGTTTGCGCGAAGGCAAACGGATCAAGGTGTTGCTCTTTGCCTTGTGTAACTGCAGTATTTATTGACCAAACGCTGCAAAATTCCGAGTATGGCTAATAGGGGATCAAGTCCGCCCTGCCACGTGCCTATCCCCGAAAGCAAACGGATTCCGTAGGTAGCTGCAGCGAGTATTATAATAGGCCTCTTTCTCATCCCATCTAATGACAGCACCAAATCCACATGGAAGGTGACGAAAAGGTCTCCTATCGACTCTTCGATCCGTTTTCAACCCCATGCTACAGGATGTTTGGCGCGCAATGGAGGAGGGCCATGGCGATGCTTGCCAACCAGCCACTGTCCAAACGGTTCCGTCACGCCAAATTTGAGTCCAGCGCCCCATTATTTGGATCGACATCGACAAGATGGTCAACTCACAAGGCGGATGATACAACAGTCAAATTCCCATCTCTCCACGCAGATATCGAGAAGGCCCTCGGCACCGTATCGATCATTCCCAAGCCGTGGTTCAATGATCACAGCGAAGACGACGGCAAAGTCACGCAAGAATACTTTACACACGTCATGGGTCACTTCAAATGCCAGAATCAGAATTGCTCCAAGTCCGGCTGGAGCAGTAAGAAGGTCGGGATCCTAATCCGGCAGTTCTCCGGGAACGGCTATAACGCCTTGGTGTTCAAACAGCGCTGCAAGGTGTGCGATAAACTGGGGGTCTTGCGGCTTGACGAGGATTCGTACGTGGAACGGGTGGTGTACCGGCTGAAGAAATGGGCTGGCATTCATGTGGAGAAACCTGTATTCGGTGGGAAGCGCGGTGAGCCGCATAAACGTCAATTTTGTGAGGCCTGCCTGGCGGGGTACGACTGTCAGAAGGCTTCTCTAGAAGAGTGAAAGGGCCAGATTTGCACAAATGGTGTCATGCGGTCTTGCGTTGGATAGGGTTTAGTTCATAGGAACACTGCATGCATAATGCAACATAATTCTGAGCACGACCCATTTATGTGTCCACCCCCACCGTGTCTGTGCAGACCATTCCTGCTTGAGAACATTACCGGAAAGTTTGCAAAGTACCCATTGATCCCGCTTCACACAGATCCCTATACTCGGTGTCACTTCAGCCCGATGACTGACATTCATGATTGCGATTACCTACTGGATCAATACATACCTACCCTAGATACCCATGATATCTATCAAGTTCTTATGATAACAACAGCCTAGCAGTTGCTGCCTGATTTAACCGCCAGCTGCTCCCTACACCGTCACCATGCCCACCACTACCGATGACACCGCCGTAAGTCAGCCTCTTGGGCAAACCCGTACATTCAAGCACAACAAGTAAAAACTCCTCTCCAGCGCCCCCTCAGCGACCATAAACCCAATTCAGCGCCTTCCGCCGATTCTACGACGCCCTAACCCAAAGCCACCATCCCCCCAATCCTGATAATGCCCACAAGCCCTGGAGCTGCGTCATGTGGGCGACCTACTTCAACTTGCGCGATGGTCACGCCTGGAGGGTCTACACGGCTGACAACCACCCGCTCGTTGACGTCTTTCAGCGACTCAGTGGGCTTCGTGATTGTCTTGAGTTATGTGTTGTTTTGATTGTGGATGATTATGTCAGTGGAAGATGGGAGAGACAGGAGGGACAGGTAGTTAGTTTTGTCAAAGGTTGTGGGTATGCGGCGCATGAGAGAAACGTGTTTGCTGTTATTGCAAAGGGAACAATGACGAGGTTTTATCTGTTGGATAGAGAAAGGGGGGTTGAAGCCCTACCCGGGTCTTTGAGGCGAGGGAGAATGGGATATGGAGGTTTGGGAGGTATTGATGGGCGGTATGGTGAGGCTTTGTAGGTAAACACACACGGACCACAATGGCGAGGTTTCCTTATCATTGAGAAAGCCAGCAATTCTTCCAAACTATTCAGTTAAGAAAAGACAGGGTCGATGACCGGGCTGGTTGGGAAGGCAGACGACGTTGGGGTTGAAAAACTACTTATGACGTGATTTATGATGTTGTTAAAATTTGAATTGCCTTCGATGTTGAGCCCACGTTCATCACAAGAAAGCACGATAAATACAAATTTGAAGCCCCATTCCTCCATCTGATGTTGCTCAGAGTACCTTACCTACCCAGCCAGTCAGCCACCAGCTAACAGCCATCTCCTTCACTTCACCTTCAAACCCTTCGCTACAACCCCTCAAGAATATCAGCATCACATCCTCCAGCCATGAAAACAAATGCGGAGGTCATACCAATTCTCTTGCTCGCCTCATCCACTCTCTTGGCTGTCTTGTGCAGCGCTCTTCTAAGCAGGCCTCGCTTTGCCTTTTGTGCCGGTGTATCACCCCCAGCCACTGACTCGCTGCGTTCTGACCCATCTTGAGACTGGTCATCATCATGCAGGTAGGGAAATTGTGCGGAGTCGAGACCGGGTTGGGGTTGTGGTTCATTCCTGAAACGTGTATCTCTGTTATCTGCTGTATAGGTAGTTGGGGACAGATTGGGGTAAGTAGGGACTGCCGCTGGTGGAAGTCTATTAGTTGATGGCGGTCTGACAGCAGCAGCACGATGGCTGACAGGTTCTTCGGATTTGCGTGCTTCTGTTGGTTTCTTTGTGCTGGCGTGTGCGGGGTTTGAAGTCGTTTCCTCCGATCTTCTAGAAGCGTTTGAGCGAGGCTCAAGTGGTGCGGGATCAACGCTTTGTCTTTTGGGAGATTGCTGCGGTGATACAGGTACAATGTTAGGAAGAAGGCTGACCGTCGGTGGAGCAGGTTGTTGGGATGGTGTATTAGTGTTTAGCATGGCATTCATTGTTCTCCGTTCCAGATCTAGGTCAGGTGGTGGTGGTACGACGTCCATCAGATTTGGATCTTGTTGAAGTCTGTCGTAGAAGCTCCTGTGTTCGCGGTCCCTTCTGGTTTGGCTTTGCCCTGCGATGTTAGAAACACCGCGGTCGGTGGGCCGTGTGGGCGCATTTTGACTAGGCCTGTGATTGCTGAACTGGGCGGCAGTTGTCGGCTGAGGAACTGGAGGATTCACACTTGCATTTAGCATGGACTGCTCCCCCACGCTGACGGGATCTTTGTCGGCTTTTCTCAGGGAATCCACAATGCCTGTGGCCTCCTTTGGTTGCAGCAGTTCGAGGGGGTCAACATCTCGCAGACTACGAGTCTTACGTCGTTCCACATAACGCAGAGGCAGCGTTGTTCCTGATAGAGCCGATCGTTCAGGTGGCTGATCGTGCCTTTCAAGTGCAGCGGTTCGCTCTGGATGGCGTTGAACTGCAATGGGACTTTTTGCTGCCTCGCCGGCCCCCTTTCTTTCAAGTTGATTTAGACTTTGAATTGGTCCGTGGGACAAAGCAACCAAGTTCTGGAAATTCGTGTCAACGTCAAGGGGCCCCCGCGGATGACCGACCCCTGATACGGCATCCTGATCACGGACGGCAGGCCCAGCATGGTTGATACGTCCAGCCGGGGTAGGGTCGTCTTGCTTGACCTCGTGCTCCCGGTTCAGCGACCTAATCGTAATTCCGGTGGCTGCAACGTCTCCAGAACTTTCGAAGACCGTGTCTGGTGACTCCGTGAGGGGGGGTGAATCCACGACTGACAGTGGCGTGGAGGCCGCCGTTGGAGCCTCGTCCAAGGCGCCCCGGTAAGAAAGAGGAAATTCGTCCATGGTTCTTCTCTTCAAATACCAACGGACTTCTGCGCAGGATATCCCATAGTGGGTTGTCTCGTCCCGAAGAAGCTGTTGAACTTGAACGATATGACTGTCAGCTTCACCCCATACAGACCCAGCTGCTGCAACGTGATCATCCCAGTGGGGAGCAGCATAACAACTAAAGGGGTGCTCTTCGATCCTCTTCTTGACCTTGTCCTCAAGAGAGCTTGCTGTGGGCTGCCGAGAGTCTGCAAAGTATGGCATCGTGAGGTACTCGATGCAAATCTTGGCGAGCGCGGCATGAGAAGACATTTCCTCTAGATGAAGGGACTGATCATTCCTAGGTTTCGTGAGACAACTCTTCAGTGTCTGATTGACGGGCTGGAGAACACCTTCCTTCACCTCGACAAGCCGTCGTCCATGTTGCTGGACCATGGCCCTTGTACTGCCTACTAGGTTTCGCAAACTCTCCAATTCTAATGTGGTCACTCGCCGCTGGGACACTTGATCTTGCGCCATGCTGAGAGCTACTGCCGTGTTTACCTCGGCCTCCTTGAGAGGTTCAATCTGAAACGCCGCCCATCGCAGAATGTGTTTGAGAAAAGGTTGGTAGGTCGTATTTCGCTGTGCCCGCCTCAAGACCCGGTCGTACATGCTGGCAGTGTCGTTGGGTAGCTCTTTCGCTAGGGCTGCTGTCGTGCTGATGGGCTCAATAACCAAAGAACCGAACAACTCCTGGGCTTTTAGATTTGCCAAATGATGATCACCGTTTGAGCTCTCCACAACGATATCACATATCTTTTTCACCTGAGCTGTATCTAGCGAATTGAGACGTCGTTGAACCATGTCCATTTCAGGACCGTCCCAGTTGTCGATGTTTGTCAGAGCCGCCATCACCGTCTTCTGAACATCCTCTCGGATGTCTTCCGTGGTTATGAAATAGTGTTGAAAGTCTTTCCGTTCCTTGAGTTTACCGTCCTCACGTGAAATCAAAAGGACTTTGAGACGCTCTCGTTGTTCCTGTGACTCGGCCTTAGCCGTGAAATCATCAATGCAACTGAAGAAACCGTCCTGGCAATCGCGTGACATTTCATCAAAACCGTCGACTACGACAGTAAGAATGTCGCGGGCGGTTACCTTGGACACCACCTCCGGCCACAGTGGAACCAGAACTTCCAGGGTCCAAATGCTGTCGTCTGAGAGGGGGTTATTGGACGTCTTGCTGTGTCGTTGCGCCTCCAGGTACGGCGGGACCAGATAATGTTGAATCAGCTCTGGTTCGATGCGGAGGGCGTGGTGGAGAGTCGCGCGCAGCAGATCAACCAAAGTCCTGCGTCCAGCGACCGACTCGTCGAGGAAGCAATGGGCGACCTTCTGTGTTGTCGATGAAGGGATCAGATCTGTGATGATGTGGCGGGCGAGAAAGCTCTTTCCTGACGCTGGTGGACCCTGAATCCAAAGCATTCGGCTCTCTTTGTCATCTTCAACCCAGTCTTGGAATTCTTTTCGTTCCGAGATCCATCCGCAGGTCCCCGTGGTAGCTTGTTTTGCCATGAAATAGCCATGAAAGCCCGTTGGGCAGAGTGATTCGAGAGCCCTCCTTGCATCATCACCAATGTGTTCCAGTGCTTTGGTCACGCCCATCAGGTGCTTCAAGTGCGACACCACGAGCTGGAAGCCCCCTTTCTTTTGCACATTTGGATTCGGCTCAGCGAATCTGCAAAGGTCCAGGTGGTGGCCTTCGAGCTTGATCTGCAGTTTCCGGGGGGCGTCCATCCACCCGCGCCCTTCATCGACCAGCTGTTGTTATGGGTTACACTTATTAGCAACTGTTGATACCAGTTGACGTAAACTAGCAGCCGAAGCATAGATGACTAGGTAGGTACTCACCGGTGCATCCAAATCTGGCATCACCTTGCCCTCGACGTAGTTGACAAAGAACAGGTACTCTTGGAGCCTCCTGAACTCGTCAGTAATGTCGGCGAGGACGCCGCTATTCTGTATTGCCTGCGCCTCCATTCTCGATGATGGCGTCAAGCCACGGAGCGGAGAATTGATGTTCAAGACCAATTTCAGATACTTTTTCCAATCCTGCCTGTCAAGACCGTGATGCGGAACTGCAAAGAACATCTTTCTCCAAACGTTAGTGCCTGCCTATAATCACACAAGTATGGAATGCCTACTGCTCCTCGAGTTGCATGCCACAGAACATGATAATTGGGTCTGGTATTCGCCAAAAGCATGGCCCGTTTGATCAACATGCCTCCAAGACTGTGTCCCACAAATATGATGGGGTTCAGTTGGAATTCCCATCGACCGTCCGGCCCTGGTACAGGAAACAAGTCCCCGGTGAGCTTCATCATGAGCAGGTCGAGAAGCTCGTGGGCATGGTCAGTGACCTTGGTGGCATCTGAGGCGCCTCGTAGGGTGGTGTTATAGTGGAAAGACCAGACTCGTACGTTCTCAACACCGCAATGCTTTAAGCCAAGAAGATCGCGAGGCCATATTGTTACTTTGCCATATTCATCTTTGTGTTTCCATGTCTCCAGGTAATGACCACCAAGACCGGCCACGAATATGAGTCTTTACGCTTTCATCAGCTATATGTCCGCTTCTGGTGGCCAATTTTGCTGGTCAGACACACTCTGCTTGTGGTGGTAAGACTTCCTCTTCTTCTTTCACTGCTTTGGGGTCTGGGTGCAACAGAATAAGATCCGAGTGGTATTTTTCGTCATCTCGCCTGAAGCCACCTGTGATCCTATGGGGAAGGTGCCAGAATCTTTGCACCGAGTCCATTGCTTCTGCCATTTTGCCGTGTCACGTTGTCTTGGTCGTGCGATGTGGTCGGCTCATCGCGATTGAGTGCTTCGAACTCACCTCTCCATTTCAGGATGCGATCTCGACCGATTGTTGATGAGTGAGTATGGGGCCATGTGGCGGACCAATGAAATTGTAGAACCAGTGGTAAGGTATTTGGTAGGTACCCAACCACTCAATACATGCAACCCAACAGTGACCTCAACGACGAACATACGCACCTAATCATCGATTGACCATGGAACGGCCAACAGTCACACCAGGCCCTCAATGGAACGAAGACATCATGGCGACCGACAACAGCCACTACAACCACAGCAACTGGGATGCAGCAGTCCCTCGCATATTGGAGCTTTTGGATCGACTCGAAGAAGCAAACATCTACTTTGGCTCCCTAGTCTGGGAACACGACTGGGAAAAACGCGACTTGATCGAAGACATTCAGAGCATGCGACAAATGCTGCGCGAGGGCCTCGCCGAATCCTCTCTCTACCACTCACAAGTCCGACGTGTGCTTGACGCAAACGCCCGAGAGGTCATTTCTAATCTCGAGGCCGCACTGAGAGCCGAGAGATCCAAGAACTGGGAGTTGTCCTATTACGCAAGGGACATCGAGGAGGACAAATGGAAGTTGCAGGTCAAGCTGCGGGACAGTGTTCCAGGGCAAAAGGATTGGAATCCACTCTCAAGGGCCAAAACAGCAATGGAACGCGCGCTTGAAATGGAAATTGCAGAGTTGACGGAAAAGATAAGAAACCCGAAAGGGAGGGGAAGGGCAAAGTCCGTGTGAGAAGATTGGCGCCAATGCAAACATGCACCCAACGATGCCCAACGTCACAGCATCTGATGCATCTCATTGCGTTTATGTGATAGCCATAGTAAGGAGACATCGAAAAGAGTCATTTGACCACAGTGATTGGGTTTCTAGACCACCGAGAAAAAGTCCCGACTGCATACCTCCCGTGTCCAGCTGTTGCGGGCTGTAGCAGCAATGGATCTCAACAACTTCAAGGGCTCCCGTCCCATCCAAAAACATGCCAGCCAAGCCTTTACGCTTTACCTCTCATACGACGGTAGACGGAGATATTCTATACACCTCATTGACTTCTCGGGAGCCATAAAAGATGAGTGCCCAATGAAATTAGTAGAAAGTTCCCATATACATGAACGGCGTGGATCAAGGGGTTCCCACATGATGCATGCAACATGTTGTTGTTCCTCAAATATGAGGGACAGGACGTATGCAGGACGTTATTCCTCTAGGTTGAGGAGCAATACTGCATGCAGCGTATGCTCACACCCTGCTGTTGTGTTTCCCAACGGTCCAAGAACCGAACAAATGAGATGTCTTGCAGGCAGAGTACCCTGGCATCCTGCAAGAGAGGTTTGAGTGTATCTTGCCCAATCACGCCAGTGGTGATCTCCAGGCACGTTGTTATGGCGGAGCCGGACTCAACTCCAAAGATGTTACCCATCCAGTTCAACTATCAACAAGACTGGTCTCGATACCTATTCCAAACAGTCACGACGCTGCGGATTGCTAATTGGGGCCTTCCACGGAGAAAGCAAACCGCCTTTCCGATATCCGCGCCGCCTACGCCCAACGCATTGAGGGTGTGCTACTCTTGCCTGTCCGATGTAGCGCGATACTTTGAGTGACTTGCTCACTTGAGGTGCCGTGTTTGGGCCCCGTGGGAGAAAACAACTCTTCGATAAAGTAACGTAAAGGCGATGACCAGAGATCCTGGTAGGATCAGGTCTGAATGCGAGATGCTAGGCACGCGGAATACCTGAGGGTGGATGCCTAGCAATGATTGGCAAAGGGCTGATGATACAGTGTTGGGTTTTCATCGGAGTTCTTTCCGGTTCTAAGGTGTTTCCAAGAGGGGAAGCTTCCTGGGAATGACTGAGAAATCACTCTAAATCATGTGCGACTGTGCCATGGGGGCCCAACAAGCTGGGCAACGAATGGAGACCATGACCTAATTTGGACTTGGCTTCCATGAAAGGACCTTAGCACAATCTCGCAAGCTTACCTACCTTGTGTATAGGCTATATGTCAAGGGATATCCGCCTCCGCTTCGCGGAGAATGCCAAACGAGTCCTGTCGCCATATTCTCCCCACGGTAGAACATATTGTTTCAGAGCTTGTCACTCCCCGGCACGATTTAGGCTCCCGTGTCGACTTTCCAACTCCATTCAACTTTCGAAAGTTAACATCAACAGAGACGACACCTCAGCCCTCGGTTGACTCGCAATCTTCAAGTCAATCCTCATCGAAACAGTACTGGTGTTCCTGACAACCGGGCGAAAGGTGAGTACCGATCTACCATTTCTTCGTGGACTTCAACCAATCCGCCTCAACTCAAGAGTCCGACATTCTGTAGATGGCTGGCAGTCCAAATACATCCGACGAGGCCGTGGACCGAGCAGCAGCGTCACTGCGCGCCGCCTCATCCGGCGGTTTCGCACCGTTGGTTGAGCTCCTTCTCAAGAGGCACGAAAAGTCGTTTCCCGACGTGTTCAAAGACAAGATCCTTAACGGCAAGGACAAGGACGGGGCCGGCCCCTTGTTCTCCGCCGCCTTTGTCGGCCATGCTGATGTGATCGAGGTACTCCTTGCTCAGAAGGGCATCGACGTCAACCTGAAGAACACCAAGGACTGGACTCCCCTCCGAGCGGCGCTGAGCAACGACAACGAACTCGCATCCGAATTGTTGGTAGAAGAAGACGCCGTGACTGCCACCAAGGAGTTTCATGTCAATTGGAACCCACTCTGCCATGCCGCTGGTGTCGGCTACGTTCATGTCGTCAAGTCCCTTCTCGGTAAAAAGGGTGTCAAAGAGGAGATCAACCTGCAGGACGGTGACGGGATGACGGCGCTGTATCTGGCTTCGACTAATGGGCATACAAGAGTGGTCAAGAGTTTGTTGAAATCTGGGGCCAAACACAACCAGGAGAGCAAGGGGTATCTTATGCCATTGTACGGGGCTGCCACAAGTGGTCATGCCCGCATTGTCGAGATCCTCTTGGACGCGGGCGCAGACCCCAGCCCCAGGACCCATGACGGCGACTCCGCCATGGATGCGGCCGTCAAGGGCGGTCATGCTACCGTTGCCGAGTTGCTGATGGACCACCTTGCCAAGGTGGAAGAGAGGCAGAGTGGCAGGCAGACTGGAACTGGTGCCTCAGGGGGTGGGGGTGGTGGAGGCGGGAATGTCGGGGCCGGGGGAGGAACTGCCGTCAACAGCTAAAGAGTAGTATGACAGATATCCAATGGAAGTTTACTGGTTCCTTCGTTGACGACGTTCCCGCCTGTAAATAATTATAGGTATCTTGTGAAGTATCAAGACATGTTGCATGAATACGCAATTATGCGAGGTGATATCAAGATACCTAGGCTGGTGCCATTCCGTGACCATCCATAGGCGCTCACAGCACTCAGAAGTTTCAACATTGGGTCTGCCCCTGAACAACCAGCTCTGCAACTACCTTGACGATGATGATAAACTCAGCCATGTAAATGATTGCTGATTGCTCGACATAGGAACGATCTGAAATTCAATTGCCAAATACCTACCTACCTACAAAGGACAATAGAAAGATCTTCACATGGGGACTTTACACTCTGACAGCACCAGAACGCTAGGGTCTCAACAGCGATTGGGTATAGGACACACAGTGAGAGAGACGTGGATGGTATTACGAAGCATGATGTGGGCTTCACGAGGCAAGTTTCTCACTACAAGGAAGTTCCTGATCAGGTATGTATTGTACAGATTTGTCTTGCTATCAACCATCTCAAACTCACGGCGCCTCCTTGTACTCTTCATCTAGCCTCCAGAATAATGGATCGCCCACCTCCTCCATTGCCATAATAGAGGGATACAACTCATCCCTGTTGGTAATGATCAAAGTGTCCCTGGCAATCCTAATCTCTTTCCGAAGCTGTTGAATAATCTCGATCAGATAATTGACTCTTGCCCTCGCCTTCCTGATGAATGGTTCGATTTGCTCTCGGATCTGCGAGGCAATGTCCCTTGTTGTCTTGTAGGCATTGGTGAGGGTGTCGGCATATGCCGCAGTGTCGAGTTTGAGTCCCTTGGCCCTGTAACTTTGCTTCTCCGGGTACGGGACTTCCTTGGCTTGCTTGGGAGGCATTGTGAACGATAGAGAGGCGGATTGCGTGGCTGGTGTCACATTGTCAGACGCTGGGGCCACCACGTCATTCGTAGAAGTCAGTCTCTCAACAACTGACCTGTGGGAATCAAGAAAACGACTGAATGGCTCGTAAGGGGGAAGATGTGGTGAGTCGATGTGATGCTCAACAGCAGCTCTGCGTCAACGAGATCAAGCCAGGTATCAATCCACAGTTTAAGTATGCCACGTATTTGAATACCGGAGTTGTTGATGTCCGTGAAAACTAATCAGTTTGTAGCATTGGCTTCCACAGGTCCCTACGCACATGAGAAGGTCTGATCGCGTCTTCCCTCCAGGCGGGCAGTGTGACATCCTTCCAGCCACCCAATCGATACATCAACCACATACTGTCCATCACCAATCGTTGAAAAGCTAAGAACTTGGCTACAACCCGGTCGCATGAAGCCGTGCCGCACTTGACGTCGAAGGGGTGTGAGCAGAACAAACCCAAGAGTACCTCAAGGTACAGACTTCTTTCGGGATTTTGCATCCCAAGTTGGGCACCCACTGCCCATTTCTCCATTCGTCCTGGGCTCTCGCAATCACTACCCAACAACAGACGGCCCGTCAACGGGGTAGCTTCGGGCCGTGACTGGAAAGCCCCTTACCCACCTGCACCCCAATGACGGGAACACGACCCACACCGGGCACCAACCACCTACCCTGCATATCCTAACATATGTCTCCCCACCTCCCTCGGTGCATCTCCTGTTCACGATCTAGCCTATCAACCCCCTATGGGTAGTACCAATCGTGGAATAATGCCAGATGCATCATGCATCTTCATCTCCATCTAGACTGACTGGGCCGCAGTAGGCGACAGTCCCCTAACCGCCAAAGGCGTTGCGGCCTTCCTGATGGTCATCCACACCTTATCGAAGCGGGGGTCATTCTGAGAAAACCGGCACATGCTGCCGTGATCACCGTCAAGCGGCATAATATCTTCATGCGGGATGCCCATCACGGCAGAAGGCTTGTCAACAATCTATTGTCCCCGTGTGTCAGCGGCCGATCGTTTGTGTTGGGGGTATGTTGGAAACAAAAACGCACCAGATTTTGAAGCCCAGGATATATCTTTCTCTCGTAAAACGTCGCAATGACGTACATCTGGGCAACAGCCCGGAACTCGTCTGATATGCGGCGGAGTTCATCAGAGTGCGTCTCGAGATCCGAGAGAAACGACCTGGCCCAGCCAACGGAGGTGATCTTGTGCAGCGGAGCAAAAGTCTTGGCTACGTCTGAGCCGCGGTGAGGCGTTCCAAAGAACACCTGTTGTTGTTATGGGTCCGTTAGTGAAAGCTCGAGCTGTCCGCCCTGGGTAGGTACTCACTATTCCAGTTGTCGAATTGGCAATGTCGCGGAATGTCTCAACCCGGATCTTATTGGCTTCGAAAAGGGCCTGGAACAATGTTGACAACTGGCTGTCAGTGAAGGTTCGCCCAAGGTCGGATCATCGAGCTAAGCGATTCTTGCCTGTTTCACAATAATTCCCCCCAAACTGTGTGCGACAAAGACGATGGGCCCGCTGGAGCTCAAGAGTTCCCGCTTTGTTTGTAGGTCCCCGAGGAGCTGCTTTGCTGTGTCTGTCACTGATGCTTTTGCTCGGTTGCGCCATACTTTGCTCTCGTACTGCCATGTCATGATGCGTGCGTGCTTTGTCTTTTTCGGGAGTAGGTCCGAGGGCCAGAACACGCTTTTGTCCTGACCCAACAGCCGCTTCAGCTTGCTGCTGTTCTCCAAGCTCCAAGTCTTGACGCAGTGGCCATTCAGGCCATGAACAAAAACTATGCTGGAAAGTGGATGGCTTGTTAGCGAAGCAGGTCGTCGACAGCCGGGAAGGTTCAAGTGTGGTGAATGGGGTGTCGGACGTACTCGAGAATCTCCTCGTCATTCTTCACGTCATTGGTGGATGGTTCGGACACGACATAAAGTCCTGGAAGACCCTTGTCAGCGTTATCACGATCTTGTTTCAGTTCCCTCTCGTCCATCGTGTCTGTCAAACTGGTGATGTTGCCTGGAAGAAGTGTGGTTTTCAGGGAAACGGACGACTCGGCCTCCATGTGAGAGCCTTTAATGCTATTCAAGGATTGCTCAACATGGCTTTGGGCCGACACGGTCGTGGAGGGCTGTGACTGATCTGTTTGTTCCGCAACTGAGCAGCTGCCCTACGAACTGCTGGCCAACGACCCACACATTGGGTTGTGTTTTGCCAAGTCGACATGTTCAGGAGTATCATGCGACCACGTCGAAGACAGGAAACTGCCCAGCTGCAACTGTAATCTAACATTCTTTCAGCTCAAAATCTCCACATTACACTGACTATCTGCCTCCTCGACACACCCTCCACACAGACACAACTTGGTCCGAATGCCAGGCGACAATGTCAGATCGAGTGTTCCTCCAACAGCTGTACCCAGAGCCCGGGAATCCGGTTACGCCCAATATCGAGTGAGCCTTTTCAACTGTGTGTTTCCCGCTGTGACGTCGACAAGTAGTTAACCCTTACAGTATCGTAGTAGTCCACGGTGTCAATGGCGATCCGATCAAGACGTGGGAATGCGACAACACATCCAAGCAGAAATCACAGTCGAAACCAGCACCAGGACATGCCCAAACATCCAACGTCGAATCTCATACAGACCCCGGAACGAGCCTCGTCCTTTGCGACCGCCATGGCCCTGTGAATCCGAGGACGAAGGACGGCATTTTGCCAGAGAGGATCATCTGGCCGCAAGACTTACTCCATCGACAACCGAGACTGGAAAGAGCAAGAACCTTCACCTTTGGATACAACGGAGACGTCTTTCATAACGATTCAGTAGCCGGCATCCGTGACCTGGCCAGGACTCTTCTCGATTTACTCGACCTCGACCGCAAGGGTATCGATGCCCGTCGCCCCATCGTGTTCGTTGCCCACTGTCTGGGAGGCCTTATTGTCAAACAAGCTCTCTTGATCGCCCAGTACGAGCGCAGATACCAACACCTTGCCGACGCAACAGCCGGTATCGTAAGCCACCCCTTCGTCTGATGGTCTATCCTCATAAACAGTCACTGACGGCTTAACAGAGCTTCCTAGGGACACCACACCTGGCGAACTCCAAAGACAACTGGTCTCACCTCGCCAAAGCATACTCAGCTCTCGATTCACCCCGCAGCGGAGGCTTCTTCCGGAGAATCGGGCTCTCCCACTCGAAGCTCGTCAAGGCCCTACAAAAGGATTCCGAGCAGCTCGTCAACCTAATGGACGACTTCCGCCACGTTCTCGCCGACGGGACCAGAGGAGTCGACGCAAAAGGCCGCACCTCCCTGAGATGGAAAATCGTCAACTTCTGCGAACAGCTCCCGCTGCCGGGCGCCAAGGATTTGATCGTCGACCAGACGGTGGCCGACATGGCGATACCTGGCGCGGAGCCCAAGCCGGTCCACCGTGATCATGTCACCATGTGCCAGTTTGGCTCGGATAACGAACCTGGGTTCAAGCAGCTGTGTTCTTTCATCAGGGAGATGGTCCCCCAGGAACAGTCTTCGACAACGAGAACTGGAGAAGAGAACCCACGAGTCAATGTTCAGTTCAACGCGACCGTCGGGGGTAGGGGAACTCTGCAGATTAATGGGACAGTTACGAGCGTCTCGTATTTGGCGGAGGGTCACTCGGAACAGCCTTCCGGGGGTCTCCAACGTCATGGAGCGCCTCTGGCTCAGGGTGCGCACCATGGTAACTCTTTGAAATCTGGACCGCGCCAGGGATATTATCTGGAAAAAGGTCAGCCAGAGGCATCAACGGTACGAGACTGCATCCGTGGCACCGAGGCTTCCAACATTCCGGTGATGGCTGCACGGTCGTCGGTCGGTGTTGGTAGACGTTGAAATCCCGCAGTCGATCAGTTTCTTCAGCAGTGTGTATTTTGGGTTCTGTATCTGAGTCATGTTGAAAGCATGTTGTTTCCCTGCGGCTAAACCTTGAGCCTTGTCCTGCCGATAGGAAGCCCACAACCTAATGTCATAATGTTGTGCATGCATAATCACGTCTTCAAGGGTGAGTTGAAAGGAGTGCATAACCCAATGCATAACCTGCATAACCTGCATAACCTCACTTCTCCAATACCTCAAGAGGATCCCCCATTTTGCCGCCACATTCAGTCATGGCCATGTTCAAATTTGGCCAATCGAGCTACATCCAGACAATCGTGCTGCTGTCTGCCCTTGCGGAGCTGCTATCCTCTTGCTTTTCTTGTTCGTCTGCACATACCTCCAACACCACTCCTCCGGTATCAATGCCTTCCATCCCATGTTTCTTACCATCCTCCGCTGTCCCAAGGGCTCCTGGCATCTTGGTGTGTTCCAGCACTCTCAACCTATGCATATTTCCCTGCATGGGTGTAGGTGGAAGTGGGATCCTCGGCGGCGGTGATAGCGGAGCGTGCTGCGTCACAATGTTCGTCGTCTTTGTTGACACAGGAGAGATGCCGGTCGGCGTCAGGGTTGGGACAGTGGCCGATGGAGGGGACACCGGCAGTGTGACCATCGGAGTGTCCGGCGACGTCGAGAGTGGTGGCCTCAGTTTGAGGGGTGGTGGTGGTGGGAGGGGATGTGTGATATCCACCTGCCTTTCCCTCGTCACCCCCACCGCAACAGATAGAGGTGGTTCCGTCGCTGGCAGCGAAGGAAGAGGCGGCAAAGAAGATGTGGGTCTGGAAGCGGCCAACTCGGACATTCCATGATGGGAAGGGAGCTCGCTTCTGGCCTTTGCTCTTGCATCTCTCCATTGAGATCGAACCTCCAAGACGCGAAAGCTTTTGTTGAGAGGCGAACCGTGAAGACGCTGTCTGTAGATGAATAAAAGATAGCTACCGAGGAAGTAGGCAACTATAGCCATGATGCCCCCTACGATAATGCCGGCCGCGTCCCCGGGAGTTCCAACGCGGGATTGTTGCTCTGAGTGAGGTGCTGGTGCTAGAGTACCAGTAATGCTTGTGCCTTCGCTTCTCGGAGACGACGTTGGTATCGGAATTCGTGTTGCAAGGCGGTCGACGTTGGTAAGTATCAGATTCGACTGCGATAGGCGACACTGGGCTCGACTATCCTTAATGCAGGCGTAGTTTGCTGGGCAACATCCCCCTGTTGAATCTCAGTTGCAAGTTCATCTCGAATTTCGCTATTAAACTGAGGTCCACCTACCGCCAATCTTCTCTTCGCAAGCGAAATATCCATTGTGCCCCGGGCATGGCAAACGTGCCATGGGCTTTTCCTTTTCCAACTGGGGCGACACGCAAAGATCACCCTTGCTGCAGGCGAAGCCTACCGGGCAGCAACCGCCACCATATTCAGATGCGCAGTCAAAGTAGCCAGTCTGCCCACAGGCTATACTGCCTGGTGTAGATGAGGCGGGGCCATTCGAATCGATAGGTATTACCGACAGGCGTATGCTGGTGGCGACTTGCGGCGCATCAACAATCGGCCGTGGAGTGAGTGAGTATGTAGTGCTCGAAGGTGGCTGTTGCAAAGATGTTGATGATGTGGTCTGGGTTGTCCTCGCTGAAGTAGGTATCGTCCTTGTTCTTGATGCGGCTGCTCGCACTGACGCCAACCTGATACTCTCCTTTAGTGCCCGTTCGCTTTCGACCAGCTTTCTTTCAGCCTCTTTCTCCTGCTCTATTCTCAATCTTTCTCGTTCTTGCTCGAGCCGTTTTCGTTCATTCTCCTTCTCCTTCTCGAGACGTAGTCGTTCTTGCTCCTGCCATGACCGAGTGACAGTGGACATTTCGTGTTCGCATTCAATCGAGATAATCGGGCAACCTTGGTACGGAAAGATTGATTTGAAGCATTAGAACTGGGGGTAGTTGTCAGTTGACGTGATTGAGGAACTGAAAAAACTGAAACGCACAGGAGGTATTTCCAGGGCATGAGCCATAAGTATAGAGACGTCTTGGGAGAGTGTTGGCTCATGTTTGCGTCAATCTCATTGGCGGTTGTGGTGATGGGCTGGCCCCCTCTCAGCCGTGCTGTTGATCAACCGGGACGGCGCGGGATCTGCCTTGCTTGCGCCAAATATGTCAATATGCCCATGGAGGTCCATCTGAAACCACGACAAAGCTGCAAACAATCGAGCTTCGTGGCCATTCTCTATCAGACAAACAATCGAGCTTCCTGGCCGTTCTCTATCAGGGTTTCTGTACCGACTCTCCGTGTCAAGCAAACAGCTCGTGGACTCTGATCACGTCGAAGTACCGACCCTGGTGCTAAATCGGTCGTATTCCAGAGGCATCATCAATTGACTGTAAGTACTGGAGAAAAGTCGACGTGGTCTATCAGTTCACCCCCAACAGCCCAACAGGAAAAAGATTTGCGTGTTTGATTGGCGGGCCGCCAGACTGGGCCGTTGAGGTGGGGATGCGGCTCAACTGACGAAATGCTCCGTAGCATTGGGGTGTGGGAGGGGTCCTGCATTGCCCACTTAAAAGAGTGACTGCGCCGTAAGTCAACTGAGGTGATGGTTTCCCATGCCCAGGGTTGGGGTTCCACCAGTCTGGTTGAACCAGTGTGCTCCGGGGACATTTTCTTCCGGCAGCTAGCGCCTTGCCCTCTCCTACATTACTGTTCTTTTTAAAAAAAGCTGACTTCTCTCCCATCTACTAGGAACCTCGCCGTTCAGTGCTCGAAAATCGAATCGACTAAATCGCCATGCCATTTTCCAGCCTGAGGCTTTCCAGCACACCAGCAAAGAAGACAACGTTGTCATCAGCCCTTCTTCGGGCACGGGGCATGTTACCAGAAAATGAAAATCGGGCGAGGAAACGTCCAGGAAGTGACATCGATGTGAGCGAGCGGCGTCCCTCCCAAGGCAAAGCACAAAAGACAAAGATCGACAGCAGCCCAATGTTGGCTGCGCAGCCTGCCAAGATTGAAGAGGACACCGACGACCACTACCACCCATCTGACAATCAAACAGCAAGCGTGGGGTTCGAGATCATCTTGGATGTTTCGTGGACTCGGGTGACATCAGAAGCGGCCAGCGAGACAGCATCGGAATAGATAGACGACTTCTTATCCGATCATTACAAATACCACGACCTTGGAGCTAGTCTGGTCAAGGCCCTTGATTTAGTCAAGCCGAAACGCTTTCTTTACATCAAAAACTCCACGTCAGGAGGTCCCTCAGGCTTGATACACCTCGGTCTAGACGCCAAAACCTACACCTTCTACTCCTGTTCGTCTGACGATCTGGTCACGGATGAATACAACCTCATCGCACACAACATCATCAAGGATCGCCTCAAAAGCCACAGTTTCCAGGATTGGGAGGTCAAAGCTCCCGAAGCCATCAAGAACCCGGATTACGAAGCAAATGGAATCTTCCCCCTCCTTTTGTTGGTGTTTCTATCCTGTCTGGAGCCCCCTCTTTTTCAAGAAAGATTTCTGATTTCTGGCGGGTGGTCTTGAAGATGTTTGTTTTGTCGGGAGAATGTCCACGACTGGGTGGAGCCAAAGTCTAGCCTGGACGACGACTATCGGCAGCTCCGACTGAACATGGACAATCGCCACGAAGTTGTCCAGGGTTTATTAAGAACGAGGCTGGGCCTGGCAGCTATGCCGGATATGCAACACCTGTTGATAACTGCCAATGAAATCGAAGCGGGCATGAGAGCCACTTGTCTTGAGGAGATGACCAACAGCAAGGTGAAGCTGCAGCGTGCTATTATGGCGCACCGTCTGCTTGACCAGCTTGCTCAGCTGCTCGGTCAGTTGGAGTCTCAACGGGGTAAGGCTTTGGAGCCAGTTCAGGGAGTGGTCATCGGTCTCGAAAAGGCCGACCCTCCACACAGCTGCATTGCGAAGTACCTCGACGAAGATTTACGCCAAGATAACGATTCGCTCTCTAAGGAGCTACCGCGAGATAAGGGACAAGGTTCGAGGAGAGTTAGAGATGATTAGTGCTTTTGCCACACGGTTGGTGGAGGTGGGACGGAAGCTGCTGTCGGTAGCAGCTTTTTGGCAGGAGCAGGAGTATGAGAAGCAGCACAAGGACCTTGTCAACTACATCACCCGGGGTGAAGACGGGAATGCTTAAACAGCAAACAAAAAGTCATAACATTACTCTCTCGCGATTAAAATTTCTTGTCTTGAGTAAGTGGTTGGTGAACAGCAGCCAGTCAACCCCATGATCCTACCTAAAATCCACCAGTCGCCTTTGTTCCATCACCATATCCGCCAAGCCCACTCTAACAACCCGACAGAATGTTTTTCCTGCATCCTTCCAACTTACACGTTCTCCCTTCCATCTTGCAGGAAATCCCATGATCATCTCGTTAACGTGTGGATCACCCCCAGAAAGATATTCCCACCAACCACCTCCCGTCCCGGCGCCAAGACGTCGCATAAACGTTTTTTGAGTCCCCTATTCCCAGATCTCGGCGCAACTGGACTGTTACTGACCGCCAAGACATCTTCCGCTGTTGAAACAGGTTAGCCAGCTCCGGACACGATGATGCGGATGGGCGGCAGGGATCAAGAAGGCAATTTCCGTGGTTTCGGTGAAGGGGGTGCTACGTTGTGGTTCAACTCCACTGACAGGTAGATGATGGTAGCAGACATCGATACCTTACATCGGGTGTTGTGTAGGAGAGTTAGTGCTGTGTTACACTGATTGGCGTTAAAGCCATGACATTGTACAGATGCTGGGGTTGAAGCCAGGGATGATTCGTGCGAATTTCACTTCACAGAGCTGGGCAGACAGCCTCCATCCCACTGGCAGGGCCGCAGTGAAAGTCAGTTGAATGTCTCTCAGCCTCGAAACACACCCGAAGATGAAGAAATATTGCTCAGGACTGTCTGGGGTGCAGCTACCCGACGCCACATCGTGTCTGAAGATACACCTGTACGAAGACACGATGGAGAATCTTTCCGCAGTGGAAACAAAATCCCGGCCAGGCCATCCCAGAAGACAGGTGGGTCTGTCAGTCATGAAACCGGCAGTCATTCCCTGGTTTGGTAGCAGTAGTCCGTCCAGTTTACAAGGCAAGGTGGATCGGATGACATGTTGATATCAGCAGGGGAGAAGTATAAAGACATCTCTTCCTGTCCAGGAGTCCAGACCATCACCATCACCATCACCATCACCACCACCACCACCACCACCAAGCCATCCATCTCTCCACTTTCAACCCTCCCCCCAAAACCAACAAAATGCACCCCCTCACCCTCCTCCTCGCCTCCATGGCCGGCCTAGCCACCGCCCAAACCAACACCGCCCTCCGCAGCACCTTCCCCATCCCCTCAGCAACAACCCACCTCTCCGCAGCCCGCACCATCCCCGCCGGCCAAACCCTCGACGGCGGCATGAAACAATGGGACCGCTCCCCCTCGACCTGCTCCGACCAATCCGAAGGCGGCGAAAAAGACGCCGTCTTCATCCTCCAAGACGGCGCAACCCTCTCCAACGTCATCATCGGTCCCAACAACGGCGAGGGCGTCCACTGCAAAGGAACCTGCACCCTCAACAACGTCTGGTGGACCGACGTCTGCGAGGACGCCGCCACCTTCCGCCAAACCTCCGGAACCTCCTACGTCAACGGCGGCGGTGCCCGCGGTGCCAGCGACAAAGTCTTCCAGCACAACGGCGGGGGTTTGGTCGCCGTCAAGAACTTCTATGCCGCCAACATCGGCAAATTGTATCGCTCTTGCGGGAATTGCGGGACGCAATACGCGAGGCATTCGACGTTTGACAATATCAAGGTCGAGGGGTCGTCGCAGGTGGTGGCGGGGGTGAATGCTAATTTTGGGGATACCACCAGCGTGAGGAATAGCTGTTTGCTCAAGGGGGCTGCGTGCTGGATTTATCAGGGGAATAACAGTGGCAAGGAGCCGACCAAAATTGGGAGTGGTCCTTCCGGTACGGCCTGTGCTACTGCTGCTATCAAGACTTCGGGGTGCTAGTCCGTGAGGGCACGCAAGAGAGGGGTGATGGACAAAATGCAGGCGGTGTATCTATCTGGCAGACTGAACTTGTACATACGACGCTGGACATTCGCTAGTTCTTGAACGTGGTTATAAACAACGTCATTATTTCGTGTACTCATTCTGTGATATCCAAACCTACTTCCCTTCAACTCACTCAACCACCCACTCCCGCCCCAACCTCTCCCCCACACCCTTTCCCTCCTCGTCAGTCAGCAACCCCCGTTCCAACATCCACCTCATCAACACCAACCCACTCGCCGGCTTCACCTCCCCCATCCTCATCCTCTCCTTCATCTCCGGCACAGTAACCAACTCCCAGCCCGCCACCTCCCCATCTCCCTCCCCTGGCCTTGGCACAACCCCCTCAGGCAGCTCAACCTCGAAACAATGCTGCAGCTGCATTTGGCAACCCTCCTCTCCGATTTCTGTCTCCGTAAGCATCAATCTGTTCTCACCAATGAGTTTGGCATGGGAGCGAAGGAACGGAGACGGGAGCCGGACCTCCTCGTGGGCCTCTCTAATCATTCCCTCCAGGGGAGAGAGGTCAGAAGAAGAGAGGCCACCAGCGGCGGTGCAGTCCAAGAGCGAGGGCCAGGCCGATTTCCACTTTGCGCGGCGGGAGAGGTACACTCGGAGCTCTTTTTCCTCAGAGGCTTCATCATCAGGGCGGGTGATGGCGCAGTTAGCAGTGTGAGTCAAAGAAACAGTGCTGTTGAAGACAAGCTTCGAAATGTCAACCTCCGACAGGGGCGTGGTAGCGGTAGACGTCCCCGCCCCGCTAGCCAGCGACGCGATCGAGGTCGAAGATGTAGCTCTTTCAAGGGTGGACAATGACGTCGTGGACGACGAAGGAATCTTCGGCGTGGTGGGGGAGCAGTAAGTGTAGGCGACAAGAAAAACACTCTCGTTGATAATCCCTAGCATATCCACCCCGCACCCATCAAGTTCCAAGACTGGCTCTCCGGTTGGTGGATAGAGCAGTGGGAACGACTCGTTGCACCACCGATACAGGGAGCGTCGGCCTATCACTCCAGCCTTTCTGTTCTCGGCCGCAACATGGAGGTGTCCAAGCCAGAGGGTTTCTCTCATTGCTTTGGTGCGGGCCCCGAACCCATCAGTGGACCCTTGTGCGACCTTGAGAGTGATCGTCTTGGCATCGTGGTCGACGAGCCAGTATTCGGTCGGCCAAGGGAGGTCAGAAACAAAGTTGTCGTGGATGTAGCCGAAGGGCTCTGCGTATGTGTCGACGAAGAAAGTGTAGTATTTTGCGAGGTGGGTGTTGTACGAGGGTGACGAAGGGTATGGCCAACTAGTGCAAGAGAAGGAGGAGTTAGCCAACACTAACAGAAAAGCCAACGGCTGAGCGACTCATTTGCAGCGGGATAACTTGCGTATCAACCATGTTAATAAGGTCTAGGTTCGTGTAGGGGGCATTCTCTGCCAACTTGGCGCGGGTTTTAAGCAAGGCCATGGCCGTAAGGTTGTGCAGAATGAAACACAAATGTCAGGAGAAACAATAATGTTTGGATACTTTTTGGATGAGGGAGACTTACGGGAACATGCTCAAGACGCAGCTGCAACAGATTGCGCCTTTATAGGACTTGCCTCACTTGCAACCCACGGCATGGAAACCTCCTGCCTCTTGCTTGTCTGCCCCGCCCAGGTGTTCCCAAACCCAGGCCACTCTGTCACGAACCTGTCTTACCGTAATACATTCCATAACCCATCGCGCCTAGCGGTTGCCTCAAAGTCCATCCAAACAACACAGCTTGGCATCTGGCATAGTCCACATCTCCATCACAACTGCAGGGTATGTCCCTGGCCTGTTTGCCTAATGGTCCTCTCGCGCGATTCCTTGTAGGACTGGAAACCTCGGATGCCCAAACGATCCTGAGCAACCTGAACAAACGCGGCAATGAAGGAGGGCCGACGGCGGCAGGAAAGACGTGGGAACCGTGCAGTGACTACCACCAAGTGTTTACGGCCGCGCGAACAGTGATTGGATGCCCAGTGCGGACAGTGTAGGGAACTTTGGCACACCACGGGCACCGTCAGCTACACTCAGTGGCCCAATCTGCATTTGGTTGTTATCGCCGAAGCCATCCTCCTTCCCGACCGTGCTGATTGCGTATGACATGGAATCGTTGTGACCGTCATCCTGGAGGTTTGTGGTCTGTGGAGATGTTGTGCTAGCTCGTGGATCCGTCCGGCTTACAATCTTACTGTTGTCAGCAACAACATGGCGGGACAAGGCCAGGCGGCCCAAGTGCTACAACAGCCTCACGTCCTCGTCCTCAGCCAGCTCAACATCCACGTCTCTTTGCCGACTGTGTGATGCCCTTTGGACCGAGATGGCTCGGACCTTGGATGAGAGCTCTTGGTGTCCTGGTCCTCCCATATTTCGACAGTTGACAATCACATACACCCGAATCTGGTCCCGTTGCAAGGGAACAGCATACGAGGCCCAACGACCTTGCTGTGCCCCATGATACCCGTACGCCACAATCCCTCAAATCCCAACTCACTCCAAATACTGGTCATTGAACTTGGCGTGGCTTCATGCAAGGATCTTCGGAATGCAACGTCGAATCGCTGCCAATCCTTGCGCTGCTGCTTTGTCAGGTTGGCCGCTTTTGAGTTCTGACCCATGCATAATCTCTCCGTGATCTTTGACATGAGATTGGGAAATGCGGCCTGCTCGTCACTGATGGGGGTTTTGGGTTCTGACGTGCCGCTTGATGGGCGGGCAATTGTCTGCAGACGTCGACGATGTCGCATTCAGCCGGCCCAGAATGGAAGTCCGGAAGAAAAGAGCTAGACCAGCATGGAAGCAAGCGAGCTGCTTCCCCGCAAGATCTGATTGGAAGGCTTGTTGATCGCTTGTCTAGTCCGTGATTTGTTCAATGCGATTCAAGCGGTTACAACATCGGCCCGGGGTGTCGGTACTAGAGAACGGCATGTGCCAGCCTCATTTTTGTGGGCACCATGTCGGTGTATAAAAGGTCGCATCTTCTCGGGACGAAAAAAGGGAGCCGGGTCGTCTCTAGATTATCATCAACAGCCAGTCATCAAACATCAATAACACCAAAATGCTGTCCATCCGCGCCGTCATTTGCACCCTTACCTGCCTCCTGTTCTCAGGCTTGGCACTGGCACAAGCAACACCTCGGGCACCAGGCCTGACATTCCTCTACTCCCTCAACTGCACATTGGGTGCCTCCCTTCCTGTAGGAGCTGGTCCCAACGGCAACCGTGTGGTGATCCCCATCACCGGTGGATCCTTCAAGGGGCCTCGCTTGTCCGGTACGAGCTGACCAACCTACACCAACCTCCCCTTCCTAAGCTGACACGTTTGCAATGTAGGCAAAGTCCTTCCCCTCGGTGCTGACTGGGGCCTGATTGACTCTAAGAACACCTTCTCGGCCGACACACGCTACCAGCTTCAGACTGATGACAATGCCCACATCTTCATCAGCACGAGCGGTCCGGCGCAGTCCGATGGCTTCATCCACCTCCGCATCAAATTTGAGACGGGGAGCTCCAAGTATTACTGGCTGAACAACGTAATTGCAGTCGGGATTCTGACATCAGGGAATGGGTACGTCGCTATTGATGCTTGGCAGTTGACGTCGCCGACCAAGGCTTGAGAGGGGAAACGGATGAGGAGGTAGAACTTGTTATGGTAGCATGAGCGATTGGCGTTCTTGTTAGAGGACTCCGAGTTTCAGCCCCTCGGTGCTGCAAAAATTGACAAAGTTTTGGTTTTGGAAGGTGCGACCAGGTGTCGAAGTGAGGTGGCTGCCTGGCTTTTTTCTCGCCACACAACAGAGCTTCGTTCATGCTTCTGCCCTCTTTTTCCACCAAAACAGAAGCAGTCCCCCCCAGTCTTTCCTCCAGCCACACAGCCTGGTTTCGACTTTACGCATTAAAATGACCTGTTGATCACCAAGTCTTTGACTCCGGTTATTATCCATCCAGATCCTGACCACAGGCTGCATACCCAGGCATACAGCATAGTCATCGTTTCAGTTGGAGTTAGCCAGCAGTTCCTAGTTTAACTAGGATGTTATACGCAACTGCAAGATAAATGCAAGCCTTTCGAGAACAATATCGCCCAAAGGCAAACAAGTATTACTTAATATAAATGGACGACCATTAATATCGATCGTAAATGATGGTAAGCCCTTGCGGGTATTGCACACCACACTGTTAGATGTGAAACTCTGTGGGTAGGTACTCTCAACTCCGGAAAAAGTAGAATTGGCAACATCAATGTCAAACACGGGAATGAACACCAGAACACCAACATGGTGACATATCATCGCAGAAAACACGGTCAAACAACACTGCAAGCTGCCAGATCTTGCTTCTTCCTCATGGCTCAACAAAGGTCAAGCGCACAATGAAGAAAAGTAAACATCAAAAATTACAGCCCTGTCGACCCCGAAGGGCAAACAATGACGAAAAACTCCTCGATGTGCAATGAAGGCTCTTCGACATACCTCTAGGAATTCATGATCTCCCGGAGGCCAGCCAAGGTAAGTATAAAGAAGAAAAGAGAAAGGGAAAGTGGAAAGAATTGGAGGGGAACCGCGAATATATACTGGTGCTTCGGGTGGTCCGGGCGCCCTTGCAAATTGGACTCAGAATGCAAAAGGGCCGTGCACTTTGTGGGCTATGGCGATAGGATGGTGGGATTGATAGGCTGATGATAACCGATAAGGCAGCTCCGGGTAGCCACGTGACTTCTCAGGCCCCTGTGGATGTTGTCGTTTGGTTTGGCGCAAAAAAAGATCCGTGATTCTCCCGGACCTTCGCCGAAAAATCGCCAGTGGCAGAATCACCCGGAGTGAAGCCGTAAAAGTGCGCTGGGCCAGTTATATTGTGCGATTATCGGACGTCACTGAAGCTTATCATTATCATGTCATCCAACTATCCACCACCGCCCTCCAACAACACCACCGACGCCCAGGTCCCCACCAACGACACGTCCGCACCATCACAACCTGTTGCCCACAACGACTCCGACGACCTCGCGACCCAGCCTCAACCACATCCCCAATATGCCGCCGATGCTGCTGCCTCTGCTGTTGCCCATCACAGCTTACAGGCCCTTCAAGATTCCGTCGCAGGGCCCCCACCGCCAACCACCCCCTTAGCCCTCGCACAACCCGCATCTTCGCCAGCCTCACATTATGTACCGCATCCTGATGGCTTGCCATACCATCCACCGGCCGGGCTCCCATCAGGTCAGCCACCAGTATCCCAGGGCGGTTCTGCAAACCCTCCAGGTGCCGCCTCGAAAGCTACCCGCTTGCGCCGAGCCTGTGACATGTGTAGTCAGCGCAAGGTTAAGGTTGCACATCCTCTTCTCCCAAGTGTCTCTATGTGCTTCCCGACTGACGAGTTTTCTTCTTTCCAGTGCGATGAGACGCAGCCATGCCGCCCATGTCGCGACCTTGGTGTCGACTGCACCTTCAACCGCACCATGAAACGCCGAGGGCCACCAAACAAACACGCCGAAGCTGCCAAAGCCGCAAAGCAGCCCCGCCTCGAGCCGAATCTGAGCCCAGGACCGCACAATGCCGCCGAGACTCTGATATCCATTGCTGGGCTACATGGTGCGCAGCCTGTGTGGTCCGCTGAGCTCATAGCCCCATTCGAGGTGCTGGTCCCTCTTGTGGACGATTTCTTCAGGTATATACACCCGCTAGCGCCTTTCCCCCACGAGCCCACGTTTCGAAACTCTTTCATGAGACGCGAAGACAGGACAAGCCGAGAGTTCCTCGCCCTGCTGGCCAGCATGATTGGGTGTCTAGTGGCCTCGTTCCCACGTGCTGCTCGGCTGCATCTCAAACACCATCCTAACGGGCTGGCCATGTTTCCCAAAGCCATCAACTTCATCGAAAGATGTCGTGTTGTCGCAACCGAAGCTCGTGGTTCGGCCTTTCCTTACAAGGATGATATCACCGTCTACGATGCTGCGACTAGCTATTTTCTCGGTCTGGCAGCGGGGTACACCATGCAATGGAAAGTCTGCCGGCGGTTCATGAGCCAAACCATGGACTTTATCCGCGAGATGGGTTATCACAAGCCGCGAGAAACGGGGTCGCACATGTTTGGGGTTACCTATCGAGGGCCATCGTTCAACCACGTTGAAGACCAGCTGGGCAAGCGCATCTTTTGGTGCATGTTTGTCGGTGTCAGATCCATGGTACAGATCGGCGCGCCTCATAGTGAAATCATCTTTCCACCACCTACCCCGGCCGAACCATATCCCGAGTTCCCTGCCGAGGTCGACGATCAATACATTCTTCCACATCAAATCCTTGTACAACCGGAAGGCGTCGTGTCCCTAATGACGGGCTTCATCCAGGGCATCAAAATCTACATGACCATGAACGGTCTGGTCAGCATTGAACTGTCTTACGGGATATCCTCGCTGGGCTTTCATGATCAAAGATCGATGCTGGATGACTGTCTGGGGGCTGTCAAGCAGGTCATGGATCACTTACCGCCAGAGCTGACCATCAATCTTGGCCAACATACGAACGACGGGAGCAGCCTATCCGGCATGGATTTGCCGAATGCTACAAACTACTACGACACAGGAAATACTTATGTCTACCTACCACCCGACTATCTTCCCGTCCAGACACAGGCGAGTTCGCAAGATGCCGAGACGAGGCGTTTGCAGTACGAGATCCAGAAAGCGAATATATATGCCTCTCAGCTGGCGACGCGTTCCTACTATGTTGAGCGTTACCTCAACCTCCGCGACAATCACCGCGAACAAGCACGAGTCCAAGCTGCCCAAGCCGCACAGGCACAGGCATATGCTACCGAGAACGCTGTCAATGGTAACGGAACTGATGGCGCTCTGGGGTCAGATGCGGTCTCTAAGTCGGTCGCCGCCGCCGCCCTCCACGCAGCTGCTCAGCAGCAGGATCCCATTGATGCACAGATGTTTGATGAGCGGGAGCTAATCGTGCAGAACCTGCTGACGGTCCTCACTTCCATCACGCAACGTAACATGGAGCCCAACGGAAGCAGTCTCATCAACAAGATTCGCCAAGTCGCATCAACTCTGCTGAACTGCGCCCCGGATCGGAAGGGTCCTGTTGCGCAAAAGGCTGAGGAGCCACTAAGCAAGTTTGTGGATATCTTGATGAGATTGGAGAGGGCTGCGCCGACAATCAACCCGCAACACGCACATAATCTGCATTTTGATCACTTTGGCCAACTGAGTGGGATGTTACCGCCTCCTTTGTTGGAAGATGAAGAGCAGGAGTTGAGGAATTGGGCTGATTTGAAGGAGCAACAGATACGATTCCTCCAGGGTGGCGGATTTGTGAGCATGATTTGATGGTGTTCGTTGTTGGAAAAGCATCAGCCAGCGTTGCACTTTGTTTTAACGAATGTGAATCGGATAGGAAGTTGGCCTATATTTTGCATCGTTCCACCAAGTTTAGATGCCTTCGAAAAGGTTTTATCCAACGCCTCTGGTTCTGGAGAGGTGCCTACTCCCTCCCTCCCTCCCTCCCATTCCTCACAACCTCCCCACCCGTTCCAACAGAAACCTGTACCCCTCCAGCACGTACCCCCATCTCTTGCCATCCGGGTCTCTGTACATGTCAAACAAGTGCGGCTCCCCCTCCCCCAGCGTGAAGCCCACATCCACCCCGTGCTCCCTCATTGCCTTGACCGTCTCCTCGGCCTGCTGCCAGGGTATCAGATCGTCCTTTGTCCCGAAAACGATATGCGTAGGGGACTTGTAGTTACCCCTTATAACCTGCGCGTAGGGGCTCGCTTTGATTATTTCCTCTTCTGCTGGCTGTGGCATGGAGGTGTAGCTCTCTGGGTGGGGGGTTCCGGCGGGGGGTAGACCGCGGAATAAGACGGGCAGGGTTTGGGCGTGCCAGTTCATGTGAAGGATTAGACGGCTGCGCGCGTCGGAGGGGGTCATCCACCCTCCTGCTGCTAGGAGATTGGGGGGGATGTTGTAGGAGGTTATTGGGTTTGGTTGGACGCAGTCGAGGAGGTTGAAGGGGGTGGTGGTGTATGGATGGGAGTGGGAGGGGATGTTGGGGGTTTGCCAGAAGGGGGATTGATAGTTTGTTGGGGAGTAGAATGAGAGGATTGCGGAGGGGGGGTGGGGGGAGGTCCAGGACAGGGACATGGCTAGGAGGCCGCCGGTTGAGTAACCTATTGCTGCTGTGTGGGTTGGGTTGATGGTTATGGAGGATTTGAGGAGTTTGAGGGTGGGGAGGGAGGTACGGGCCCAGGTGTGGGCGGTGAGGATGTCGGGGAGGGGGCCGGTGAGGAGGGTTGTTTCGGGGCAGAGGCGGTAGTCGACTGAGATTGGGAGAAGGCCGTGGGAGAGGAGGTGGTGGATTTGGCGGGGCCGGATGTCTTTACGGGAGAGCATTACGTGGCCGCCGCCGTGGATTATCAGGGCTGGGTAGGGGGGGATGTTAGTGAGGTGGTGGGGAGGAGTGGTGGTGGTGGTGGGTTTGAGAGTGGCGCACCTACAGTCCAGTCTTTTTGGGCGGCGGCTTGTTGTGGGGTTGGGTGGTAGATGTCTGCGCGGAGGGGGAGGTTCTTGTCTGTCACATGGGTGAAGACGAGGGTTTCGACTTCGCCGGTGGTTTCTTGTGGCGTGCTGCGGTAGAGGGCGGGGTTGTCGACTGGTTGCTTGAAGCCGGTGATGACGCGGACGATCTCGGACTCTTTGGTTGTGCTGCCTGTCCAGGAAACGTGTTGGAAGCCGCTTGAGCGCATGGACTTTTCCCAGAACTCGGGGCTGGCGAGGACATAGGGTCTGCCGTCGTCGAAGAGCCACCAGCCTTCGAGGAGGCCAAACACCAGGTCGAACCAGAACATGCGGCTTGTGAACTCGACAAGCGAGACGAAGCCGTGGGGTCGGAGAAGCTTGTCGATGTGGGTGAGAGAGCGGCGCAGGTTGGAGGTGGCGTGGATGCAGTTGGTGGAGAGGACAATGTCGAACTGGCCGTGGTACTGAGTCGGGGGCTCCTTTTCGATGTTGATGGTGGCGTATCTCATGCAGTTGTACTTGGCAAACTTGCGCTTCCCTTCAGAGACGAGCGAGGGCGAGATATCGGTGAAAGTGTACTCGACTGGGATGCCACACCGCACAAGCCGGTCGACAACCCATTTGGTGGTTGATCCTGTTCCAGCGCCGAGCTCAATGATTCGGAATACACCATCTGGGCCGGGTGAGGCGCCGCTCAGAGCCTTTTCAAGAAAGCGCGTGAGCAGCTGTGACATGATGACGTACATGGGACTGGTACTGTAGACGTCCTCAAGGATATCGCGGTTCTTCTTGGATCCGAAAAGAACAGTGAGTGGCTCTTTTGCCCCGCTAATCAGCTTCCCCAGCTCTGCGCCGCAGAGGTTCAGCAGCATGTGCTCCTTGGCGTGTTGAGGAAACTCCTGGACAAGTTCGTTGAACAGCTGGCTTGAGCGGACTTTGTCGATGGGCTCGTCGGAGCGGACGTAGGTCTTGCCGTTGTAATCTGCGATTTTTCCGTCCCGTAGGACTTCATAAAGGACGTCTCGCAGGTGGTGATGTCTGGGAAGGCTGGGCAGGGGTGGAATCTCCTCACCAGTGGGCAAACTGCTGAGATCAATACCAAGATCCGCGAATGCTTCGACTGTGTAAGCAAGGACGAGACGTGCGTTCTTGGGGTAGACGTTTTTGTAAAAGTCGGTCAGATGGTATGCGTCGGCGAGGTCACTGAACTGGTCCTTGATGGATTCAAACGCATCGGGAGCGGCCTGAAACCTGCGGTCTGTGTTTGTGGGAACTGGGCGTGGTGGAATTTTGACTGAGGGATCATGGGGGATGATTCTTGGCTCAAAGCTAGGTGTTGCTGGTGTCGGTGTTGTGGTGATGGTTGAGTTTGTTGTATCTGATGGGGACACATCACGGCCAGTGACCTTGACGAACATGCCGGCGAGGTCTCCAAAGGTGCTCTCGGATGTGAGCTGTGCCAGGTCGACTGACACGCCGAATGTCTTTTCAATGTCGCTCATGAGTTCGATGCAGAGCAGAGAATCAAGACCGCGATCTGCCAGGTTCGTGGACCGTTCAAAATCAGCGGGAGAGCACTCAAGATGGCTGGCTAAAAGGCTGGCGAGCTTTGGGAGCAAATTCTCAGAGTCCCTTGGCCTCCCACGCTCGGGGGCTGTGGGAGCCGCCTCCAAGGACGAAGCACTTGGCTGTGTCTGGCGCTGCTCGCTGGAAGCCGTGGTTTGAACGACTGTGGGGGTGTCTTGCAGTTCCCGACCCAGACGGCCAGCGAGGTATGCGGACAGGGAGGCGAAGGTTTGGAGGTCTTGCAGTTGGTCTTGAGGGATAGAAATACCAAAGATCTGGTCCACCTCGGACACTATCTCTGTGGTTACCAGCGAGTCAATACCAAGATCGGCAAGTGTAACATCTCCCTTGAACTGATCGGCTGGCACATCGGTGACCTTGGTGAGCAGCTCCCGCAACTCCTGCTCGATGCCTGGGCCAGCAGGACGCTTCGGCAGGGCAGGAGTGGCAACAACTGGATGTTGTTGGAGAGTGTCATGTGGACTGACAGGGTCTTGTCTATTGCTAGGTGGCGCCACAAGAGGTGGAGAAGCGGGCCGAGTGATGCCGTTGGTGATGCCATTGGTACCGACAGAAGCCGTGGTCTGTCCTTGATTTGCCCGCGAAAGCGCCTTTGCCAGCGACGTGATGCGAACTCGGCTGAAATGCGCCCCAAAGGCGACAAAAACAAGCTTGCCTGACTCCTGCTCAAACACCAACACATCATTGACGCTCTCCCTGTCGGATGTTGCCGTAGATGTGGCGCAAACCTTCCAAGTCTTGTTGGCTGTACCCTCAAAGTCTCGCGAGAGACAGAGTCGGTCCACCTGGGTGCAAACAAATACCTCATCCGCTGGACATGGGCCAAGACAATTGGCGTAGAGCCCCGGGACTTGAAGGAAGTTGTCGACTGCGACTGGGTTCGACAGAAGTCCTTGTGTGACAGGGGGTTGCTCCGCTGGCAGCACGACCTGAGCCACCACCGCTCCATTGTGGCCGGCGACTTGACGCACACCCTTGTAAAAGTCATGATACTGCACAACTCTGGAGAAAACCTTGTAGACCAGTGAACCCTGAACAGCCTCGCCGTCAACCCGAGTGGTTACCTCATCAAAGTCGCGGTGCCTGATGAGCCTTGAGATTCGATCTAGTTCAGATGTTGTGCTGTCGTCTTGGGTGGTGATGACTTTGACACTGCCCACGGCATGGGTGGCTGGCTTTGCGGAAGTGTTGACGCCCCGCGGCTGTGAGTGGAACGAAAAGTCCCATCTGAACCTTTCTCCGTCCGAAGGGGCCAAGACAAGCTTGATAATCTTGTCATCACTCGTGCCCAACGAAGATGTTATCTCAAGGCCCTCCAGCTGCCCAAATGTAAGCGCCGATATCCCTTCTGCTTCAGCAGTCATCTTGACAGCCTGCAAGACAAGCTCGACATACAACGGAGCTGGACATAACGGTTGCCGGAGGACGGCATGTCCACTAACGAGCGTCCGCCATTCCTGACTGCGTGGATCGATGGTGAAGACGGCGCGACGTTGCGTGGCGTGAGTGACGTCAAATCCCGAGAAGGTGATCAAGACTGGCTCAGGCTCGACCACTGGCACTGTCTCGGTGATCTGATCTTGCGCCTGCACTGGCTTCGGCTGTTCTACGACAAAGTTGAAGTCCAGCCAATGTCGGACCTTTTCGAACTGATATGGCGGTAGGTTCAACGGCAGATAATCTGCTTGATGAATGCGATGAAATGGCCAAAATTGCACTTGGTTTCCATTCTTCCACAAGTTCGTGACGGTATCAGCCAGGGCGCCCAGGGCATCTTCCCGGCTGAGATTGACGGGGCAGAAGAGATGGTCTCGGCTCTCAGCATCTGACAGTGATCGACGGGCAATGCTCGTAACGGATGAGTTCGAGCCAGCCTCAACCCAGGTGCAAGACCCATATCTGGCCTCTATCCGCTTGATGGCATCTTCAAAGTACACTGGCGTCCTCGTGTGGTCGGCGATCAACTTGGGTGTGGCGGCAGCCCATGTCTCTCGATCTGAGGTCGTCTCGATCCTGATCTTGGGTGTGTTGTATGTCAAAGACGCTGCCAACGCCTCAAGACCGGGGATGATAGAGTCGCAAAAGCGGGAGTGAAATCCGTGAGTAACATTCAGGACCTTGTACTTGACCGCTGTTGACTTCTTGATAACTTCGATCACAGCCTCCACCTCAGTTGAAGAACCCACCAGGACATGGCTCCGAGGTCCATTGTAGCAGGCCACCTCGAGCCCAGAATAGAGCATTGTCTTTCTCACTGATGAGATCAGTCCCATGGTATTGCCATGGTCGGCGTCGAGCGCGATCATGGTGCCCCTCTCCGAACCCCACTTGTCACGCATCAGGACAGCCCGGCCATGAACAAGTTTGAGTCCGTCCTGGAGCGAAAATACACCAGCCACAGTCAAGGCGACGAGCTGGCCAAAGGAATGACCCACGACGCAGTCGACTTTGAGGCCACATGCGATCCAGGATTGGGCGCAGGCATAATGCAAGGCGAACTGCATGGTCTGTAACTGCACCACGTCATCAATGGGCGTCGAGTCAAAAATAGCCGGGTAGATTCCTCCGTGACCAAGCCCTTTGAGAACCTTGTCACACTGGTCCAGGTATTTGCGTAGCAAGGCTGAGCCGGTGTAGACGCTCTTGCTTAACCCGATGAAGCGACTTGTCTGACCACCGAAGATGAGCACGACCGGCTTTGGAGAAGGGTTTAGACGGCACAGCTGAGAGTCTGGGGTGGAGGCTGCAATGCGGAGTTGATCGTCCAGTTCTGACATGCTTGATACCGCTGTTATGAACATGTTTGGCAGTGATCGGTCCTGGTGGTCGCTGAGGTTGTAGGCCATGTCGGCAAGGACATTGGTACTTGACGAGGCGTTGAAAGAGGAGAGATACTGTCGCAGTTTGGCACAGTTTTCCCCCAGACTCTTTGCGCTGTTTGCGGATACCAGCAGTGGGTGTTTGGAAAGGGCTGCCGACGACTTGTTTCCCCTGCCAGGACTTGGTCCGGTTGCTTCCCTGACGACCATGGCGGCAATACTACCCGCCGCCCCATAATTGTTTACACAAGCGATCAGGACGTCGGATTTCCACGGAACCGTCTCTGTCGGAATCCGAAATTGGCTGGTATCGAGCTGTATCTTGGGATTCAGCCGGGAATAGCTTGCCTGTCGAACAATGGCTCTCTTCTGCATCATGAGGAGGACCTTGATCAGGCCGGCAACTCCGGATGCCCCCTCTGTGTGGCCGATATTGCCTTTGACCGAAGCAAAGTACAGAGGCCCTGTCCGTGTCTGGCTTTGAAAGACTTCCTTGATGCCCTGGAATTCCTGTGGATCACCGATAGGCGTGCCTGTTCCATGTGCCTCGAGGTAGGAAACATCTTCAGGGCTCACTCCGGCCATCTTGAGCACCCTATGATAGAGCGCTGCCTGTGAGGGGCTGTAGGGCACTGTGATAGGCACGACATTGCTGCTTTGCTTGACAGAAGTGGACAGAATTGTGCCAAGAATGGTGTCTCCGTCCGCCAAGGCTTTTGGCAGACTCTTGAGGACGACTAGGCCAACACCTTCCCCGCGGCAATAGCCGTCCGCCCCGGCATCGAAGGACTTGGTGGCACCCGTCTGGCTGAGGAAGGACGCAGCGGCGAGGTTTTGGTAGAAATGCGGGCTTGTAAAAATGGAGACACCACCAGCAATGGCACTCGTGCAGTCGCCGTGAATGATGGCTTTGCAGGCGGCATCGATGGCAACAGCCGATGACGAGCATGCGGTATCGAACGTGACCGACGGGCCAGAGAAGCCAAAGAAGTGGCTGATCTTTCCCGTCAGGAATGCCCGCAGAGTACCAAGGGTAGAAAAGGCGTTGGGTGGATGGCTGGCAACGTTGTCGTTGTAGTCCGAGGCGCACACCCCCACAAAACAGCCGACCTCGGTGTCCTTCTCTCGTGGGCCAAAGTAGCCAGACGACTCCAAGGCTTGGTAAGCGACTTCAAGAAGAAGTCTCTGTTGTGGGTCCATTGATGCTGCCTCTCGGCTTGACTTTTTGAAGAACCGGTTGTCGAAATGTTCGATGTCGCTGAGGAAGTTGCCCAGGAAAACAGACTTTTCTGTGCTGCGTCTGTGGTCTCTGGTGGGAAAGCGCCCGGTCGGCGCCTCGGTGACCATGGACAAGCCAGAATCCAGTAGCTTCCAGTATTCCTCCACTGACTCTGCCCCGGGAAACTTGCAACCCATACCGATGACGGCAATCGCATTGGCCGGTGAATCTTCGATATCGTTGGTGGCGCTGTAAGCTGATGTTGCGGCCATGTCTGTGGTTGGTGGCGTTGAGCCAAATTTCCAATGTGAGGTGGATGTGTAGGTCTTGTCAGCCAATTTGCTGAGTGACTCCTCGTGTTGAATGGAGGTTTTGGTTGCTGCGATCAAGTTGAGCACCAGAAGCTTACTATTCCTTAAGATATCAACCGCTATCAAGACAGCAACTCAACGTTCCCATAAGGACAAGAACAGCCTGGATCGACCTTGATCTCAGGGGTGTCAACTCGGGTCCGTGCTTGAAGGGATGTCACCACGCAGTCTTGACACGGATCCTCGTGAGAGCTTAGTCCAGCGCAAATAAGGCAGTGTGACCGATAACCACTAGTATGCAAACCTGGTTTCTCGCAAGAATTGCTATATTCGAATAACAAGCTCTATGTCGAGTTTGGTCAGCTACCATCAAGAAACTGGTCACTACCGAGGAAGTTGAATACCGTTGTTGGATTGTAGGGTTAGAGTTTCTCCTCAAAGCGGTAATCCCAGTGCAGGTCACCTCGCTCATCAGACCCAGCTCGGGTCCCAGCAGCCTCGACAGGCACAAGCAGCATTCTATCAAAGACCTATAAGATGATTCAAGGTAATTGCCGCAAGATATCCTATCACTCCGCCGGTATGTAGGTAGGAACCTAAGATAGCATCCATGATGGCGGCGTTCTCGTATCTGTCGGCTACCCAAAAGGCGCCTATCGCTCACGAGGTACCCAGTGACGAAGGCTATCATGGGCTTGATCCACTACATCACAGTTTAGGTATCAAAGACCTCGGACCTCGTGCCCTCTACCAGTTGTGTAGGTAACCAAGCTGTTGTCATTCAAGAATTATGTAACAGCAACCTACTTTAGGTAGCTTACACACTGGCTATCGGATTACCTCGCTTGATACGTACATGATCTCACGTCACATTTCATAGCAATGCTTTGGTGTGAGTTTATGGAGCAAATAATCCCCGTATGTACCCTATCATCAACCCAGCACACCGCTATGCTTCCAGTACTTGATATACAGCCGCACCTGTTCACTGTCAACTGGCCCCAATCCTCTCAGTGTAGGTGAAGCCTTCCGAGCCAAGACGGTGTCCAAGATTATCCCTCCACACGACATCTTGCGAAACTCATTCTTCAGAAAACGCGACAGTTTCTTCGCAGGGTTACCCTGATCTGGCGCTGACATGACAGCTTCCACCCATTCCTCAAACGACACCACTTGTGTAGAAGCGAACCCCAACTCACTGGACAAGAGCGTGATCATTTCATGCCAGCTTTGCCGTACTGGGTTCTCCAAGTGGTAGACAAGCTCCGGTGGCTGATCGTTGAGCAAAATATCGACTACCGCTGCTGCAGTAGCATCGACTGGCAGCCAAGAAAGAGTCTGAGCATCTGGTTAGCAAGGCCACTTTCACCAAGGCACGTTCCATTTCTACTCACCCCTTGAAGATCTGGAATGAGGCGGACTTTGCACGACGAGGCGACAAGCGCAACAAAATGTTCATCCACGTTCCAATATCCACTCCGAGAGCCGGCGATTTGGCCCACACGCGCAAAACCTGTCTGGATCTGGGGGTAATCGCGCGCTGCTCGCTCGACTATCTTCTCGCATACCAACTTTGCTTCTGCGTACCCCAGTTCAAGAGCGCAGTTTTGGCCACTGACAGCCTCTTCTGGCACAAGACGCTCTTTGTGAAGAGAGGGATAGTTCCCGACTGTGGATATGGATGAAATGAATAGAAAGCGAGGTCTCTTCGATGGCTGGAGTCGGTGAGACTCGGAAGTTAGCTGTATCAAGTTCTGCAGAGCTCGAAAGGCGGAACCAAAAGACTGGAGGGACATGTTGAAGTTCATTGGCCAGGCAGCGTGCACCACATGTGTGGCTTTGGATGCGATTTGCTGGTACACGCCACTGTCCAGGCCAAGAAAGGGCGCCCCCACGTCTGCCCCGTAGATCTGTATCTTTGACCACTCTGAGTCAGACAGCTCGATGTTTCGGGCTTTCAAGGCATTCTTCTGCCTTTCCTGCGCTGGTTCGGCTGAGGGTCTGATGAGAGCGATAACCCCGGCCACTGTCGGGACTTTGACAAGTTGTGCCAGAATAAACGACCCAAGACTTCCAGTGCTGCCGGTCATGACCACGACTGCCCGTTGCGCAATGGTTTCTGAAGTCACGTTGGAGTACCTGTCCGCAATTTGCTCCAGGTGACCCAAGCTCGACAGCCCATTCTGAATTGTGTTTTGCGTTACAATGGCCTCAGCAAGCCGACTGACAGAAGGATTGCGATAAACAACATCGTCAGCCACGTTCCTAACATCCACCTCCCAATTTCTACCTTCTTGCGCGGCCGCTCTCAGCGAAGCAACCAACAGTCTCCGCAACCTCGTCGCCTGCAAGCTATCCATCCCAAGCTCGAAAAAGTCATCCTCATCCGACCAATACCCACCCCTAGACGCCATCACCGCTTTGACCAAACCCCTGACGCTTTCCCGCGGCGAAGAAAGATCAAACGCCGGCGCACTGGCCATAGCATCAATACACCTATACACGCCCGCAATCTCCCTCTCAAAAACCCGATTCACCTCCCTCCTCAACACAGTCCCCTTATCCGACCTCGGCAGAGCCCCAGAACCAACAAACAAAATCGCCGCCGGGGAAGAAACCCTCGCATGGGCATCCATCTGCCTCCCTGCCTCCTCCACCAGAGGCCATATCTCCCCCCTTAGCTCATCCCCGTCAGCCACCTCCCTCGTTGTCGTCTCAACAATAACCCCAATCTCGAACTGCGCATCCCCAAACGCAACGGCAGTCTTGACTTTGTCATGCTGTTGGAGGATAGTCTCCAGCATCGTCGGGCGGACCTTCTCCCCGGTAGCAAGACAAATGAGATCGTCTGTTCGTCCCGCGATACGAAACTCCCCAGGGAAACCCTCCCGAGCGAGGAGCAAGTCTTGTAGTTCGAAGCGTTCTGTCCAGCCAAATGGCCGCATGCTGAGTTTATACGCCCGACCTAAAAATTCACCATCTGTTGTCGTTGGCATCAGCTCCACCTCCATCGCGTAGTCAATATCCCTTCTCAACCGAATAAACCGCCAGTCATGTCCAGCAGGCGGGACAAAAAACGGGGTTAGGGGTCCTGTCTCGGTCGCGCCGTAGTGGTTGATGAGTCTTACACCTGCTGCATTAAGACGTTGGCCGATAGAAGGCTTCGGGAGGCCGCCTCCAAAGGCGACGAAATCGAGTTGTTGGAGGGCGGTTACTCCTTTGTTGTCTGGGAGGGAGGCGATGTCTTCGAGAAGTGAAGGGACAGTCAGCAGGGCTTTGGAGCTGGAGGCTTGGAGGAGCTGGACGATGGAGGAGCCGGTGGGGAGTTCGGAGGAGGGGGGAATGCAGAAGGTTTTGCCGATGCCGAGGGAGAGGCACATTGGTACTAGGCCGAAGCCCTATGATGGTGGTTAGGTAACTGCGCGGCTGTGTTGTGAACCTGAAGGGGGAGGCGCTTACGTGAAAGAAGGGCGATGACGAGACGGTTAGACCTTGGCGTTGTTCTGCCGTTTCAAACTCGTGACATTGAGAGAAAGCGAGGAAGTGGGCGTGGGTGCAGTAGATTGGTTTTGGGAGTCCAGATGTGCCGGATGAGTGCAGAATTAGCGCTGGATTGGTGGTCTGCACCGACACATTGGTCTCCAGAGGGGAGTCCAGGTCGTTCAGGAAAGTTTGGTACCCGGCGGCGGTAAAGACCTGAAGGCCTTTGTTTTGGGGTTCACCATTCTGGAACTTGGTATCGACCGCCGGGGTTGGCTCGTCTAGCATCGAACGGAGACGCTGCGAGGCAATGACTGTTGTGGCTCCAGTGCGCCCGATGAGATGGTGAATTGCGGTCGCGCTGAGCCTTGTTGAGAGCAGAACCGCCGGTATGCCCAATCTCATAAGAGCCAGGATGTAGACGGCCAGACCGAGATCGCTCTCCATCAGTAGGACTATCGGTCCTTGTGATCCATCAGCATCACCTTGCCCCCGCCGAGTACGTTGTTGAAGATGAGACAAATGTGCTTCGAGCCATTGGCAGCAGTTCGTAATAGCCCACTTCAGGGTGGTATAAGTCACACGGCTCAAAGAGTACCCATCAAGACCTGGTTTCTTTTCAGCTTGAACACAAAACAAGTAGTCGGGATTCTTTTCGGCGTGGAACTCGACAATGTCGGAGAGAGAACGGATGGCATCTTGTCGGTCAGGCTCAAGAGTCACCCTCGCAGGAATGAAAGCACGCATCGGAACGGCCTCTTTTGGAATGTCTTGTGGCCTTGGTCTCAGTGAGGAGTGGTTTTGCAGTCAAGATTAGACTTTAAGTGACATTGCAAAATATTCTGTCAATATGGTGTTGAATGGGACTCTGGCTCGTTCAAGAGTGAGACCCGAGTCGCGCGTGCCAACAACTCGGGTCTGCTAACAGAAAACAGTGGTAATTGCGAGCAACCTTGTTAACGTCATTCAACTCGGTCAATGTTAACTCCAGAACAAAGATATTACAATGATAGAGCAGTAGGCTGCTACATGATTCGTATTTGACCAAACATTCCATATATGCTAAGAGACAGGCCCTTCGATGTACATTAAAATGAAGACCACGACCACTTCGGTCCATGCATAGAAAATACCCCTGAATGTGCCCCTGACTGGCCAAGTCAACAATGTGGAGCAAAGCCATCAGTCTTTGAGCAGACGGATTACCACGTCTGCATTGAGGTTTAACAGATTGCCAATAACCTGCTGTGCGAGCTGCGAGTCAGCTTGCCTCAGGAGAACAGTGACACTTCCAGGTGCTTCAGCCTGTCCTCGGTAGTCTTGTTGGGGTGGCTGCTGCGTTGCTGGAGCAGCACTCTGAGGGTTCTCGTTTTGGGAAATTTGTGGAGCAACTTGAATCTCCGCGCCACCCATCAAGTGACCCATGTCCTGGCCACTCTCAAACGCCAGGCTCAGGTTTTCCGGCGAGAGGTGCTGATCGGGAGTTTGTCCCGAGGAGCTTGATTCAGTCGAGAACCAAAGCCACGGATGGGAGTCTGCATCCAGCGGCCGCACCTGCGTCAACATTGTTGCCGGGCTGGCCATTTCCCAGTTGGAAAAGATGGACGCATCTGCCAAGGTTTCCGACAGTGTGGGTGTTGGTGGGGCCGGGGCGGCGTCGACTTCCATCATCATGTGTTGGTCCTCGTTCAAGTTGGCTAATTCGGCATCATCAGAGCTCAAGTCGGATTCTTCGCCGCTCGAACTGTTGTCGTCTGCGTTGTCGTCCGAGAGATATTGCGTTGAAGTGGAAGGGTCGTCATTCGATGGGGCCCTGGACCGACGTTTCCGTCGATTTAAGGCGACGCTACTGCACCCAAAGATCTGTTAGCGCCAACTGGGAACCGGGGGGGGGGGATGGGGGCGGCCGGTGGTCTTGTTGGTTCGTGCTTACCGATTTCTAATATCATGGGTTGAGCGATCTGGCAGATCCAACAGTCCAATCTGCTTCCAGTTGTTGCCATATTTCGCAACTGCTTCCTGTAGTATTCTATCCTCTTCAGGGGTCCAGGGATCATGTCTGTGGTCCGGCCCGAGCACGTGTTGCCATCTTTTGGCGCATTCTGCCCGTAGGATGCAATCATCTCTTGTCAGATATTTCGGAACCAACAGCTTGACAGATAGGTATGGAACGACTTACGGTCGGCGTTCCGCGTTTGCATCATCTTGGACACTGCTGACCATCTGCTCCCAGTTAATGACAAGTCAGGTGACAAGATACATGTTAGTGTATCAAGGGACACACTGACTTTAATCCAGCCTGCGCCACAGCCTGTCGTAGCTTCCTATCCTCGTCGGGGGTCCACGCCCCCCTCTTGATATCGACTCGTACCTTGTGCCATCGCTTACGGCAATCCTTGTTCGTCCTGTCAGGCAGCAAAGCTGCCACCTCATTCCAGTTTTTGACAGCGCCGTGTGTATCGACTTTTGCCCACCAAGTCAGCGAGATTCACACAAATACTTCACCGAGGCTTGTGATGGAAGGGGTTGGTACTTTGCACCTTGGCCCAATCTCTGAGAATGTCGTCTTCGTCCTTCGTCCACCACCTTCGTTCCCGCCTAGAAACCTGGCCGGACATGGGATTGATGTGTCAAGGGTTGAACCTCGATATGCCCGTCGATGTTTGAAACGAACAGGAATTGTCCAGCGCTGTCCAGTCTACAAAAGAGAGAGAAGAAAGATGAAGACAATGTTTTAGCGATGATACCCCTCCGTCGCTGCAGACATCTGTAAGGTCTCGGTGGCCGGCTAGAATCTTTAACGCTGTCACCCCCCTATGGGGCGTGTGCAGCGGCTTGGGGATCTGGGTGCGACGTCACCTGCTTCGTAGGATCTGTTCTGAGACCGTCGTCTCTTTGCACAATGCAAGAGCTCTGCCTCGACAGTGCGGGGTTAGATATTGGACATCAGGTTTCAGAATGGGAAGCGGAGAGGCAAGCCGTCACCTGATTCTCTCATCGGCACCTCTCAACCGCCTTTCTCGAAGAGCCGCAAGTTCCCCTCACTCGACATCTGTCTTCCGGTCATGATCCCTTGCTTTGATCCTGGTCTTTCCAATACTCCCTTGGCCACCTGTGGGGCACCAAAGGGCCCAGGTTTTCCCAGACCCACACCGGTTTGCTCTTGGGGCTGGATTTTCTTACTGTTTACTTTTTAACCAACAACCAACTACTATAATACCAATTTGCTTACCATTTTTTGGCCATTTTAGCCTCATTTTCGTAGCTAATGACTTTCCTAGGTCGCTAGCCCAACAGGTTATGAGCTCTTTTGACGCTTAAATCACTAAGCAAACCGAAGTCGACGCCCTCGTCGATAACCCGACCTCGCAAGGCCGAATATTATATCGGACCTTACGACTTTTCGACCCTTGTTAGACTAATATTACGTAATTAGACCTTTCGATAGCGATTTTAAAAGCGTTAAAAAAGTTAATTAACTTCCTAATTAACGGAAGCCTGGTTTTAACCCTAACCCTTATTTTAACGAAAAGTTAAAGTAACCGACTACCCCTTACCGATAAAAGTATAGTTTACGGCGCTAATTTTTTTTTAATTAAATTTCTTTAATTCTATTATTTTTATAATTTTTTAATTAAAAAATTATTATTTTCCGGTAATAGTCGAAAACTCTATCCTACTTTATTAAGAGACCGATAGTAAAGTAAATATTTTACCCTTTACTTAAATTAATTTAATTTATTATTAACGGTTATAAAGTTAGGTAATACTTTTTTTTAAATTTTTTTTTTAACGTCTTTCTTATAACGTTTTTTTTACGATTTTTCTTTAATTAATTTTTTTTTAAAATAATTAATATTAATATTATTATAGTTTAATTTTTAAAGTTTATAAAAGTTATAAAGAATATTAATATTATTATTATAGTTAAATAACAAACCTTTTAAATTTTATTAGTTTTAAATTTAAAAACCGATTTTTTTAATTAAAAATTTTAATTAATTTAGTCCTTTATATATTATAATTTAAAAAACTATATTAAAATTAATATATAATTATTAATAAAAGAAGGGATATTTATTTTTAATTAAGAATATATTAATAATTTAAATATTTAAAATTTAATAATAATTTCTATTAAAAAGCTTAAAATTTAATAATAAATTTTTAATTTAAATTAAAAAGTTAATAATATTAATATTTATAATTTATATTAAAAAATTATTTAAATTTTATAGTACGGTACTTTCGATATTATTAATATATTTTTAAAAAAATATTTTATTTTTAAATATATTAATTTTATTTTATTTTAAATTTATTTTAATTAGCTCGAGGTCCTTTATTATTATTTTAATATAATAAAAATTAAAATCGGTTACGTAATTTACTTTTAAACTACCCTAAACGGTATTAAAACCGTATACCCCGATTTATATAATTAATTACTAAGGAAAATAAAAGATAGTATTATAATTTCATTATTTTTTTATTAAGAGTATAGTACTAAAGCCGTTATAGAAAAAACTATATCGGCTTATTTTAAAATTATTATTAAAATTACTAAAGTTCCGGCCGCGACTATATTTCTATTTATTATCTTATTAACCTCGATAAAAAAGTCTAATTAATATACTAAAGGTTCAAAAAAAAATAATTACTATTATATAAATTATAATCGTTATTATTTAAAGGGTACGGTTTCTTAATAATATAATT
>NW_001914849.1:298855-339583 GCF_000226545.1 Podospora anserina S mat+
GCTGGAGAGCGTACTTATCTTATAATTAATTAAATTAAAATTTTTTTTTATATAAAAGAAAATAATTATAAAAGTAAAAAAATATATTCGGAAGACCGGTATATTAAATTAATTATTTACCGATATTCGGCCCGATATTACTTTTATTATTAACCGCTTTTACGGGAATAATTTTAGGCCCTTATTATATTATTTAAAATTAATAAAATATTTTTTCCGGTATTTAATTATTATTAAAAAATTATATATTATATTAGGAAGCTCCGAATTTTCGGTAAAAAATATAAAATTTATAGGATTTATAAATATTTTATATATAAATATTTTATTTTAAAAATATTTTATTAATAACTATATTATTTTTATAATTAATAAATTAGTATTATAGAAAAGTAAAAAATAGACTTTCGTTACTTTAAATATAATAAAAATAAAGTTTATTAATTTAATATTTATAAAATATTTATTATAATAAATATTAAAAATATTAAAAAACTATAATATATTATAATTAAAGTTATATATATTATATACCGATAGTAAGAACGCCGAAATTATAGTTTTAAACCTTTAAAATATTATTAAAACCTAATATATTAATATACGGTATAAATAAATAAATAAATAAATAAAGGAAAAAAAATTTAATATTTAATATATTTTTAAATTAAAAATATTAGCGGATAAATTTATAAAGGTATTATAAAGGGAGAAGTATATAAAATTTATATAGTTATTAGGAATATAAGATTTTCCGGTTTAAAATATATAAAAGAATGTATATTTATATAGGAAAAAGGTTACTAGGGTATTGGGCAAAAGAGTTAAAGGAAGTAAAAGAATCTAGGCGTATATTGGGCTTCGGAGGATATTAGCGATAGCTTTATTTTGGACGGCGGTGTGCTGTCTGTGGGGGGGTGTGGGGCACTAAAGGGCCCAGGTTTTCCCAGACCCACACCGGTTTACTCTTGGGGCTGGATTTTCTTACTGTTTACTTTTTAACCAATAACCAACTACTGTAATACCAATTTGCTTACCATTTTTTGGCCATTTTAGCCTCATTTTCGCAGCCAGTGACTTTCCTAGGTCGCCAGCCCAACACCACCTTACTCACCAAACTGCATCGGCGGCATGCCTATTGCAGACTTGGCGCGGCTGATCAGATAAACCGATTGGGCCACCGTTTGCTGCAGAGCTTACACGCTTGCACCTTGCAGCATGGGTGCAATATCATGGCCACTGTCTGGGATCGGGGTTGGTCCCATAATCAACCCCTATTATTCCCTTTCTGAGCCTCGTGTCCCAACCTTTCCACCCGGGATTCCCCTGACTTTCGCCGAGGACCCGAGTTGCTGGCATCTCGACGGACCCGACTCACACCCAGGTGTGCACGCAGTCTCAGTTGGGGGGCTGAAGTGAGGCCTCCACGTATGGATTTTCATCGTGTTTCTCGTAAATGTAGCCATTCACAGTCAGCGTGGCCCATCATTTACCCTACAACCCCCACGATGGCCTCAACACTCTGATCACATCATCTCTCAAAAGTAGTAGCAATTCTTTGGTTCGGGTGTTGAACTGACTTTTTCAGCATTCGGTTCTCCCACCGCTGTCCCCCTTCTACGGACCGTATCTTATGTATACCTACCCATGACTCCAACTCTCCATCATCACGGGCGCCCAGCGTCAACCGCCACATCGCCAGAGGGTGTGTTGAGACACGAAGCACTCTCCGGACATAACTGTATTACCGGCATCAGCACCACCGGTTCCCCGCCCCTTTTTGTGTAACCCACAACGCAGCAGGTTGAATCCTTCAGCGTCCTCGACCATGGAACGGCCCTCTCTTCCGACTTCCGGCCGCGTCAACAATATACGGCAATCCGTGAAAGAGGCTAGGTGGGGGTCATTTCTACACGGGTGTTTCCAGTCTGCTTTTCAAGGGAACCTGGCTCCAATGCAGGATCGGACTCCATGTTGAGCTTGATTGCTGTTTGCTTATCTCTTCGGACTGGACGTTGGTTTCATGGAACTGATTACCCCACAGAGTAACTCAGCAGAAGACAGCTTGTCGGGATCGACCGTGTCGCACAGTGTGCTTTCTTACTTGCGTCTGCTGTGAGACACAGCCGATGCTCTGTCTCGCCCACCTATGAACAGCAGCCCTATAGACACAGTGAGTGCATGTTGGGCGACACAACAGCTCCGGAACAGTCTTTCCGGTGCCGTTTCTGCCAAGATTATGTGTAGGGCTGGCGTCCTGGAACTTCAGTCCTCAACGGCGCAAAATTAGCCCCCTATCTAAACCCCTGAGCCGGGTGGTAAGATTCACAACTATGGTTTTTGTTCCAATGAATTATAACGAGAGTAGCAGTGAAGTAACTAGGCACATATCCAATGGCAAAATACGCTGTTACCACCTTGGCATCATCCCACAACCCCTTCGCTCACCATGCTTCTCATAGTCGCAATGGTCGCGTTAACAGCCAGCTGAGTGGTCTATCCGCCAATGTTTGTTAGCAACCCTGCACCCTCTGATCACAGACAACCCGTCCAGGAGGGCACTCACCGCCCAATCAGCCTCCCTCTGTTTCGCTGCCTCTTCACTGCCCGCTTCCAACTCGGGATGTCGCCACTCAAAAATATAAGTGTAGTTCAAATCCTGAGCTTCAACACCAGGGCCCCGGCTCACAGCGTTGATGATTGCGCTTCCGTCTGCGCCCACAAAGTCAACACGGCATGGCTCAAAAAAGTGGCATGTTTCGACGGCGTTCTCGGCGCCGGCGGGGTGGCCGCCGGGAGCAAATGTTATGCGTCGCTTGAGGGAGACGACTGTTTCTCCTTCTTTGGACTCGGAAAGGATCTCGGTCTTGGTGATTGCTGGCACGAAATGTTCTGCGTGTCGGACTTTGCGCTTGATGCACTCCCAGATTTGAGACTGGGTGAGGACTGGGGAGGCGCCGGGGGGGTTTATTGGGGCGGTGTAGGAGAGGTTGAAGGTTGCCATTTTCGCTTCAGTATTGCCTCGATATTGATAACATCATGGGATGGCGTAGGTAGGCTGATGTTGAAGAGCATTGTTGTAAGCTGTTGTGGTGAGAACCCGAGTTGGTTGAGGGAGGACCCGAGTAATGATGAGGGGCTATTCCATCATGATGGGGGTATAAGCCAGCAATGAGCTGTCGGAGCGGAGCAGAGTCTCTACCAATCTGCACACATGCAGCGAATTTGCATTGTACCTACCTACCAAAACGTTCATCATGGATGTCCTAAAGGGCTTTACTGATCGAACCGCGAACCTGAGCAGTATCCTCCTTGCCGTTGGTGCGGGTGTTGTCATCCTCCGGTTACTGCACACCCATTCCAGGCTCAGTCACATACCCGGCCCGGCATCCGCCGCACTCACCGACTTTGTCCGCCGATCATGGGTTGCGGCGGGAGATGTCCATCAGAAGCATACTGATCTGCATCGTCGCTATGGAACCGTCGTCCGGGTTGGTCCCAATGCCGTGCTCATCTCTCAGCCCGATGCCGTTGATAAGATTTATGGTTTCAAGGCCAAGTTCCTGAAGGTACGGTCTTGTCTGCCGCTTCAACGGCTCTAATTCTCATCCGGCATATCTCAGTCCGAGTTCTACGACTCGATATTACCCCGTATGAAAGGCGCCAAGATTCCCGATGTCTTTGCGACCCGCGACGAGGACCTTCACAGGCGCATGAGAAGACCAGTTGCTAACCTCTACTCCATCGCAAACCTGACGAGGTTTGAACCGCTGGTCGTCTCCACCATCGAGTATTTCTTTTCCAGACTCGATGAGATGTTTACTGACAAGGGGCGGGGGTTTAACCTCTCAGACTGGCTGCAACTCTTCACGTTTGACATCATGGGCGAGGTTACCTTTTCAAGACGATTGGGGTTCCTTGAAAAGGGTGGTGATATCGAGGGTGTCATTGAGAATAACTGGAAATATTTCCGAGATGTGGCAGCGGTGAGTTCATATTTACCCTATGACAGTGAGATTGTACTTGTCTCTACGAGCACTAACGACGATACAAGAACACTCAGACACCATGGCTGGACAAGTTCTGGAAGGACAACCCGCTCATTCCAGTCTCTGCCAAGAGGAATCCTCTCGCCGAGTTCGGCGCGGCACGAATCCAGGAGCGGCTTGCGTTGACAGAGGAAGAGCGTGAAAACATCAACCAGAAGGACTACCTCTCCGCTTTCATCCGTGAGGCTGGGAAAGATCCTACTCTTCCTGAACTGTGAGTACTTGCACCAAAGTCAGCCAAATATCCAAAACTTACGACCATTAGTGCCCTCCCCACGTGGACAAACTCCAACATCCAAGCAGGCGGTGACACCACCAGCATCATGGCAAGCGTGGTGCTGTATCATCTTCTCAAGAACCCCAAAACGCTGGTTACCTTGCAAAAGGAGATTGGCAGTGCCGCACGGGAAGGACGTATCTCCAAGTTGGTGACATGGAAAGAGTCACAACGGTTGCCATATCTCGATGCTTGCGTGAAAGAAGCGTCGCGCTTACATCCGCCGATTGGGTTTCCCTTGGAGCGTATTGTGCCTCAAAGCGGTTTGGAGGTTGATGGGTACTTTATTCCACCAGGAACGAGAGTCTCTATGGTAAGGCTGTCCCAGCGAGCATATGCTTACACCTTGTTAACCCTGTACTACCCACAAGAATCCATGGGCAGTCCACCGAGAAGTAGGCCTCTACGGAGATGACCCTGATGTCTGGCGACCCGAGCGTTGGATGTGCGGTGAGGATAAAAAGAGGACTATGTATAACTCGCTGTTGACAGTGCGTTTCTTCCCTCGTCCACCCTGTAATGCGATTACTTGAGATTAACTCCGTCAGTTTGGAGCCGGTCACCGCGTGTGTTTGGGCAAGAATCTTTCGTACTTTGAGGTGTACAAGATCATCCCCTCGTTGTTGCAACGGTACGAGGTAAGTGAACATGACATTCTTGCACTTTCTGCGAGCTCTATGCTGAGTCTAGATACACACAGTTTGAGCTACTGAACCCCGAGCGAGAGTGGACGCTGGAGACAAAGTGGTTCACGATGCCTTCGGGATTCCATGTTCGTATTAAGTCTCGGAGATGAGGTTGGGTGAAAGATAAGGCGTGGCTCAGGGATACGTATGTAATGGAATCTGAGGTTGACTACTGCCGCGACTAAAATGTTTGACTCCGAGAAGGTTCATGACAGTGATGGGTACATATGAGAGAGTCTTGGGATAGAGACTATGACTTATGTACTTTACATAGCACGTTCCTGATTATCACTCACAGCGATTCTACGCTGCTTGAAGCTCTAGGTAGGATAGTCGAAGCTTTCCACGGAATTTCAGTTGCTCTTCCATCTCTCAAGAATGAGCTATGCCACTCTCAAGACGATTACCGAGTCTTCATACTCCTCCCTATACTTCAAAATCTTGACCACTTCGAACCCTGTTGAGCTTGCAAGTCTCCGCCATTCCGCCTCGGTACGTTCCATGGCCGCCAAACAGACAGCCATTGTCATGTCTCCCAACGTCACCCTCCATGGAGCCCCAACGCTTGACACAACAATGTCGTCAATTAACACCACGGAGTCTTTGGACAACGCTGGCTTGAGGCTCTCAAGAATAGCTTGGCACTTGTCATCGGGCCAGTCATGGAAGACATTTCGGAAGTAGTAGGCCCGGGCGTCTGTTATAGACTTGTGAGCTTAGAATATCAGGGAGAACAGTAAGAGCAATACCTTTGATGGTCTGAGAGGAAAACATATCATGAACATCCGTCTCAATGTTGTCGAACCCTGGAAGAGGATCCGTCTTGACTTGCTCAATCGTATGAGGGAGATCCTGCAGAACCACACGCCCCCGCAAGTTCGGATATCGCCGTCTCAATGCAATGCACTGGTGGCCTCGCGAGCCGCCAATATCAACAAAAACAACCGTCTCGTCGTTTGAATCCTTTGCAAACTCCTGGTCAAACGGCAACACATCCAAAAAGGTTGACCGAGGATCCCTCTGCACCGACATCCATGTGTTGAAGTGCTGGAGGGTGTCCGGGTGGTCCTTGATCCAATCAAACAGTGTCCGCTCGGTTTGCAGTCCCAGATTGAACGGTGTGTACTTTGCGTTAGTGGGGTTGGCATAGTCGGTTTCTCGAAGAAACTGGGGAAAGGCCAGGAGGGACTGGGCAACCAGGTCAGACTGGAAGCAGATGCCAGCTCGCCCACCCTCCCACGCTAATGCTTCCGTGACATTATTGGGGGCGAATTCATCTGGCCCCTTTTGCAAAATCATGCCGACGGACTGGTAGTACCTCAACAGCCGTTCTGTCACGGAGTTAGCACGGATAGAAACTCCGGGTGTGATAGTTATGTGCTCCTACGTGTTAACACTAGGTCGACCTTCCTCTCCCGTGCAAGCTCAACCGATGAGGTGCCATTATTGACCACAAGAAACCGGAAAATACCAGTATCGACACCCACACGGGCAAGGGCTAGTTGCATCGGCTAGATGAGGTCGTGTGTCAGCGAAGTGTGTGGCTTGGAAAGGGGTTTCTCCGTGCTGACACACCGAGTAGGCAATCCTGTGAATCACATCGTTATGCGTTTCCAAGGCGAGGCTCAGCTTGGAGGCTGCGTCTCTCAGCTTACAGCGTACCGCGTCATCCCGGATTGACGCGAGTGCGTGAGGACTGCCGATGGCTGCCTCAATCTTGTCAACCAGGGCAATAGCGTCGTCGGTGGTGAAGGTCATGGTTTCGGTACCAGGGCAAAGGAAGTTACAGGGGCGAAGGAAGCATGGAAAACACATGGTCAGGTGTCATAGAAGTCAAATCGTAATATTAGCTACCACATGGCTGGGACCTACCCGTGATGCGGTGGCTGCAGGACCTACCTCGGCTAGGACCTGCGTTGAGTGGGCATTGGCTGATCTAGCTGCGGATTCTCGATACCAAGAGATCACTAGATCCAGCCGTCGAGCATCGCAACAAGGAACTCCCTTGTGCAAGTAATACCTTCAAATTTCATCCGTCGTCTCACTTCTTGCGGCGTGGGAGCTTGCTGCGCCAGGTCGTGCATTCACCGAATTGGGCGTTCTAGCACTTTTGAAGTGCAACTCGGGTCCCTCTACCGAACAAGGGGCGGCAGCCTTACTCCCAACGGCTTGTTCACCGTGAGATCCTACACGATCATTGGCCAGCTACACATCCGCCGATTTCCGGAGGATCATGATGGTAATCTTCCCAACCAGACGGGATACCAAGGAAAAACCAAGCAGTCAGGGCGATAGCCTGGGAAGCCCTGCGGCGAAGCCAAGACCGGTCATGCCAACAGGCGAGCGTTCAGCCCTACCTGTCAGCTCCTTGATAGCTAATGGCTTGCAAGGTCAGGAAGCGAACGAGTCGAGAGTAGCATAAAAGCCATGTCATAGACGCAAGATTTCAAGAATTCTTCAGGTCGTTCAGACTCACCTCTCTTGTACACCTAGTGTCATCTGTCAGTCGTTTCCGTCAACATGGTTGGCAGCAGCAACGTCGTTCGTTCTCTCGTTTCCCTTTTGTGGGCCGCCTCGCCTGTCATCAGTGGGGCTTTACCAGTCCACTGGGCCGGGTTCGAGCGCCAAGAGACCGGCTGGCCTACCTCCATAGACGACTCAGTTTTCAACTCGTCTTGGCCTTCCTTTGGAGAGAAGTCCCAGAGATGGAATGCCTACATGGCTCCAAGCTTCAACCAAGTCTTTCTCCCAGAGACGGAGCAAGTCCTTTCTGAGGGGGTGTGTTTTCATCACCACAAGCTGTTGGAACACTTTCAGTTAACGCATGACAGCTTCGGTACATGACAAGCAACAACATCTCGTTTCTCGCCAAGTCAGGTGGGCATGGCTATTCTATCGAGCTCGCTGCCGCACAAAATGTGGTCATGATCAACATGGAGAAGTTCAACTACTCCAGGGTCAACGCTGACGGGACGGCCACCATTGGCAGCGGTGCCACCTTTTTGGACTTGATTCGGCCTCTGGCGGCTGCTGGAAGACAAGTCAGTAAGTCAAAGCAACTCCATCTGCAAACTCCATTCTTGATCTAACATTTTTCAACCAGCTACCGGGTCCTGTCCCTGCGTTGGGGCAACTGGAGCCATGTTGGGCGGTGGTGTCGGCAGGCTGCAGGGTCTCCACGGTTTAACAAGCGACAACGTCCGCAAGGTTCGCATGGCTCTGTGGAACGGCACTGTGATTGAGGCTTCAGAAAAGGTCAACAAGGACTTGTTCTGGGCCGTACGTGGTGCTGGCCAGAACTTTGGCGTTGTCATCGAAACCACATTTCAGACATATCCCGCTGTGAACGGTGGGATGCACTACGAGGCAAACCTGGCCTTCAGCGTCGATAAGGTCAAGAAGATCATTGACGACATGAACGCTCTTGTCCCGCTCCCTGCGCCACTGTCTTTGATTCTGGTTGGCAGTGTTGATCCTAGCACTCTCGAGGTGAGTACCCACCTATAGGTGGTGATTTTGGATGAAAGATTAGTACTAACATGTTCGTGACAGACCATTGTGGCGCTTAACCTCGTCTATGCCGGCCCCCGGGAAGAGGGACGCAAGTACACTCGCCGCTTCCAGAACTACAGCCTTTCCGTCGAAGAAAACATGTACTCTTGGGACGAGCTCCCCATCAAGGGCGCCGGTGGCATCACCTTGATCAAGTGCGCCAAGGGCCAGAACCACGTCATGTACGGCCTGGGCACCAAGCGGCTGGATGCCCCCTCATTTGTACGGCTGTGGAGCGAGTTCGGAGATTTCATCAAGGCCAACCCGGCTGCCAACTCCAGCACCTTCTTGGTCGAGACATTTGCTCAGCAAGGCATCAAGAAGCTTCCCGACGATTACAGCGCCTTCCCCCACCGTGATGGTGTTGAGCATCTCGTCGAGTTTGAAATTGCCTTTGACGACACCTCTGTTTCAAAGGCTGCGGATGCTTTTGCCAAGCGCTGGAGGGATCACTTTGCCCAGCCCAAGGTTTCTGGATACAAGGAGACTCACATCTACCAAAACTATGCTCATGGCGATGAGCCTCTTTCACAGCTGTACGGACGCGAGAAGTGGCGCCAGCAGCGCCTCACCGCGGTCAAGAACAAGTTTGACCCCCGCGGCGTGTTCAGCTCGTATCACCCCATTCCCCAATCTCTGGACGCTTGGCGTTGAGTTCCTTACCTAGCTGAGCGGCTCCTTCAACCCCACTGTCGACAACAATTTTCTTACTTGTAATCAGGATGGCAGATCTCACAATTTTGGCGGATTTTAAGATTCACACTTCCATAGACAGCTCTGCACACGCGGATACACATTTCTGTTTTCATAGCTTTCATCATCCAAGCAACAGTTGTAGGACAACATATACAAATTATTTCTTTGTTCATAAACCAGCCTCAGTGATCCCGACCATGCTCCTTGTATCCCAGAACTTCACCAGGCGCAGCCCAGCTTCCTCGAACAAGGTCTTGAACTCGGAAGGAGTCCTCTCAATCCCGTTGATGGTCGCCATGAGACCAATATCCCGGTTGTGGCAATAACGGACATGGTACCCGTAATTTGCTGGGAGCGGACTCGGTGCTGCTTCAATCTCATCGCAGCCAAAAGTGGTATTCATGACGGGATCACATATCAGAATTCTTGATTTGGGGCCCATGGAAGCCTTGACAGCTTTGAGAATGCTCACGCAGTAATCATCAGACCAGTCATGTCTAGAACTGTTAGACAGTAGAGCACAGAACAAAAAGGGACCAAATCTTACAGAATTCCGCGTAGCCAGTAGACATCCGCGTTCTTCACTGGGTTTTCGGTAAAGAAATCATGGGGCATGAACTTGACTCTCCCTGCAGCCAAGGCATCAGGGGCTTTAGCCGGGAATATCTCGCGTTCGCCCCTCTCCACGTTTTCCGGCCGGTCTTGAACGACAAACTTGAGCCGGGGATAGATTGGTAGGAGTTGCAAGACGAACCCCCCTGTTGGCTGTCAGCTACCAGGTGTCTTACCATGGACGCGAAAATACGTACCAACTCCACCACCGACATCCACAACCAGCCCATCTCCAAGTTCACCCCACGGAAAATCTACCTCCCAGTCAGTCAGTGTACTTGTTCGCCCCACCAACGTAGCATAAGCGGGTAACAATATCTCACCATACGCATGCGCAGTACCCGACGCCTGACCACCCCCCAACATAGCCAAAGCAAAGTTCTCCAACTCCGGCCTACCCACCAGACCCTTGTGATCAAACGAGACAGGAAAGTTCGCCAACTCGGGCACACCAGGGTACCCAGGCCCATCAGAAGTGACCTGATCCGAAGGCAGTCGCTGTGTCATCCACTCCCAAAGCGGCCTGTCAGTCCCCATGGCGTGATGGAACGCCGTCTCCTCCACCTTGTAAGACGCGCCCTTCGGCCCGACAAGGTAGCGGGGTAGATGCTCCGCCGCCGCGGACACGTGCAGACCGCTGTTGCATCCGGTGTCAGTAGGCGCGTCAGTGAGGGAGGGAGGGGGGGGTTCATCTTACAATAATTGCACATAAGCCCGAAGACCAGGGTTTTGCACCAGACGAAGCGGAAATGCGGTTATTGGCGAAGCGGCCCTCGGCGACTTCAGTGAAGATGTGGATTGCGCAGAGTGTACGCAAGATACGAGCTTTTTGACGTCTCAGTTCTCTCTCTTAACTGATGGCTACTTCCTGATATCAAAAGGACTTACCTAATTTCCGGTGCTCAATCTTGGTCTTTTGCCCCAAAGTCTCAACATCCAACCCCCCCTCACCCGCCTCGGCAAGCAAATCCGGGATCCTGCGCTCAGCCGCAATGAACAGAGCCCTTGATTCCATGTATTGGGTTAGCACCTGCTGGATCCGTTGGTGTGGCTCTGAGACTAGCTCGACTAAAACCCCCGAGACAGCCTCGATTGTCCTCTCGGCGTCCCAGAGCTTTCGACTGGGGAGGATCCTGGCTGTTGCTTCATGACTGTGGTGTCCACCGCTTGCTTTGCCGTTGGGAATGTCTGATGGTCCGTCAAAGACTTCTTTGCTCCACTCTTCCTCGACAGTCAGGGCCGCGTCACGGAGTAGGTCCGATAGCTTGAGGAGTTTGTCGGCGTCTTCGGATGTGCGAGGGAAGCGCTCCATGATGTGATTGCAGTTATTTTCGACACGGCAAATGCTGTACTTGGAAATCTTCAAGATGGACTGAATGTGCACTGACCATGAATCAATTGGCTATCTATTAACTGCTATGAACCACCGAGCGAAGGACAGACCTGAGTTCTGTGATGTTGATTTCTCAGGACAGTCAACACCAAGGTGGGTTCAGGACCCGAGTTTGTCTTGGTTTCTCGGGCAGAACCCTAACCCGCCGCCAACTGGAGGCAAAGGAAAGATGTTTAGCTTTGATGACAATAGAGTAGAGACGAATGAAATGCAAGCTTCGCGTCTTCTGAAGTTGGCTTGTCTTAGCGCACATACTGGGTGCAAAGGAGGGCTCATTGCGAATAAAGAACGCAACTTGGCTTTAACCCGTGCCGGGCTCATCACAACCGGTCATCGCCATCAAACAAACAGATTATATAAGCAGAGATGACGTGAAAGATGCACGGTAGCAGAAGCGATGCAATCGTAAACTATGTAGGCAACGACCCTCATTGTTTACATCGTGATATCCCCCTTTTGTGGGGCAAGTGGGTAGAAATTGTGCATTCCCGCAGTGGACCCACGCAATTCAACCCCATCTCTCAAACAAGCTTCACGCCTAGAAGCCTAATAAAAGCTTGGCCTCGGCTAGATAACTTCATTGAAACCGGACCTGAAGTTTCAATAGATCCTTCTCTACGATTTCCTTTCTCCTGGCCATCAGCTCAGGCATATCCCAAGCGCAGCTGATATACCTCCCAGCCAACCACTCCCGTCGCTCGCTGGTCAGAAACACAATGCTATCACCGGCCAGCTCAGGAGTATCATGACACACAGCTGCCGTTCAATTCTTGTCAGCTGCGGTATGTAACCTCAAACACTCTGCGGGGTGATGACCAACCTTGAACGATTTCTGCTGGCATATTGTTAGCGAGATCAGTCGCCACTGACGCCGGGTGAACAGAGTACACCAGCAGGCCCCTGGACTCGTAATCCACCATCAGATACTCGGACAAACGCAGCACCGCCAGCTTAGACGGCTGATAGGCACTCGCACCGGGGGTCAGCGCCAGGGCTCCGACCGAGGTGAGATTGACAATCGTCTTGTCCTTGCTCTTCAGGATAAGAGGTAGAAGCGCACGAATGACCCAGTAGACACCACGCACGTTGACCTCCCACGTCAACCACCAGTCATCCCTGTCCCCTTCGCCCAATGGCACAAACGGTGCCAGGTATCCCGCATTGTTGACAAGAATGTCAATGTGCCCCCACCTAGAGGCCAGCTCCTGGGCGCATGCCTCGATGGTGTCATGGTCGTTGACGTCCAGCCGGAGGATGAGAAATTCAACGTCATCTCTCCCCGCCTTTGCAGCTGCTTGGAGGGCCTCGGCATGGGTGGCGGATACGTCCCCGCGGGCGGTGATGGCGATGCGATTGGCCCCCGCCTTGGCGTAAGACGCAACAATGGCTCGACCGATGCCTTTGGCGGCGCCGGTAACGAGGATTGTCCTTCCAATGCATGGCGCGGGGGTGATGCCGGAAGGATCAATCTGGGCATATGTGTCGCTGTGGGTCTGGGAGGTGAAGTTCACGCCCAGGCGTGAAGGATCAAAGGCAACCATGGTGTGAATAAAAAGGGATGGGAAGGGGGTGGAAGAATCGACCTGCCTTGTTCGGAGTTTTGGATTAGGTACCCCCCCTATATGCGCGACGCTGTCGGATGTACGGATGTAAGGCGGGTGGCGTTGAACTCGGGTCCGGCCCGTTGGCTTGTACCTTGGTAGCTCGTCAGCTTCTATCCTGGATTTAACGTCCGGGGATAAGGGGTGTTGGCCGAGACAAAGGAAGGGAAGGCATCCAACGCAGCCCTATGAGGCAATTGGCAACCCCGACTTTGGAACAGTGAAGGAGCGGGGTTAGGTTCTAAGAACGTGTGACAAACCCACCGTAATCTTCTTAAGACGATGTGACCTGAATGACCCGAAATCCGCAGAATCGAACACCACTATCTACAAGACTCTGTTATCTTATCATTACCCATCTCGTGCATCTATCTCATCATGTCGCCCCTCCCTCATACCGGTCTTGGCCTCCTAGGATACACATGGCGCCCCAACAAGCCTTCGGATGAACAAGCCTTCGAGGCCATGAAGGCCGCCATCAACGCCGGCGCCACCATCTGGTCAACTTCTTCCGTCTACGGACTGCCCCCCGACCCCCCCACAGCCGGCCTTCACCTCCTACGCCGGTACTTCACCAAGTACCCCGAGGATGCGGAAAAGGTAACCCTTTTCATCCGGGCCTGCTTCGATCCGACAACCTACTCCCCCAGCTGCTCACCCGAGGGCGTGCGCGCCAGCTGGGAGGAATGCAACGCCATCCTCGGGGGCGTCAAGTTCATTGATGTCTTCGGCCCTGCCCGGATGGATCAGAACATCCCTGTCGAGGTGACGGTCGGTGCTCTCAAGCAGCTCAAGGACGAGGGCAAGATCGGCTCTGTGGGTTTGTCCGAGGTTCGGGCCGAGACGATCCGCAAGGCTGCCGCTGTGGTGCCCATCACCCATGCCGAGGTTGAGTTCTCGCTCTGGAGCAGTGAGATCCTTACCAATGGCGTGGCCAAGGCGGCTAAGGAGTGTGGTGTTGTACTGCTGAGCTATGCTCCTCTTGGATACGGCTTCTTGACGGGTCAGATCAAGAAGGTTGAGGATATTCCTCAGGGAGATAACAGACATATGTTTGGAAGGTTCCAGCCCGAGGTAAGGGACCATGAGTTCTTCCCACGGTGTTATTATTACTGATACCCCTTTTTTTTTTAGAACTTTGCCAAGAACCTCGAGCTTGTTGACAAGGTGAAGGCGTTTGCCGAGAAGAAGGGGGTGACGCCGGCGCAGCTCGCACTTGCTTGGATCAGGTCCTATTCTAACACTGGTGACGTCGGTGAAATCATTCCTATTCCGGGAGCTACCCGCGCGGACCGTGTCATTGAGAACTCGACGGTTGTGGAGATCACCACGGAGGAGAAGGAGGAGCTGGACAAGATTGTCAAGTCTTTCCCTATCGCTGGACATCGCCAGATTCCCGGCGCTGACCACTTCCTCTGGACTTAGCTTTAGATTTATGAAGGCTCGTATTGAGATGATTGAAAAATAGGTACACACTATCCGGTCCATTCCGCCTCAATAAACCACATGTGGCTGTTTTCTGGCTTCCACGCCCCCGTGAACTTGTACCGCTCATCAGCCAGTCTGAACAGCTCGCTCCAGTCATCAACTTCCCTCTCCCTTGCGTTCACTGTTACCTGGTTGAAGGCGTCCATGGTGCGGATGTTGCGTTCCTGCAGGTAGCTTGCCGTCAGTGGCTCTGGCAGTGTGCCGTCGTTGATGACCACCTTTGCTCCTTTGCGCAGCGCCGGTCGCAGCGCCCGAAGTATCATGATGTTGTACTTGGCCGAGAAACCGTGGAATATCCATCGGAAGAAGTAGACATCAGCAACAACCGTCTGCGGCTCGAAAAAGTCATGTACAGTCCGTGTGACCTTTTCTTCAAGGTGAGCTGGCATCGGTCCCATAGCCTCTGGTTTTCTCATGCCCTCCGTGTCTTGCACCACAAATTTCAGCTTGGGAAAGGCCTCCGCTATGGCGAAAGAGACGAACCCTTGGTTCCCGCCCATCTGCTCTCGCTATCAGTACTCCATCCCTCAGCACCGCAGCGTGGAGAAAGACTTACATCCACAACCGTAGCCTCCCCCAACTCCCCCCAAGCATACCCCCTCACCGTATGCCCCACCGAAAACCCCTCATTCCCACTATGCAGCTTCATCGCAAGGTTATACCTCCTCGCTTTCTCCGGCACCGACTGCAAGTAATCGTACCACGGCAAACTCTGCTCAAACGCGTGATTCACCGCCGTCTCCGTCGGCTCCTCGCTCCCAGGCCACTTCTTCATCGCGTCAACAACGTGAGCAGCTGGCTTCCACAGATCACGACACATGTACCCAACCCAGTTAGCCATCGGTTCATCCTCCAGCAACATCCTCGACACGCTCGTGTGAGCGACGAAACCTTTTCTCGGCTCGATAAAGATGTGGTTCAGCATCGCATGGCGGATCAAGCGCCGGAGGTTCATGACGCCGATTTTGAAGCCGTTGGCGGCGACGACTTTGGCGGTTAGGTCTTCGAAGGAGATGGAGCCGGTGAGGGGGACAAATTCGGGGACGCGGAATTCCCAGATTGCTTGCAGGGAGAGGTTGTTTATGAACTGGTGGTTTTTGTCAGTTTTGGAGGCAGGGTGGAGAGGAAGGGTAGGGGGCACGGCTTACATCCCATGACAGCCATGAAAGGCCCTGCTTGGGACCGAGGGTGAGGTCGTGGAGCTCTTTTGTGGCTGCGATTAGGTCTACCCTTGCCGTGTATGCCTCGCCTGCGGACTCTGGGATGGGAAAGTCGACTGCGCCGTCAACGTCCCAAGATGGTGCTGTGAGATTGTGGGAGGCTAAATGGTCCGTTACGATCTTGGTCTTTTCCAGGATGGTGTGTGAAAGCTGGGCAAGTCGAGCGTTGGATGTCATGGTGGGCGCTGATGATGAGGAGGTCGGTATGGTGTAGTCATCTCATTTATTCTAGCGAGGCTCTGTGAGAGTGATGTTTATCACTTACAGTGGTGATGGACCCGAGTTGTGGATTTGTAGACCCCGAGTGAGACGTTGAAAACACCACTGCGGGGTTGAAACACAGCGTGCGGAGACGGTGATGAAATGCGTCTGAAATAGTTGGTGAGATCATTTGCAAGTAATCGCGTTTGGTAACAACAGGGTGCTTCATCATCCATTCCAGAGGGTACCAGGGGTAGACGACCTAGGCGTCGACCATCATGGTGCAGATTGAAACCGATGTTCTCATTGTGGGCGCCGGCCCAGCAGGAGCAAGCCTTGCATGCTTCTTGACCCACTACGGTGAGCATAACGCGTGAAAGCATTACACCACACAGCGAAAGCTAACAGTGCGCAAACTTAGGGGTGACGGGATTGATCATAAGCAAGGCGTCGTCGACTGTGAGGACGCCCCGGTCACACTACACAAACAATGCAACCTTTGGCATGTACATGAAGCTTCACATCTATACACGAACTTGAGCTAACAGAGTCCAGAATGTCTTCGCGATGTTGGACTCGAGGAGGAATGTCGTCAACTTGCAACTCCCAAGGAACTGTTGATGTACTCGAGAATTTGCACCACCATGGGGGGAGAGGAACTCTCCCGGACGTACAACTGCGGGACAGATCCGAACAGATATGTGCGTCTCCCAACTGACCGTCTGTAGAACAGGTACTAATTGCCATAGGGAGAGTTCAAAAAGGCGAGTCCATGCGAACAGGCTGATCTCCCTCAGTCAGTGCTAGAGCCCATCCTTCTCCGCGTAGCAACACAAAACGGCTTCCACCTCCGCTGGGACTGCCAATTTGTCTCATTCCATCAAGACGAAACAACCTCCAAAGTCCACTCCGTAATCCAAGACGTCCTAACCAACCAGAAAATCACCGTCATCTCCAAGTTTCTCTGTGGTGCCGACGGGGCACGTAGCGTGGTAGCCCGCGAGCTCCAACTCCCCTTCAACGACACCCCCGGCGGTGGCCTCGCCCTCAACGTCTTTGTCGACGCAGACCTCAACCACCTCCTCACCCCCCACTCCCCAGGCCTCATCCACATTCTCCTCCACCCCACCAAACCCCAACCAGACTTCTGCTCCCTCGCCATCGCCCGCTTCGTCAAACCCTTCACCCAATGGGTCTTCGTCATGCTCGCCAAACCAAACATCACCGCCATCACCGCCACCCCATCCGAAATCCTCTCCCACGTCCACGACCTCATCGGCGACCCCTCCGTCAAAGTCACCCTCAAACGCCTCTCCACCTGGAAAATCAACGAGACCTACGCCGAAAGATACACCACCCCCGGCAAAAAAAACATCTTCTGCCTAGGCGACGCCGTCCACCGCCACCCCCCCTTCAACGGCCTAGGCTCCAACACGAGCATCCAAGACGCGTACAACCTCGCGTGGAAAATCGGTTTCGTATACCAATCCCTTGCTTCCCTTTCCCTTTTGGATTCCTACACCGCGGAGCGACAGCCTATCGGTAAAGCAATCGTCAAACGCGCCAACGACACAGGTCGTATGCACGCCAAACTGTTTTCTCTTCTCGGTGTCCCTAACCCGGACACAGCCGACAAATTGCAGATCCTATCCCGTCTGGGTGATGACACAGCCCAAGGCGAGGAACTACGTCTCGCATTCCAGAATTTGGTCGAGGGGTTGGACGTGGAAAGACACGGTTTCGGGATAGAGATGAACCAGCTCTACCAGTCTGATGCTTTGTACCCCGATGATGAGACTGGCCCCCCTCCGACCAACACAGGACCTCCCGAACACGCCGATCTTTACTATCGCGAGAGTACCTACCCCGGCTCGAGGCTTCCACACGCCTGGCTGAGAGCTCCAGCAGCGGGGTCGAATGAACCGATGATTTCGACGCATGATTTGGCTGGGAAGGGGAAGTTTACCCTCTTTACTGGGATTGGTGGCAAGAAGGGATGGGTAGAGGTGGCGGGGATGGTGAAGGGGTTGTTGGGGGTTGAGGTGGTGGTTCACAGTATTGGGTGGAGGGAGGACTACCGAGATGTGTTTTTTGACTGGGGTAGGAAGAGGGGCGTCGGGGAAAGGGGTGCTGTTTTGGTGAGGCCTGATCGGGTGGTTGCTTGGAGATGTGATAATGTTGGGGGTGGTGATGGCTGGGGTGAGAAGCTGACGCGGGTTATGGCGCGGATTTTGGGGCGCTGATGAACTGCGCCGGGACTGCTGATGGGGACAATCTTGGTGAGATGGGGATTAGTGTTGCTTTGGATATATTTTGGCTTATTTGTTGTTCAACGAATGGGGACCTCCAATAAGCTTGTGAACTGAATGGCCTGGGGACCGAAATTCTGAGCGATTGCGCTGGGAGTCAAGCCTCCAACTCGGTGATAATCCCCAGTGCTGCAAGTCCATATCCCAAATTCCGAACAGAAAACCCGTATAGCCCTGTAACTACACTCCCTGGAGGCACTTCAAGTCGCTTCGTCTCAACTCTCCAGTCCTCCGGATAGCCGTCTACAACCCCCCGGAACAGGTGGGATCGTCCATGGTTGGTGAAAACCTAGGGATTGAAGTGATGTTAGCCCCTTATGCTTCACACACAGGACGATGTGTGGTGTTTGCAGACATGCTAACTCACCTTGAATCCAGTTAGGACTCCTTCTGTACACTCCCATGTTCTGCCAGTCTTCCGGTACTTCTGGCAAGTCTCGACAGCGGTAATTCTTTCTCCCCCAGGTCCATTGATTACAAACGTGCTCGACCTAGTGTAAGGCTGAAAAGACGATGAGTCGTCGTCCGATTCAGGTTCTGGTGCCTGACCGAAGCTCTGAGAGCTTAATGGAACCCCCTTGTTTTCATAAGCAAAAGTGATGGTTTCGGCCGGCTGATTCCAATATATTCTCAGTAGGCTTTTCAGATGCACACCACCTGGGCCGCCGAAATGGGTCCAGAACAGTGGTCTGAATCCCTCCGCAAATGCTTTCGCAGAGAAGAAGCACTCTTCATTCAGGTTGAGTTGAGAAGGGGGAATATCGGGATACCATATGCCGAAAATCCTCAAGTCTGAGATATTTTCTGTGTCGCTGAGCTCGGAACTTTGCTTCTTCACGATACCAATCTCGACGATTCTGAATGCCTACAACGCCTTGTTAGCTTCACGCGTCTTTTATCAGAACCTTTCACGTACATCGGACCAGACTTCCAGTGATGAAATATTTGATACACTCCCAAGCCTCGTCGTTTTTGCAGCATCACGAGGATCGCCCAGCCAAGGGGTCAGTCCTGCCGAATCCGCAAACTGCAAAGCGTGGATACCTCTCAAACCAACCGCAACGTTGAGGCCCCGTAGATCAGCAGCGTTTAGGGTGACGGATCGCTCCCTTTCCTTGGGACCCAGGTGGCCAGCGCTTTCTGTCTGCGAATTCGACACAATGGTCAAGCCGGAGATGTACGTAAAGGATCCCACATCTATGGTTGACGCAGATATTCGGACTGTCTCGTTGGGGATAGCAAGAGATTGTACGGATTTTCGGAAACATCCCACTTGCAGCGGACCCACCGTGCCGACTAGGGACTCTGCGGCACTCCCCCCGACTCGTAGAGTACAGTCTGGCCGGGGCTTCAAGTGTGCCAAATGACCCCTCTTCGTAAACGCGGCGTTTGGACTTGGACAAAGTCCCAGGATGTCAACAATAGTCAATATCTTCTGCCAGGCTTGCCCTCTGTTGCGAAGGCCGCTCCAGACATCCTCATCCGAGTCATTGCTGGTGTCGGTAATCCGATGGTAGAGTAATCGCCAATCACGGGCCCCTTGATATGGATCTCGATGAAGTTCAAACAGGCATGAAAGGTCAGAATTTAAACCCATAAATTGAGAACGCCAAAACTGTTGACGATCAAAAAGATGCCAAAAGGATCGCGATGCCAAACGGGCATGGAGGGCGTCACGGAGTGGTAAATAGCAGGCAATAATAGAGCAAAGCTCCTCCGGGAGGGAGAGGAAGGGATCGTTTCCTGACACTAGGCCGGATAACAAGTTATCGGGGGCAAGAGGAACATCGTAGACTCCGTACCGCTCACTCAGAATCTCGTGGAGGTCGACGAAATACGGATCCGATGTGAATGGCGGCACATTAGCGGTGCTCGCGTTGGCGGTGATATCCCAAGGGAATGAGTCTTTCGATGAACACTCTGCTGACTGCGAGATTTCCCTCCAGCGCCAATCAAGCCGCCCATCGACGCACAACGACGGCCATACGAAAGACTTCAAGACATCGAACAACCTTTCAATTGGCACCGGGTTGGGGTAGATGGCCTCCTCGAGTAGCTTCCAACAGATATTGTGAACAGGGAATCCGGATTTGTTGTTGATTTCACAAAAATGGGTTCCAACCGCGTCTTGCTCTGAAATCCTGTAGCCAGGGTCGTCGTATCGCCCAGCTGGGTTTAGTGGGGCGACGAAGGAACGAGAGGCAGCACGGTTCTGTTTTCCCACACCTGTGAGGTTAGTTCGGTTGCTGACTGAACAGCGGCAGACTTTGGAACGAGTTTGTTAGGGAGGGGGCCCTCATGAGGTACGCGCAGTTGGGTGACTTACGGCCGCGAAATTCTTGATTCCATGATGAGGATATTGGCCTTGACTCATATATTTGCCATCCGCAGAGCGGACAATGGTATCGACCCATGGTTGTATATGCTATGCGAGGTGTGGTGGACAAGAATAAGAACAAGATTTCTGCTTGGTGTTGTTTGTGGGAAGACCTGCAAATGTAGGCTGCAGTGCGGGGTTGGGAGTGGCTGCCTAAAGGTTGACCACAAGCACAAAATGATTGGTTGAACTTAAAACAGACCAGGAGACGCACCCCACGACTGTTATGTCATGTTGGTTCTTTTCATCTCATGGATATATCACTTGTCATGTCTCTAGACAGCCATGCTAAAAACTGTTCAGTTTACAAACCTTTCTTAGAACGACCCCATCCAGTTCATGCCAGGGTTACCTGAATTTCTTATATCAACTCTACACCTTAAGAAAACGAATATACGCTCAAAAAACAATCCTAAGGCTTAATTAACTAGGTAGCACAAGAGTACTTGGAACGAATGGGATGATGGCTGAGTATATGCTGAGTGGCCTCTTGACACCCCTCAACACGCCTGAAACCCCGGTAGCAATACATTACTATCATGAGGCCATGGTCCTATTCTTCAGCATTACAGTGGGCAATATGGTGCCAGAACACAGCTTCCAGGCCTGGATCCTATGGTCATCTTACTCAAAATTCTATATTGAAGATTATTTACGTCAAGTATGATCTCCCAACCCTAGGGGCCTGCAAGATCGATGGATTCCTGGGCTGTGTTTGATGCCCGTCCTGAATGCAGGGCTTCCTGTTGTCTGCCCGGGCTCAATTACAGTGTAATAACCGTTAAGATGATGAATCCAGGTTTAAGACGAGTTCGCAACTACAATAACCGACATGCCCAGGATTTGAACGGTGGCCCAACGTACCCAAGAATGATCCGCCATCCAATACTTAGTAGGGCGGCCACTTGACCACCTGTCCACTTGGTCAAGCACATATTCGTTGGTGCGACCCTACCTGTCGTGTCCCTTATACACCAGGGAGTGAGGCTCAGAAAAACGGTCCCCGGTGGGAGGAAATAGGGCTCGGCCGACTGCCGGGCGGATCGTATGACGGCGTATTAAGTCTGGACACCGTGTATGATTGGGTACCTGTAAAGGAAGTTCTACTGTGACCACGGTGACCTCAAGTCTTACTTTCCCACAACGGTAGATACGTCGATGCAGGCCAACACTCACACCAGCACCGCTCGTCCATAGTTTACGGTGGCAGCAGGCGATTCAATCAACACGAACCTTTAAGACATTAATGCATAGAAACAAGCTTTAAGGAGGCATAAATACAGTCTAAACTTACATACAGTGATAATTTGACCTTGATGTGACCTGTCTCAATCGCGAAATTACCTCCAGCTTCACGCGCTCATGGGAGACGTCATTCACACTGCCCGCTCAGGGTGGTTGATGAGATGAGACAACTCAAGACGGCCCTCGGCTCGGCTCCAGTCATCTCACGGCCCCAGGTTTCGTCTTGGCTTGGAACTATCACGGCTTGTCTCACTTTACGGGCTTCCGGCAGTTTTCCGGGCCGACGTTTTGGTGTGAATGCCTACCTACCTACTTAGGTATCTACCTAGTACCCACCAGCGCCGGGCTATGACCCTCACCCAGGTGCGCCGGGTGACTGGTGACCCCGAAGTTGAATTTAGCACCCTCACGACGACATTAACCACCAACCGCCCAGGCACGGTCGGTATCACCACTTTTTCTTTAGAAGCCTCAAAAGACTGTCCCAGAACCTGGCAAGGCGGCAAGTTAAGCCGGCCCTGGGCTTGGCTTCCATTGCCAGCTCATCTCATAAGACGAGCCGAGACCGTCTCATCCCTTGGATCAACGGAGCAGCCCGCTTGAAGGAGGGCACATCAACCATATCAACTGACCTTCGTAATTATGCCCCCGGACTGCGACTCTGGAATGGGTATATATTCCGGCCTCAGTGTTTTCTGTATGTGGTATATTCTACCTAATTAAACGTAGTAATGGACTAGGGAGTCGCTGCTCGGATGGATTTGAGACACCTAAGTAGACACGAGCAAAGTCGACATCCCTGTATAGGTAAGCAGGTGTGGCATAAACATACTCTTTTCTTTATTTACCGTCCTTGCTTTCCCTCTCCTATGGTACACTACCCCTTCACTAATCCCCTTCACTAATTTACATTCTACACAGGAAGATGCTCTGCCCTTTCTCCTTTCACTTGTCTATGATCTTTGCTTGCCCTTAGTCACGCGGCTGTGGCTTCAGTGGAGAAGGGCTCTCTTTCTTGATCTCGGGAGAATTCTCTGGCTTTATCAAGGGAGAATCTGCCGGAAGAGCGCCGCAGTCGATGAGGAATTGTGTGAGGGGACTCACTCGGCGGCGTTCTCCCTGTTCAGGCTGTGGTTGTTGGGGGGGTGGCTGCTGGGGGTGTGCCTGGCGCTGCAAGGCCATCAGTGGTGCAGGGCGAACCGGGGCAGCGGGCTGCTGTTGACGGTGCTGTTGTTGCCGGACTTGTTGATGCCCGTGAGGCAGTTGTGGCTGGACTTGTTGATGTCCCTGTGGCGGTTGTGGCTGGACCACAGGCTTGGGAGCCAAGCGGGGGAGACGCTGGCGTGGCTGAGGCTGGGGTTGAGCCGCGGGCCGAGCAGGCTTGGGTTGAACCGCGCGACGAGCTGGCTGGGGTTGAGCCACCGGACGAGCAGGCTGTGGGTTATCCGGCATCAGCCGGTGGTGCTGTGGTTCTCTTTGGACCTGTCGCGGGGCCGGAGGGCCGAGCTGAAAAGGACCGATATGGTCCATTTGCCGCCGCTTCTGCCCCTCCAGCGACTCCTGTCGTGTGACCCAAGCCTCGATTTGTCGCTTCTGCGACTCCAAATGGTTGGCCTCCTGAGCCAATGTCTCTCTGGTTCTAATCTGCAGGAGCTCGTGGGTTCTTGGCCACGGCCATCGCGGCTGGTATTCTGGGCTTTGCTCCCAAGCTGCCTCCTCCTGGAGGATGTTTTGCAGGCCGAGGTAGAGGAGATCAAGCTGGGTCATCTCCTTCAACAACGCCAGCACTTGTTGTCGGTCCGCAGGCCAATTAATGGATCCTGTTGGGATTTGGGTGATGAGGGCCTCAGCAGCTTGGGAGAGCTTGTCGATCTTGAACTTGAGGTACTGGGTCGTTGTGTACCAGCTGGGTGGTTGGTGTATATTCTCCATCCTGTCTGAGTCGCAATGAGTCGATTCTGGGGAATGTTTGACAAGGTTCTGGGGAGTATATAGCTGTTTGCTTGATGCACCTGGGTTGCAGGAGAGGCGGCTTGGGATGTTTTGATTTGACGGTGAGGACGACTCGAGCACAATATAAGCAGCTGGACTTGTTGATTGTTGTTATGGGAGAAAAGGTACGTGGGGAAAGTCGCGTGCACAAACAGTGACCGTGAAGAGTGACTGAAGTTAAGTGAATGGATTGTGCACAATGACCACCCACAGCGCTGCTTAGCGACCCCTATGGGTACACACCTGTTTTGACAGGGCGGTGTAGTCAAAACAGTTTTTATTCAGCTGTGTCACCCCATCCCGTCCGGCAAAGAATAGGTCATTTTTCCCGACACGAGTTCCAGGACTAGATAACAACACTCCTTTATGACCACAAGCCCAATTGCTCATGCACTCTGTTTCGTTGACGCCCAAGATTTCCGTTTGCTTATGTCTACCTTCAAAAAGCATATGACGCGCCTCCATCTTCTGACCCAATACTGTTATTCAAGAGGAGGCAGCAAGACGCTGTTGTACCAACGATACTCAGTCATGGGACTGGTAGTCGCTTGTTGTGCCTGTGCCCAGACTACTATACAGGTCCTCAATGTTATGAGAGAAGTAATCTGTTGGCCCAGCCATTCTCGGGAAATAGCTTGCTCTGGGTCGTCTACCTTTGGCCAGCCTTGCAATGGCACTTTTTAGATAATGAAGTGTTGTGATGGCACCAAATCAAAAATGGAGTGACCACTTGTTGACTTGACACAGCTGGCACGGTATAACGTGCATGATAAGCGAGCGACGCAGACAAGCGAGCGACGCACTCTCCACCACCTTACTATAACTATCCTCAATTGCTAGACCACAACATTAAGAACCAACTACAATTACGTCAGAAACAGCTGAATCAGACCCTTCTGCAGCCTCCTGGCAAGTGCGGGAATTATGGCCAGGCTTGCCGCACACACTACAGCACTAAACCTTCGTACGAGCCCCCCTAGTACTACCGCCATCCGGCTATATTTCTTCCACTACCTCCTCACCTACGGCCTTCTGGTCTAGTAGATCCTGTGTATCTTGCACAGTAAGTGATCCTCCGAGCCGTACACGTGTTTTTTTAGCTCTCCGGCGCTTACTTAATACTTTATTAGCTTTACGGAATAAAGCGTTTTTTGATTGAAGGAGGGCCACCTAATGTATTATAGTTATTATACCTTTAATAAGCTAGTCTATAGTAACTAATATTGAAGTTAAGGAACTATTTTAATAGTTAATAATATAAATTTTAATAAATATTAATTATAAATTAGTTTTTTAAGGATTTTATAATATTTAAAATACTTAAAGTAATATTATATCCGGCTTTAAGGATAAAGGTATTAACGTACGAAGCTTTATATTTAATTTAAAAAATATTTTTTTTAAATTATATAATATAAAGCTAAATACCCGTAAAACTATTTTATATATTTTTCTCCGTTATAAAAATAAAAAAAGTTTCGCGGAAAATATAAAGGAATTTAAATTTATTTATATAATTAATATATATATATATTAAATCCTTAATTTAACGGTTATATATTTATTTTAATAATTTAAAGTAATTAATATTAAGTAATTAAAAGAAATAAAAAAAATATAAAGGTATATAAAGTATAATAATATTACTTTATTAATAATAATATTTAAATTTAATTAAATAATAATTTTTATAATTATCGAGGATTAATAATTAATATTTACTTTTCGTACGGAACGTTATATAATAATTAAAATATTTAATTTAATTTAAATTTATTAAATTAATAATTTAATTATTATTAATAATTATAATATATTAAGTAAATAATAAATTATATTTAATATATTAATTAATAAAATAATATTATATAATTAAAATAATAAAAGATAGAATAATTTAATTAAAAATATTAATTTCCTAAATTATTATTATTTATTTACGGTTATTAAATTAAATTAATTTTATTTTATTAAAGCTATCCGAAATTATAATTATTATATTTATAAAAATAATATTTATTATAAACCTAATTTCGTCGAAAATATAAATATTATTATTTATAATACTATATTTAACTTTAATATTCCGTATAACTATAAATTACTTAATAATAACCTTTAAATCCTCGTATTTAGCTCTTTAATAATCATATTTATATATAAAATACGTATAGAACTATAATTAACGTTTAACGAAGTTATAAGTTTAACGTTTATTAATAAGAGGCGCGTCGCGTACGTATAATAATTAGTTAACTATATCTTCTATACTACTTAATTTAGGTAAGAATATGCGTGTAAATAACTTAAGGACGTACTAAACTATTATCTTCTCCTCTAGATCCGTTAAATTACGTAAGTTGGCCGGAATATCGCGTCGCATTAGTCGGCCATTACGCCTATAGCGGAGGGTTACTTCTGGGACGTTATATAACTTAGCTATAGTGCGGATACTAAGATCCTCTTTATTTTGAATAGCTTCGAGGGCAAGAAGAAGTCTCGCTTCTTTTGAAGGGCCGTCCATGGTTATTGGTGGTGAATTGTAGTAGAAGATATTGAAGAGACGCGTTGTGGTGGAGAGTGCGTCGCTCGCTTATCTGCGTCGCTCGCTTATCATGCACGTTATCTCAAGTGATTGTTTCACTCCCCAAATAACAGTAGGAAGGTTATCGATCTACCTTGTACATTTTAGGCTGTAAATGTAAACGAAATCTAGACTGCAGAAAGCGACATCTTAAATGTACACACCTTTCTAGCGCGCCCCAGTTGGGTTGTGCTGGCTTCTGCTGTTCGTGCATCGCGATGTTCCGTTCCAGCAACAGTGTCAAATGCGAACGGCCACAAACAGAGCAGAACCAAGCCGCCGAGTTTGTGCAACATGTCTGCCAGAAAGACCACACACTAATAAGTTAATTTGAAACGACAGAGAATTTTAAGGAAGTTTGTATTGTAGGTTATGACATTGACTTTGTAAAAGCACCTGAAGATCTACAGGGTTGGGCCCAGTTTCAATGCCAAGACCAGAAATAGTGCCCTTCTGTACGCACATCAATCACAAGGTCATTCCTGCTTCCACCTTCTCATCGACTTCACAACACTTCACAAAAGACCAAGCCAGTCATTAAAATCATTGCTTTTGTCCATCTGATATCACTTCCTCCTTTACTATCCAGTGTCCACCCCTCTACACAACCATTTGTCTGCCCACCACATCAGCCAACACTCCCCTCCTCCAGACCATTATCGGCATTGTTCCCTCCTCCCATCAAGTCCACTAATCAACGATTAAAGAAGTACCCGCAGGTGCTCCCGTTCATGGGCGGCGTTTCTGACCTGTTCCTCCACGTTGTCAGGCAATGCCTGTCAAGCGTCCACAATTGTCTCCCAGGTTCAATACGAAGGAAGGCGGTAGAAGTCCATCGGAGGCAGTTGGGACTCTTCTACGTCGGGGGCGGGGTAGAGTTGTTCTCCGGGGATGTATCTCGGTCCAGGCAAACAAGCCAACTCTTCAAGGGACATCAGGCTTCGATTGCGGCGTGGTTCTAATTGCGGCTCGGGGTCGGCTGTCGGTGGGTTTGGTATAGTTGGGGATGTTGTCTGGTTTTGAGAGGGAGATATCGTTGCCGGTGATTGGGTACTGGGCTGCTGACCCTGAGGGGGCACAAGACTTCGAGCATCAGGGACATCATTGGATATGCGGGTTTGAGTCGCGATGATATTGACCTCATCGTTCAATTGGTTGTCCCTTGCGGCTTCTCCGACTCTCACAGCCTCTCTGCGAGCTGCCAATCCTGACCTCTTTGCAGGAACTGTGTCCTCTCGTGACTGGAAGTCGCGTCTTGCGGCTCTCACACGGGCACAATGCAACTCAAAGCTAGAGAGCACGGAATCATCTCTCAAGCTCTCACTAAGCCTGAAGGTCCTTGTTGATTTTGTGCAGCGCTTGCCTGAAGTATCTGGCAAAGTTCGTCCTGGCCTCGTTGGGCAATGTGTTGATGATGGTTGAAATCTGCGGTCACTTGTCCTCGACTCTGCTGCTGTTGGGCTTCGACGTCTTGGTGCCGTGGCGGGAGCCTCCGGATGGTAGGAGCCGGCTGGGCTTCTTGTTCTCCTTCTTGCTCTCGCAGCTGCCTGGCGGCGCGACGTTGTTCCCGGCGGGCTTGCTGGGCGGCGTGACGTTGTTCCTGGCGAGCCTGGTGGGCGCGGCGGTGTTCTTCACGTTCTTCGCGCCGGCGTTGTTCTTGTCTCTCGGTCTCGAGGTGGTCTCGTTGGCTTTCGCTTCGACGCTGGAATCGCTCGATTTCTTCGTAGTAAGTGAGGTCGCCGATTTGCTCGCAGGAGATTGGGCGCGGGTGGCCCATGATGGTTGTGACTCGTCAGTGGTGGTTGGAGGAATGTTTGTGTGGGAGGCAGAGCTTTGTGGGTGAAAGGCGGAGAGGGTAGAAGCTGGGTGCGATGGAGTGGCCCGAAAGTAGTAGAAGGGTGAAATGATTGGGGCTGGAGTGAGAGTGGGGGTTGGCAGAGAATGGCGAGCAATCTGAAGCTGCCGAAACACCGCCTGAGTAGGCGTCGGAGCTGTGACTGGCTGCAGTATTTCAGGTTGCAATGGGGGGTAGCTCTGGCGCAATTCGGAAGCCTCAGCTGTCACCTCTTCTCGAGGCTGACTCTGAGCCTGTTGACTGGGAGACTGCGCCTTTGTGCTCACTGGCGGAGCAATCTGCTGACACAGGTTTGATCAGTCACAAATATGTCCACTCCCAATCCCTCCCTTCTGATCGCAAGGACTTCATCTTACCTTGTCTTTGGTCGAAGCATGTCTAATCTCCTTCTTCCGCTGATCAAACAAGCCTCTCACCGGGATCCGGTTGAATTCCGTGTGTTTTTCTTTCCTTTTGTCCTTCTCCTTGTCACTTTCCTTGTTGTCTTTAGTCCCAGTCCGCGGTTTGAGAACCCTTCCAAGCATTTCTTTGCCGCTGTCTGGCCTTGTCGTTGAGCCAGCCTTTTTTAGTTGTCCTTCTTTTTGGGAGCCTTCTGACTGAGGTTTAGTTTCATCAACAATTGTCGCTTCTGCTTTGAGGGACTGGTTGGCCATCTTGACTTGGCGTAGCTTCAGCATCACTTCCCAACCTGGTAAAACGAAGCTTTCCCAAAATGCTGGCAGGATTATCTCTCCACTAGGACCGAAGACTTCGTAATTTCCAGCCCGGACCTGGTCATTCTGAGGAAGATGGCCATACAATTGTTCTATTGCCTTCGACATTTCCTAAAGGTCATCAGCATTGCTGAAGCTGTTAACATCACTCACTCAGCGTTGGGTCACTTACCAGCCAGGTTCTGCAAGCACGAAATGGGACCAAACAACGTCTCCCTTCTGTGTCTCTCAAGGTGATGGGGGCAGGTGTTGGCTCTGGGGGTGATCTGAAGTCATATCCTTCCTGGCTGTGCAGATACCCATGATACTGTTCTGTCCTGTCATCAAGATACTCTGCATCTCCAAGGATGGTCTCCGCGTCGGTCCTCAGGTCGGCGAGAAACCGGCCGAGAACATAATTTGATGGTCTTGGCCCTGTCTCCGGCGCATTCAACTGGAGTTGAATCTGAGAAATTCCCTGCAGAACACGGTCGATGTCTGTGTGTATCTGTGCTGTGTTTCCTTTGATGGCCGAGGTGTCTTGGAGAATGTGCTCTGTGTCGTCTTTGATGTCTTTGATGATGATGCTGTCTACGATCAGCTACTCACTTTCCCAAGGGCCACAGACACACAACTTACACAGATACCAAATCCAGTGTTACACTGAGGGTGGCTTTGTGTCTTTCCAGATCTTCTCGCAAGCTTTCCATCTCCTCTTTTCCCGACAGAGCCCAACTGACACGCGAACCTTCCTTCAACAACCCGCCAATCTGATTCACGACATTCTGGCAGTCTGCGGCCACATCGACAATTCGCTCAAGCACGCTGTGTGGGAGCTTGATCTTATCGGCATCGTGAAAGTCATCCGCGAGTATCTCAAGCACACCTTTGAGTGATGTTAGTTCCTTTTTGACAGCGATGATTTCTTGTCGAGCCCCTCGAATATCTCGCATGAATGCCGTGGCAGCGCTTATCACGGATGTAATTGCGCCAGCAACCTCCAGTACTGTTACCGCCGCTGACAGAGGCTCCATTTTGAACTTGAAATGTCGTCTGTGTCAAAGGCTGATAGCTTTCACACAGCACTCAATGGTGGGGATCAAAAATTTGGGAATGAGCCCGATGAGGGGTAGCAGGGCTCAGCCTCATTCTCTAGCTTATGTATGCACTGTCGTATCCGCACTGAATGCAAGCTTCGCCAACAGCATGCTGACGTGCATGAAGATGGCTCTCACGATTGGTTACCCGACTTCTCCTAGCCAAATCTCACATGCAGGTCCACAACTCCAGTATGCTGCCACAATGTGGACAAAATAACTGGCACTGCAAAACGCTAAACCAAGCCTTAAAAGAGAGAAAGGCCTTCAAGATAGTTAAGGGGCTTACAAAGATAGTTAATGGGCCTCTGAACTATCTTTTGAGGTGTAATAAGTATCCATCAAGGCCTCCTCTTCTTCTAAAAAGGGGTAGGTTAACAAAAGATTCTACGTTTGACCGACTTGCAGTACCAGTTATCTTGCCCACGACGTGGCTGCCAATTGCATGGTCTCTGCTGACCGATGATGTATTCACAGTGATCTTGTTCATCTTCATCACAGTTTTGCTACTATACCTTGAACTTGTAAACAAATTGACCTGTTGCCGAGCAACGGCTCAGGGGTATTTCAGGGGACGTGCGCCCAGCCACAACACTCGTGTTCCCCATGGCCTGAAATACATTAGCTCATGGGGATGCAATTCAAGCTCGGATAACAGCAGGTGGTGGAACAATGGCCCTTTTTTAGGGATGAGTGCCATGGATGATCACTTCACTGCTTGTTTGGTGTGTTGCAACATGTTTCACTCAACTATCCGCCAGACAACAGTCACAGGCAGCCCGATCGAGCGCTCATTCTTACTGTTCGATTGGAGTGGCGGATGTTCTGCCGAGTTGTCCGCATTTGGCAATGGCACTCATGTCATCATCCAACACACTTCGATGCGTGACGCTGACAGCCCGCTCTATCGTAGCAAGACGAAACTTCTATGAGCCACAAGTTGATGCAGCAGATTTCCACGTGTGGTACTCTCTAACACGTACATTCACGCTGGTGCGGCTGAAGATACACCTGAGCACTTTTTACAAAGAGACGAATCGTTGACGCTAGAAGGGATAGAAGAAAACTGTCAAAGTGGCATGGTTTTGGGCGTCAAGGGGTGATTGATGATGCATGCCACGACTGGCCAACTCTGATATCACCTGGATCTCATGATCGAGTTCTATGATGCAGTGGCCTTCAACACACAGGATACGTCGCCTTTAAAACTACCACACCCATTCGTTTCTGATCTTGGGGTACACCTACAATACTCTGGCCTTCTACGACAGTAATATCCGTCAAGTAAAGCCAAGTCCAGTGTCCTCCACATTTTGTCTTCTATCCACGACCATTGACAACTACACCACCATGATTGACAAGTACACAACAAGCAACATGAAGATGGCTAGTTGCAACTGCAGCACCTCTTCCAGGAGTAGCACCACCTGCAAGAATCGCACGTGCTCCGGAAGCAGTCCCAAACGATTGAGCTCTTCCACATCTGTTTACGAAACAACAGAAGCGGTCATTAAGGTGACACCGCATGTCAGCACAGTCATGGACACCACCAAAGTATACAAGGGAAATACTTCACCAAGCACGAGGAGCAAGGGGCTGAACGAGATGAAAGCAATAGCGCGGGCCATGTGCTGACGTGTTAACTGAGGTGTATGGGGAGCAAACTATTGGAATCGCCGGCCGAATCAGCCCAACAGCTGCAAGAAAATTGATAGACGTGACTTCGGCGTCATGTTAGAGTTGTAGATGACAAGAAAACACTACAGTCTGCATGACCATTAACAAACTTGCCCATTTTGCCCAGATGATCTAACTGACTGCTCCATCCCGTTTACAGTAGCAGAGCCCTACAAGATACATGACACCACTGCAGCCCACTTTGACGCCAGCTCTTTCCTCCGAAGACCTTGAATGGAATGATTACTCTCGCCTGATCTTCCATACAAGCACAGACCGACTCTAACAGTGGCCACACCAAGAGCAGTTGTGTGGCACGCAGAGACACGCTGACAGAATGCCCACACCAGAGGACCCAACACTACCCCTTTCTCTCCCCATCAACCCGGAAACACTCGATCAAGCCCTCAGGCTAGAGCTTGAAATACAACACCTCAAGGCGAACAATAACGCTAGAGCACAAAGTCAACTCCAGCCGGCTCAGGTCAGTCGAGCAACGGGACAACGGCCGCCAGGTACACACTCCCCAGCAGTTTCAACAGAGGCAGCCGTGCCAAAAGCAAGCACAGCGCCTGGTGGTCAAAATCACCACAAGACAACCACCCAGAGCTCAGCCGCACTACACACTCCAGCTAAAAGCAGAAAAAAACAGAAATCACGACGTTGCAATCTTCTATAGATAATCACCACTACACAACGAAGAGCAGACTTCTACAACACCACATCCACAATTACTACTTTGAAACAGCCCTCTCTTTTCATCGTTATAAACAACATAGCCACCCCTTCATTTAATCCCGGCTTTCTTTCCATCACCTAACACACGAGATCCTTCACCTACCAAAAGCCCCACCTAACCATTATCTACCCGCCAATATTCACCGACTGCCTCACCATGAGCCGCGGTGATCGCGATCCCGAATCAACACCAGTGGACTGGGCAGAGCTCTACATCGCTCTCGTCCCCCTCTACCACGATCAAATCGAACGGGAGAATACTGATAAATTGAAAGCCGCAAAAGTCGAGGAAGCAAGACACGCCCGCGAAGACGAGAAGGTGGACGGGGCAGGAAAAGAGATGCTCACCGCGGAGAATATCGAACAGCGTGAGGAGCGAGAACAAATGGAAGAGGAGTGGAAGGAGAGCAAAGACGGAGAAAGAAAGGAGCAGGAGGATGAGGAAAGACAGGAGCAAAAGTGTATAAGAGAGGAAAGGCGGAGGAGTATTGAATGCTCTCAAGAGGCAAGGGGTCTTTGCAGAATCTTGGGGAATCCGTGGCTCAACTCAAAACTAGCTAGCTAAAGTGTAGGCATCACAAGTTGTCTCAGACTACAAATCACCAAATTGAAAATCCCACAAACAAGTTATTGTGACTGCCAAGTGCAAAGGTACCTAGGGGAGGCACCTTAACTTACCTCAGACCCAAAAGACACAGTCACCTACCCTAAAACAAGCCCCCTCATGGTACAAAACCGAGACCTCTGTGCCTTGGTGAGTGAGGCATGGTTCTGCTGGAGCCTCGTTGCTTGAGCTAGGAACCCCGCATTTGCGTTTGGCGCACCCTGCGGGTTGGCATTCACGCGCAACCTGAATAGCCCCCGCGGCTGGGAGAACGGAGGTGTTTGCCCGAAGACCAAAACATCGAGCCAAGCTCGAGTTTATTCCCATGATGACACCTTCGGTCTTTTTCTCAGAAACTTGCATCCCCGACATCTGGGGTGGCGGCTCGGCGGATGACGCGAAAAGCGGAAGCATGGGCTGTCTGGGATTGCGAAGAACCTGACCAAGCTGGAGACGGAAGTCTGTTGAGGGGTAACCAGTGCTCTTGATAAGGATCCATGTTTTGATAGGCTGATCCATTGCTTAAGTGTTTTAAGGCACAAAGGTACTGTCTGAACTGCTGAGGATGGAGTTTGCTGAATTTAAATGACACAACAAGAAGCGGGAGGGATGTTTGGGTCAACTTAGAATTAGAAAGATCTATCTTTTAAGCTCAAGTTCCGGGCTCTAACCCAGGTGATAGCAGGCTGCGTCTCGCGTGGGGGTGCGTAACCGATATACCCAAACCCCATTTATGTAGGGGCGTCGACTGCGCCATTCAGCTCGGTGATGGGATGTGCCCTACATAGTTAGGAAGATCACCCCCCTTTTCTCCTCTCAAGATACTCTATCGACATTATAATTAAGCCGTCTTACACGAAGATGGGATGCGAAGCGTCGACTGCGGCAACACACGAACGGGTCTTGCTCGGTACAACAATAGCGCTGGAGACTGCAGCGAAAGTCGTGGAGGCAACAAGACACCCCTTTCGAGCCGGCCAGGCTGTGGACGCAGTCCCGCATCGCTCACTCCTCCTTCCAACTGATTTGCAAATAACATTCGGCTGGCTTGTTATGAGCTATTTACCTCTCGTCCGTATTAATTTAACCATGATGCACCAATCTGCTCAGCGAACAGCATATCTCGCATCTGATGCGTATCTTGCCGCTCGAGACAAAGCGTTGCCATTTATTGATTCCATAATGTCACGAGAGCCACTGGGTCGTATTGTCCAGGAAATTGAACCCTCAGTACATCCAGCGCCGCTCCTACAAATAGCAGAGAGAACTTGATGGCAGAAGCTGACCTTTGTCCAGGTGCCTTATCCTGAATTCGTTGATGGTTTACTTACCGACAATACCCGTCATTTGTGTGACTAGTACCGATGTCTTGAATGGGTTGAGTGTCACAGCGGAAGCTGGCAACACGCAACCGATGGAGAGATTCTGCGCTCCGACTTCAACACGAAGGACCTTGAGATTTTCAGTACCGGGCTTGAAGACCTACGTAACGAACTGTTTCGAGTGCTGTTGGGCCAGCATATGTCTGAAGATAGAGCTACTACGTGGGACCCCAGCGGATCCGAAACGACACTGGACAAGCTTAACAATTTGGAGTCTGCCCTGACATCGATATGGAGGGATTATCACTTACGACCACACAAACGCAACCGGGTGACTCTTGGAAATGCCACGTCCGTCAACCTGCGCTTGGACGGTACATGGAGTTGCGATGCAAAAGGAGCCGACTCCTTTGTTATGAGGTTTCCTGCTATCAAGTACGCCAAGGGACCCGATTACCTACAAAAAGCAATAGTCAATATTACACAGAAGAGGTGAGTGAGAGGTATTTTTGTCTAGCCGATCAACATCACCACAACCTCCATGTTTGGGATTTGTTCTAACGGTGTCTATTCAAGCCACATCCCGCGTTCAAAATGGACCAATCCCTATCAGCTAGAACCGCTACAAGGCAAACGCTATAAAATGGTCCTCCACAATGACGGACAGATCGGCATGGAACGCGGTGTTCACAGGTACGAGGACGTCAACGGCCATGCAGCAGATGCCGAGTTTCCTTTTAGCGAAGTGCTTAAACACGAACTGCACTATCGCGAAAGAATTGTTCTTTGCTTGCGGCTAGTTCGTTCGTTGCTTGATCTTCACAACACTACCTGGCTGCGGGGTGACTGGGGTGTTGAAGACATCTGGGTGTACGGCAAATCGAACTCCTCGGAACTACAGCTACGCCAGCCATATCTCAGGCTGGTTCTCCCGAGCAACCAAAGTGACTCGCCCGTGGACAGTCAGCCGTCGACTACGAGCGACTTCTTTGACGACATGCATCGCTTTCCCCACGCCCTTAGTCTGGGTGTTGTTCTTATGCAAATACTGCTTAGCGATCGCCTGCAGAACGTTGCTTCGCTCGAGGACTATCGGAACGAGAGACGGAGACATTTATCAGAGGATATCCGGAATGACGTCAACCTCAAGGTGGTTCAGGCTGGAAGGTTGTTAGAAGAGTGTCAAAAGAGGTTCTCGGCTAGATCTCCGCTGATCAAGGCTATAAGCGGCTGCACAAAACCAAACCTGTTTGGGCCTTTACGAGAACGGGAGAGGGGCAGAGAATTCTCTTCTAGGGGATTCGGTTGGGCTGTTCGAAAACGATGTAAAACGGTCCTACTCGGAATTTTTAAGGGAGCCGTCCGCTATGGGCGAGTCGTCGGCGAGCGCTACACAGGGTGTAAGTGTTTCAACTTTGACGTGGAATGAGAGCCTCGTCGAGCTAACGTATGTATGATGCTTCACGCCGTTTCTATCCCCGGCTTTTTGTGTTTTCGAGGTAACCCTGGCAGTTCGCAGTTCTAACAGTCAACACAAATAGAGAAAAACACATTGAACTATTAAGGCTTATCACCCGGAGCCTCTCTAGCATGAACGGAAGATCAAAGGAAGGGGGCTGTAGACTAGACGATATATGGAATAACCTTGTCTCCGTGGCAATTCTGGATACGGGTTGCGATTTTAGTTTAGATGAGTTCAAGGATCTCATCGTTGGGGATAATACAGGCGACATTCCCTTTCCAAAAAGAGCCCCTGGCATTGTCGGATGGGAGGATTTCGGGGACGAGTCACGCCGTCCCAGTGATTCCATGGTGGATAAATCTGAAAGCCGCCATGGGACCATCATGGCCCGACTGTTCTTGAGAGCTATGGGAATGTCCAAATTCTACATACCACGCGTTATAAAAGGCACTAGTGATGATAGGGGTGCTGCTGAGAGAGTTGCCGCTGTGAGTTCACCCAATTCATGTCCCCCATCTCGTGATCTACACCTTACCGTCAGGGCAAATTTGAGACATGGGCTCTAACATTCAAGCATTTAGGCCGTCGAATGGGCTATAAACGAATGTAATGTCGATATCATCAGTATCTCTCTCCGCCTTAACAAGCCCTCAGAGGAGGTGCGTAAGAGGTTCCATGAAACGAGCGGTAAAGCCTTGATCTTTGCCTCGGCTGGAAATATGGATCAAGGACCTACCAAGAAGCCAATCGCCTTCCCGGCAATGTTAGAGAATGTCTTCTGCATTCACGCTCACGACGGGTTTCAAAAAAACTTTCAATTTACACCAGACCCGCATCCGGAGTTGTGGAACTTCCAAGTCATCGGACAGGATTTCAACGTCCCCAACCCTGCAGACAGGACTCCCCTGATCGTCCAAGGCACGTCGTGTGCAACCCTGATCGCGGCCGGGATGGCCGCCTTTGTTATCGACTTTACTCGAGCCTATGGAATAGAGTGGGCCAAACGTCGGGAAAACGGCGAGAAAGACGAGTTTGACGACATCCGAAACACATTGGTGGATGAGAAGCAGAGACTCAAGTGCGACCGGATCATGAACAAAGTCTTGCTGTCGTACATGACGAGACGTGACCGGGCTCATAAGAACCTGAAGGGAAAGTACATCAGGCTCAACCGCGAGCTCTTGTTCGAATGCGCCGAGGACCCGGGGAAGTGGCAGCGATCAGCGCTGTTGAGAATTACTGAGGCTTTGAAGAAGGACAAGGATGGTATTCTGGACGTCTAGGCGGAGCGCTTGACCATATTTTCTGCTGGTCTGAGAAAGTCTACCGACATATCTAGGTTATAAAACCTGCCCAAATGTTCTATAGTAGACATCCATGTTAAATGGTAGGGTTGTTGATAATTGTTTTGGTCAATATTCGCAGAAGATTGGGTCGATACGGTGCAGCTACCGCGCAAGGGATGTGGGCGGCAATATACGGGCATGTCTGAGAGGAAAGCATTGGGATGATTCGAAACAAGTTGGTTGTGCAGCTGACATATGGCAGCGGTTGTCGGCGGACCGTTTCCATCAGTCCCGGCCAACAGCTAGCCAACCACCAGTGACATCAACAAAGACGTAGTAATGCCGGTTCAAACAGACAATATCATGCAGGTATATAAACATGCTCCGCAAGATTGGACGGATCCTGCAGTTCCAGCACCCAGAGCCTCTCTTCAAGTCCGCCACAGATTCGACGAATACCTAGGTATATTGGCAGACAACAGCACAGTGTCACATCACAGTTCAATCCAAAGCAAGGCAAACAAGGGATCTGCTGAAGATGCTCGTCAATTCAATAATGGCAAGAATGATGAAAGTCAACGCTACTTCGCTCGGTTGTATTCCTGCGACAGACAAGCCATTTCTATCTCTTGCGCCCCCTCTCCTCAGAACCTAGGGACTTAACCAACTTAGACATCCCGCCTCCCAACACGCTTCGCAAAGTTTTGGCGGCGATTCATCCAAGTGTCCTAGACATTCGCCGTGCAAATAACCCCCAACATTGCAGTAAGGCACCACCCCATCCCGCATTCCATGCACCTGATGTATGTGGCATAGACAGATTAGATTGCCATATGGTGGAGTGTGTTCTATTCCTGTGGGGCTCTTGGCGACGCTCCTCGCTGGTTGCGCTGACGGTTGCGCTGGCGGTCTCGGTGATGGTGGTAGCGGGGTCGTGGCTGCGGCTGCGGTTGGGGTTGGGGGTTGCTGTTGCCGTTGCACTTGGTTGGTACTTCTATTCGAAGGAGCAATGGCTGTGACACTGGGACGAGGTTGGCTGTTAGGCACAACTCCAAGAGAAGTGTCGACATTGGGGTTGACTTGCGGATGCCAAGCGCTGGGAACACTACGCTGAAGATCGCTCTGGGGGTTGCCATAAGAATTGTAATTCGGGTTGACTTGCGGATGCCAGGCGTTGGAGATACTGGCAGGGGGAAAACCGATATCGTAGAAGATTTGCTGAAGCTCGTCACGGGTGACTGTGAATTGAGGACTACCGTGACTGCGATTGGGGTTGTTTTGCTGGATGCCGTCGTTTGGTGGTTGCCCTTGGTAAGATGGATTGTAAGACATGGTGATTGTATTTGATTTGCGAGTCCTAAAGACGTTGGGTTCAACTGAGAGTGTGGACTCTCTCCAACGTCCTTTATGTAAGGACAGGATCAATTGGTCAATGACCATGGCTGCATCATCGACAATATCTTAGGATGTTTGTGTCAACCAAATCCAGGCAGTTGCCTCTTGATTGGCCACATCGCAGGGACTTCGTGAGGGAAGGACGTCGCCCATTCATTCTTGAAAGCCACCACCGAGGAGCTGCCCACCTCCAAGCTAACCTGTACCTGTCTGTCGAAGTCAGAATCCTACAGAAGGAACATAGTTGTGGTGGCATCCTCACCATGGAATGATTGCCACACAAAAGTACCGATGTTAGCCCACATTATATTGTGAATCATACCTTGGAAAATCATTATCAGGCTTTCAAACACGGTTAAGAAGCCTTTAAAGATAATTCAAAGGTCTTCAAAGATAGTTAACAAAAGTCCTATTATTTTCATTTTTTGAGGTACAGTCTGTAACATTATATGCGCTAATTTACGTACTTCTACTATGCTAAACATGTATTTTGTGGTAAGGGTGGATGGGAAGGTACCCGACAAGGCCGGCCGGCCGGACCTGAGCCGGAGAAGCGACACGGCACGTGGCTTGGCGTTCAGCTTCATCCCGAATCTCCGTGATCATCCCGGCGTAGGTATCTTGTGAGACAATAGACAGATTGGAATTAGATGCAATTGCTTTCTTGATTGCGCTCATATCTGTAGCTGGTACCAAGCATCTATGTCTGATGAATCATCTCCATGTTCTGAGCTACCCCTGCCAGGAAGATCTTGATCGATCACTGGGCTGACACGCAGGTCTCATGAGTGGCCGGTTGGGTGGGTTCAACACCAGAAACCACCCGTCACACCAGTCTCACACCCACACCATGAAGTAGAGATGACACGACCAGCCGGCGCAGCCCGCTTCTCCAGCGACATGACACCAATTCAATATTGCTTTACTTTCACCTGAACCTTCCCTCCAAAAGTTATAAGACGCGCCATCGTGTCGACCATCTCATCTCCCCTTTTTCTCCCCAGACCCCAGCCAAAAAAAAAAGCCCCTTCCAAAACCAAAAATGGCCTTCTTCAAACTCCTCCTCAAGCTTTTCAAGCGCAAGCAATCCAAAGACGCCAAGAAGAAAAAGGACAAAAAGAATAAGCAACAACAGCAATTCGTCGCCGTCCAACAGCCCGTCCCCATCCAGCAGTCCATCCAGGGCGGCAAGGTGACCTATGTCCAGCCAGTCCCCCAGCAGCAGCAGCAGCAACAATACGTCCAAGTCCCCGTTGTCCAGCAGCAACAGCAATATGTCCAGGTCCCCGTTCAGCAGCAGCAGCAGGCCTTCAACCCCCAGGCGGCGGCCAACAAAGTCATGGCGCAGCAGATGGCTGGGTACGCCAATGGCATGACGGGGAATAAGATCCCGCAAAAGTATGTCAACCAGGGCGCGGCTTACGCGGCGGGGTATATGGGGAAGCAGAAGGGTAAGTTTCTGTTTATGAGATGAGACGGGGGGTGTGTATGCTGACAGAGATGATAGCTCCTGCCCAGGCCCAGGCCGGCGGTTACTACGCCGTGGCTGCTTAAAATCTCCATGACAACCCAAACATGACTGATGCGTGATGAGAAGCAAGGCGTTTTGGGAATTTGTGTCAGAGTTCAGCAAGACCGAAACGTGATAATAATACATCATAATTATTTATAAACAGCAAAAAAAAAAAAAAATTACCCAAAATCCAGCCCCACGATATCCAATATGTGATCATGCCCAATACATACCACCATCCACATCCTTTGACACATCCCTCCCTTCCAAACCCAAACACAGGTAGATATCATCACTCATTCCACATCCCATACAGCTGAACTCCCCAACGCGCCCCTTTCCCCACCACCATCAAACAGCATCATCCGCAAAAACCTGATAAGCAATAACCATAATCCACAACAAAAATACCGCCCCCACCAGCCCAAACGCAAAAACCGCCTGCCAGCTCTGGCAAATACTCCTCTGCTCCAACCACGCCAACGTCTCCAGCGTCTGCCCCTTGGGCATCGGACTCGCCCCAAAAACCTGGATATTGCACTCCGAACTCACGCTCCCGTCCGGCCCCCACAGCTGCACCGATATCACTATCAACCCCGTCAACCACAGCACAAAGAGAATAAAACCTCCTATCATGACGATGGAGGGGAGCAAGCGGCGCTGGTAGATGAGGTAGAGGAGGAGGAGGATGAAGAAGACTGCGAGGGAGGCGACGGTTATGTAGTAGGGGAAGTACCTGTTTTTGTGTTAATAAGGATGGGAAGGGAGGGAGGGGGGAGGACTACGGACCACGGTACCGGTAGTA
>NW_001914849.1:339733-342652 GCF_000226545.1 Podospora anserina S mat+
CAGGTAAATTGGATCCCCCCATGTAGCCTAGCGCTTCCATATCGAAATCCGGACGATACTGGGCTTTCGCGAGCCAATGGGACTGAGAGCCATATCCTTCCACGCGGCCGATGCCCAAGTGTAAGTTTTTTGTCAGCTTCTCTTTTCCGACCCAGGCAACAACGTCACCAAAAACGTACCTGTCAATGTCAAACATGCTAAACGCCTTGATCCCATTCTCCCTCAAGATCCTCTTCTCGCCGGCATCAACATCTCTCAGACCAATGTACACGATCTTCTTGACGCTGATCCTGTTCTCATCCTTGATCCACCCAAAGATATCCTCCTTGTCTTCCTTGGCCAACCCAGTCAAGAAGCTAACAGGCATGCCGTGGATGTTACCACTGCCGCTGGTCTCGGGGGTGTTGATATCGGCGTGCGCGTCCACCCAGATGACGGCGATCTCTCTGCCCAGCCTTTCCCTGATAGCCTTGGCCGAACCACCAATAGTGCCAATGGCAATACTGTGATCACCACCCAGAGTCAAGACCAGTCTCCCCTCCTTGGCCTGGTTGTACACCTGATCGGCGATCTTCTTTGTCACGGCAGAGACGGCGCGGGGGTTCTTCATGTTGCGGTAGTCGGGGTCCTCCTTGGGCACAAGGTCGGTGTAGAGGTGGACTGTGTCATGGCCGTGGAGGTTGTAACCGAGCTCGTCGCGGATCTGGGTGAGGAGGCCGGCTTCGATGAGCGCTGATGGCGCAGCGTCAACACCTGGTTTGCACTGTGATTCATTCTCTTTGTCAGCCTCTCGCCCATTCCCGTAGACAAGAACCTCGCCAAACATACCTGACCCCCCGAGAAACCTACAGCCACCACACCCAAATCCTCGGGGTGGCTGAGGAACTTGCTCTCGATCAACGATGTGTTCATGATGCTTCTGCCGAAAGTGCGAGAGCCAACGCTCGAGGCGGGAGTGTCTGGGAGAGTGGTGACAGTATCAGTTGCGCTGGTAGACTTTGTCGTTGGCAGCGCAATGTCTGCAATGTCGCTGAGGCGGGAGGGTGCCATTGGTTCTTATACCGAGCTGGGGTCTCGGCTGCTGTCGGCGTCGCTAGGGCGGGTGACCTGCAGCTGTGCAGCAAACGCAGTGCGCGATCTAGATCTAGCGGCTGTCAATGCTGTGTTTTTTAGACAGGGGGATAAACAATCCAAGAGAGAGAACAAAGGACAAAGAGAAATAGGTAATGGAGCCAACACAGAAGGCTCCATCCCTTGGAAGGGGGAAGACCGCCTTGTTATCTATGTATCAACGGGCGCTGCTCCAACAATATCGGTCAGATACGGGCACCACCTGTGCCGCGCCGGCCGGGATCGCAGAACACAAGGACCACATGCGCGGTGACGATGTGCCGCCAGCCCGCCAAGACCACACACACCACAGCATCGGGGGGCTGATCGCAGAAGGTGACATCTGCTTCCAAGCTGTGGGGAAGCACATCAAATGCCTCTTCTGGCCCTTCCTCCTGATTTCCACAACACGATCACCACTGCACGCCTCGGGGCTGCAACTCTGGCAACTCAGCCGCCCCTGTCCCGCCCTGCCGCAATCAAGATTCGACGTCCCAATCGACCAACAACTGCATGTGCCAGAGGGCCGAAACACGGAGACATGATGACAGTAGCAAACCAAACATACCTCTTGGGAAAAGAACAGTCTTCGGAGCCTCCTCGGGAAGATTGTCGTTGACGTGACAGACAGCAAGGGTCGGGTGTGTTGCACAGCTCAAACTGCAATTCGGCTCAAGTGCCAAAATGACAAGTCGCAAATAAACCGCTATCTGACGCTAAACAAGAGAGAGAAAGAATGAATCAAGTCAAGCCACCTATCTCACCGAAAACCAACAACATCTCCTATTTATAACCGTCTCTCCATCTCCCTCCCCATCACTGACCCTCAAGGTTCACCCATCACTATCCACCTTGATGCCTGTAATTCACTCATCTTGCCATCACCCTCCCATCACCCTCTCCTACACCGAAAAGAAAAAAGCTGAGAAAACAAAATCCCACCTCACAACTGGATCCAGTCTCGGACAGGACTGCCGTTAAGTTATAAGTGCCCCTTCAGTTAACGGCAGGACCCAAGACATATCCCGGACGAAGATCCCAGCAAGCATGGCGGATACCGCCGGCTTTCACGCTCGGGGGTGCTACCCAGACCGCCGCTCCACATTCTTCCAGTGAGCTTCCAGAAACAGAACAACATCACCGATTCCTTTTGCGTAACTTCTTAGGTAAAATTTCCCCGATCTCGCGGTCCGACTTGTGCTTGAAACTCAATCACGGGGTTCGGTCAGAGATGACACCGCCACTGGGAAAGTGGTCACAAGTGATGGTAATGATCGGAACCGAGTCTTGCTCGCTTCGGAGATAAGAATTGATAGCAAAACACTCACCTCACTCCGAGTTATCAGATTGGGTGACACACAGATACAGCTATTCTCTCTCTATCTCTCCAACTGTTTGACGATAACGACATCTCTATTCCAATATATCAAGATTGTGAATATTGCACATGACAACACAACTTGATATCTTCCACCACACCATCCCCAAATTTCCCCGATCTCAATGCTTCCGCCCAGCTTTCCAGAAGCCAACGCCAAGCATTCGAATCCCACGATTGATAAACCCAGCAGCAAGCATGCCCCTGTCACACACAACAACATCAACAGCTTCACCAACACCGCAACGTCAAATGCTCGCTCAATCATTTTGCTCGCCTGGTTCCAAAAACGTGACTTGTCCTTCATCACCTCCACAAATTTTCACAACAAAAGCCAACCAACACCACACAAAACAAACCAAAAAAAAGACCGAATAATTATACATCAATATCTTAACGCAATACCACAAAAATTAAAACCATACCCCCCC
>NW_001914849.1:342802-398717 GCF_000226545.1 Podospora anserina S mat+
GCCACTCGTTTGAGGAGGTAGGGGCGGGAAGCGTGTAATTGCACCTCACGCCCTGGCCCTTAATCCCACACATGAGGTCAATAAACTGCACGTTCGACCAGCTCGCCACCCACTCCCCCAATTTCCCCCTCTTCTGCGCCTTCAACCCGTACGCTTTAGGGGGCAGCGCAAAGTTCACCGGCTCGAGCTGCCTCTGCTCCGCGAGCGTAATCTTGGACCCATTATTCATGGCCACAAATCTGTGACGCTGAAACGAGCGCCAGTTGTCCTCCTTGTTCTTTCCGCCGGTAGCCACACCGCGCCAGATGACCGCGTCTTCTTTTTCTTCCCACGGGATATCCGCCCCCTGGGAGCCCATGAAGCGCTCCTCTTCGTTCCAGTACATTGGTGCCGGGAGGAGGATCTCGTTGTTGACAGCCAGTTTGGAGCCGCCAAACATGGGAAAGAGCGTTTTTGTCGCCGAAACGGAGAGGGGCTCGACAAAGACGCCCTCGAGGGCTTGGAGGTCCGATTGATGGCAAAAATCGGTCGACAAGGTATAGTTGGAGACATAACCCTCCGTCATGTGAGGCAGCGCAAAGGACGACTTGATCAACGGGGTGCGGTTAAAGTCAGTAATAACAGGCGACTGTCGCGCAAGGGAAGTAGGCGGGCACCCGCGGCGGGCGATCAACCAGTAGTGTTCTGTCGCAGCATCTCGTCAGCATCATCACTCTCCAAGCAACACCACTCCCCATGCAGATGAACCTACTATTCCCCTCCCAAACCTTCTTCGGCGTCTCAAAATCCTTCTCCGGCCCCTCCCCCGGCTTAGCCAACTTCTCAAACTCGGTCACCACCTCCTCCGCCCTCACCATCCTTTTATCTTGCCCCGCCCTCCCAACCAGCTCATCAATTTCCTCCCAAGGCACAACCAACCTCGGCTCATCCATCGCATTAAGCGCAATATCCATATCAGGCAACAACCCCTCCACAGTCCCAATCATCTTCAACCAAATCTTTGTCCAGAACCAATCACTCCCACTACTCGCCTTCCCATCCCTAACCTCGATCCTCATCTCAAAATCCCACGCGTCTTTCCTTATCCTCTGCGCCTCCAACGCCCAAGACGGTTCCAAGTCATGGTATATCTGATCCCAGAAATCTTCCACAATAACCGCATTTTTTTCCTGCGCAAACTTAAACCACTTGTCAAACCCGGGCGGAGGGTGCCGGCCTCTACGTTGGCGGTAGGCAGCTGCTGCTTCGGCGATGGTGTGGCTTTGTCGGGAGATCTTGTTTGCAAACTCTTTTTCTGCCGAGTCGATGAGGTATTCGATTGGATGTTTTTGGGCTCCTAAGCCGGCCCAGGGACGGCGGAAGTTTTGGGGGGAGGCAAAGTCTGAGCCTGGCTGTCCCGTCAAAACGTAGAACACGCAGAGGATGAGAGCTGCGGGGATGAGGTAGCGGAGGAAGGCTGAGGGTCGGCGGGGGAAGGCCATTTTTGATAGGTAGGGCGAGGAGGGAGGATATTAGTTTGGCATAACCGTGTAGTCCGGGTGTAGAGGGCCGCGATGGGAGGGGGCAAGAGGTTCGCGGCTCCTTCTCGTAGGCGGCTAGGATTGCCTCGGACGCCGGTACGCGCAGTTCGTGATCGCGGTCGGTCGGTCGGTCGGTTGGGGGTTGGATGGAACAAAAAGGTCTGGGGAATTGGGTTGCGATGGCTTGGTAGGTAAAATCCGGGGTCGGTGTCAATTGGAAACGCCGTTGATGCGTGGCGCGCCGTCTTCAAGTTACAAGGCAGAAACAACAGGTTCGAAATGCCACAAATACAAAAAAAAAAAAAAAAAAAAAGAGGTATCGTCGTCGGCTGCAAGTGAATGCAGTGTCACGGTAAAGGAGTGTAGGAAAGAAATTGGTAACGGCGGAAGAAAAGTAATAAGGAGTGTGTCATGGGGCAGGCCGATATGGTTGGTAGGTCAAAAAGCTGAGATGCATGAGATAGGGGCCCGGGGGGCGGCGCGCTGCTCGTCTGCTGCAGGCTGGGCCGTTGGCTGCCAAGTTCACGCCCCATAACCGCAATTCTGGAACGCCCCAAAAAAAACCACGCCCCGCATAAACCCTGGCTTTCAGCTCCCTATTGTTTCAATGGTTTGCTTACCTAACAACCCTGGTCCCGCTAAGCCGAAACTTGCCTTGGCGGGAATTTCCATGATGATGGTCATCATGTTTTTGAGTCAAGTTGATATATAGTGTACAAATCAAATATAAGGTATATATACATTTTAGAGATGAACAACATCAATCGAACATGTGCCCCAGCATGGTAGCCCCTCCTCCATTTTCTCCATCGACGTTTTCCTCCTCCCCCTCGCCCAACCTCCCGACCAACTCGGGAAAGCTAGGCTTAAACGGCCACTGCCACCACCTTTCCGCAAGCTCCACAATCTGCGTCCTGTTCAGTGCCCTCAGGTCAAGCTCACCTACAGGGCCCTTGAGCGGCGTCCCTCCCAGGGCAGGATCGTGGAGGCTCCTCATCTTTTCCGCCACGCCCCGGCCTGAGCCAGGCCACAGACCCTCCACCGCTTGTGATATTGGCGCAGAGGCTTGTAAATACAGACTCCGGATGATAAGGTCCATCTGGTCAAACATCTTCGACCCATGCTCGCATTTGGCTCGCAACGCCGGCTCCATCGCCCTGGGTTGAATGTCCAGCAAAGCCCCGTCACACGCTGGCAAGAACTCCTCCGGCTGCACCACCAGCGGCTCAAACTGCCGACGGTCCCACATGAGCACAGGTCCTAGCTCCGGCGGCTGCTTGAAAGCCCTCAAGTTGTCTCGCGCAACCAAAAACTTGCTTCTCGAGATCGGGTCGATGCTTTCCCACTGCTCCTTCATTTCGGCCTCGAGTTTATCAAACTTCTTTTGAGCAGCTTTCGCCAGCTTGCCCTCCTTCTCCTCTTCCAGAACTTGGAGCTTCAGTTTCGTCAGCTCGTCCAGCTTAATCAACAACTCGTACAGGAATTCTTGCTTTTTTTCCGTCTGCGTCTTTAACCACGTATTCCGGTGCAGGTGGTCGTTGTCTCTCGTTGTCCATGTGCCCTCCTTCGATTTCGTCTCCTTCAATTTCTCCCACTCTTCCTCTCCCAGCTCATATCTTGCCGCAAGCGCCGGCTTCTGCTCTCCAGCCTTAACTGACTTTCCCTCCTTTTCCAGCTCCAAACAGCTCTTCAACAGCGCCGTCTCTCGCCCCTCCGGCACCTTGAGACCCGCCTTTCTCATCCTCTCCAGAACCTGGCCCATACCCTCCATGTCGATGTGCTTGTCCCTCCTGTAGATATAGTTCTTGCCACCATTCGGGTGATCGACTCCCGCCACCTCGGTGACCCAATCTAGCGAGAGCTCAGCCTGTATGGCCCCCGCCTTCCTCCTCTGGATCGTCTTGGGTAAATACTGCGCCTTCTCATGTTCATCCACCCAAATCAGCATCCTCACCAACCCATACTTCTGAAACAACCCCTGCAGCCTCACCGAATTGATCAACTGATACAAAATCATGGCCGTCATGCTCCCCATCCTCCTCCCCCCCACCCTCTTCTTGTCGAGAGTCATCATGTTCATCACCACAAGCAACGTGTCGTTCCTCTCCGGCGTCTCATCAGGCTGATAGTTCCGCACCGGGTGCGCCGCCAACGCACCCTTCTCCTCCAACGCATCAAACAACGATGCCCAAAGCGCCCACGCAACCTCCAACACCTCGACCCCTTCCCTCTCTACCAACGGCTTCAGAAACGGTTCGTAAACCTTGTAGTCCTCCTCCACGAGCACATGCTTTCTAGGCTGCAGCAAATCATTCAGCTTTCTGCTCCACAAACCCGCCCCAGGGTTGATATCAATAATGTCACACCCCTTGTGCCTCTCTAGCAGACCAGGCTTCATATACCCCAACACATCATCGCAGAGCTTTTCCGAGAGGATATTCACCCTCTTCACATCAGCGTGTTTCCTCATTTCTAGCCTCCTCTGCTTCGCGGCCGCGGTGTTGCGCCGACCCCACATCCCCGTGTCAAGGAGCGCATCGTAGAGGTATGTCGTGTTGACGCAGTCAGCCTTGAAAGTAACTTCCGGTTGGGGATGATCATATCTGACGGAGCGTCTGACGTATGCTCTTTTTTCTTTTGGGGGTTTCGCGGGGTCTTTGGGTTTGTTTTTGGATCCAGCTGGGCGGCCGCCGCGTCTGCGGGCTGGCTTTGGCTGTTCTCCCGAGGTAGCGGGCTGTGACTCTTGCTCAGCTTCGGGGGACGGTTCGGCGTCGCGGACTTTTTTGGGCCTGCCCCGCCGTTTGATGGGCTTTTCGTTGTCCAAGGCGCCGAGGAGCTTTCCAAGAGTTGATGCAGTGGTGGAATCCTCCTTTGGCAAGGGCGCCGCTTTGGGTGATGGTTCGGCATCTGTCTCGGGAAGAGGTTGCGCTTCCAGTTCAACAACCTTCTTGCGGCCGGAGCGCTGTTTTGAAAGCTTTTCGCTTTTCAACGCTTCGAGGTCTGGATACACTAATCTTGGGTTGTTGTCTATATCCGCGAGCAATTCCTTAAGGGGAAATGCCCTTTCGTTCTGGTGCACTCGTTCGATGTGTCTTCTGAGGTTCGGCCTCCTGGTGAATCCTTTTGTCGCATATTCGCAGGTAGGAACGGGGCAAGCAAAACGACATGGTTTGTCCTGCGTGGGTATGTTCTGTTTTTGTGCTTTGGGCATGGGTTCGGCGGCGACATGTTTGAGAGGTACATGGTCGAGTGGTGCATGTTCGAGCGGTGCATATTCGAGTGGTACATGTTCGAGCGAGACATCTTCGGTGAAGCGCGCATAATGTCGAACTTGGAGGGGCTCTTGGAATTGGAGGCGGGGCGATGGGAGGCGAATGCGATGATGGCCCGCGGCGATGGTACCGATCAAGCGCCTGGTGGAGAGGGAGCGCAGAAAAGTTGCCTGTGCAACATGGCGGACTGGTAACATGGGCGACGTGAAAAATGCATACGCAGAATTGGCGGATCCAACCGAGGGGAAGAAACGGTCTTCGATGTTTTTTTTGGTCCCCAGTCTGCCAAAGTCAATCAATCATCAAGGTGTTTTGCGCCCCACTTGGCGGCAGGTACATCACCGCCGGCCGGCAACGCTCTTGGCACGGTTATCCGCCGCATGCATGTTTGGGGGATAAGGGTTCGGGTTCTTACTAAACCTTCCATCACCAAGAAAGCCTATTCCCTCTACCATCCAACTCGTAAATTGTACCTAGCAGCCGTCCGCACCATCGACCCCCTCAAGCCTTCCTACGTTGTCCTCCGGAGCTTTCCTTTCCACAAAGTCTTCCGAGTCGTACAACCACAAGAGCAATAAATACAGCACGGCGAGTCCACCGCCCACCAAACTCCCTATCGCCCCAGCACTCAGCAAAAATCGTTCCCGGGCCTTCGACGTCCTAGGAATCTCGTAGGTATATTAGATATGGATGTGTTCCTTGGGGTCCTTTGCGCCATGCTCCACCAGGTTTCAACTGGCATTATCTCCGTATCTCAACTAGCATCGTGGTGAGTGCCGTTGTTAACCCCGGTAGGACTGTCATACTTATCGTATAAGTCAACTGGGAGTTGTCGTGGCCGATATAAGAATAGTTCGATGACAATTCCCACCTGTGCTGCCACAGCATTTTTCAACGTCGGTTCAAACTTTCACCATTAACCATTCATTCTCCCCGTCATAAAAGACATACCGACCACATGGCAAGGAGGCCGCCATATCGACCGGTCACCGCCATTTAAACTTCCGAAAGTCAATTCCAAAGCCACTGCCCAAGGCCGAGATTTTGTAGACCCTTCCTACCCTCACTCCGCAACCCAGCACCTTCCATCCAACTGACTGATCTCTGCATCCTATCTTAGTGTCTGCAGCTAACCCAAGAGTGCCGTGAAAAGGACCGGCTTCAGCGTCGGCGAGGTACACTCCTGCGTCAGCTCCATAATAAACTAGAACACCAGCCACCGTTTCTACCTTCACATTGGCCTTTGCGCTGAGAACGTCGACATTTGCCTGCTGGATCTCGGCCCCGTTTGTCTGCGCCATATGGAGTATCGAGGCCGTGGTCGAGGCACTGTGGGTTTGAAATATGCAACCGTTCGTATCCGTACCAGCGCCGGCGTTGAAGTAGAATGTGGTAACTCCGTCGTGATCTTGGTTCACCTGCACACGTGCGTTCGGAACCTCAAGTTGGGAATACGCTTTTTCTAAGGATTCGATTTGCTTCGGCTGCAGCAAGCCATGAACCATAATCCCTATTCACTGTTCAACTGTCATGTGTGCTCACTGTCATGACCCCCTGCTGGTGCATCATACCCACAGGGCTAAAGGTTCCCGGGCTCACCATCGTTGGAGGTTAAAGTAGGTCTTGGGAAAACTTGGATGTTTTGACAGATGGCTTGGCCTAAGATACAACTTGGACGACAGCTCAGATATGTTGAGAAGCTGACAGGAAGAATATCCAACTTGGTTATCCTGCTCGTATCATGTCTCTTATATAGATCGAACTTGGGCGAGAAAGATGCCTATTGACACTGAGACCCGATCCCCACCACGCCTGCCCACCACGGCTTAACCGCAACTACCCTAGCTTTGATCATTGCTAAGGCGAAATGGCACGAAGGAAATAGAAGCAGACCAGAAGTGTCGAGCCGCCAAGCATCCGTGGCATTTGATAGCTACCCACGAGTCTGCAAATGAGCAGGCTCCAGCGGTGGTTGCTGAGGGGTTGGGCACCAACACACACGCACTTGGACCCATTAGAAGGAGGAGTTTCCGGCCTCTCCAGTTCACCGTATCAGCAAATTTAAGTAGGTAGTTATTGGGGATCCATGATTTGCTGCCCCAAGTGAGACTGAAGAGCACCTGGCAGCAGCAGGGAGAACTGATTGTGTCGGGCACACATGCCCGACAGTGAAGCCGACTCTTCTCCTGATAATGTTGTTAGCTGACGCTCGCCAACTGTCAAGATACGTCCATGACTGCGTGTGAGGAGCACACACCATCTGGGACTTTCCAACCATATCCACACCCTTATTTACTCTCCTGGGCAGCCAGTTCTCTTTCCTGTCTTTCTCTCTCTTCCTTCTCCCTCTGCGCCTTGGCCTCCTCGTACCGTTTGCGCTCGGCGGCTGCGCTTTGTTCTGCGATGCGGGCTATGCGGCGAAGCCTTTCCTCCTCCTCGGGTAGGATCATGGAGGACATTGTGTATGGCTTTGAATGACAGGGGCGGCGAAGAAAGGTGCTCGGCGGTGATCAAAGGTTGTGGATGAAGGCTTGAACATGTGAAGCGACATAAGGCTGCAGTCGCTTTCAAGCGGTGTTTAGTGTTAGAAATCAAAATATATATACGGTAAGGTAGGTAGGTAGTCTTGAGCACGTTGGTACCTCAGGTTGATATGTTCAGGTAGCGATTCTGGATATCTTCAACCATCGACGATTTGTTGTTGTTGTGGTGGTTGCCTTATATTCTGAAGAAATTTGTGAGTCGGAAAAACTATCTCGTGTCATGGTAGTCATTCGGCGCTAGTTGGTGGTTGACGGCAAGATGCCCAATAAGGCGTCAAGTCCAAGGTCGATTCAGCGTGGGGCATGCCACATGATGGATGTACACGTGGCGTGTGAGCAAAATTTGTGTGACCCCAGAGCTGTTCGGCTGTCGAGAGGAGTGCTTTCTCCTACCATTTTGTTTTGCAGCTCGGTCACTTGGGTGGTGCAAAGACAAGAACGTAATTCACACTATTGACCAGAGCACAGAGCACTGCAATTCCACTCGAGATTCATTTACAGTGTAAGAAAGACGTCTAAAAACCAGGTGGCGAGCGTCGGGGTTGTATTCAAAGACCCCTATCCACCAGACCAAAGGTCTTAACAATAGGTAACCTCCGTCTACCTGCAACTGGCATTTTGGATCGACTTCCCGTTTGTGTGCTCCCCCTCATGTTCTGGGTCATTCTCCCTTTGCTCTTTGTTTGTCACCTGCCCCTTGGTCACGGCGATCTCTGCTCCCTGACACTGGAGCTCTTGAAGAAGTTTCATCCTTTGGTCCCCAGTCCATGACCCCCCCCTCCCCCCCCTTTTTTTTTTTGAAGGGGTAACATTGTTTTTGTGATTATGATGTTGAGGCAGATTTTCGGTTTAGAATTGGCTTATGGGATCTTGTTCGGGTCCGCGAGTTGAATTCTGTTCTGTTGGACTCCTCAGATACAAGTTGTTGAAGGTAGATAATATTGCGCGGGGTGTTGGACTGTGAGAGACCAAGATAGAAAGTGTGTAAGTCTGTATAACAAGGAGCCTGACCAGCCCGCCTACATCTATACGATGGATATTTGCGAGCATCTTGGGATCGCAAGCTATGGATCTCTTGCGTCCTCGACGAATGACTGTTAACTCTCATAGTCCTGAAGGCTATTTGAAACGGCTTCTTGAGAAGAAGATCGCTGCCATCCCGTCTTTCATTCAGATCACGTGTAGAACCTTGAAACATGCCGTTGTCGCGAGGTAATTTTCCAAGACCTGATGGCAGAGTGGAGCCTTTGAGTGATATCACCCGCGGCATCAATGGCGCCAGAAGACGACTCCCAACTGAACTTTGCTCTTCGTTAGCACCAGGTGAGTATCACTTTGCCAACAATACGCCACGCAGCGAGACAGGTGAGAGATCACGATACCTAGGAGCAGGACAGATATCACGATTGCTGTCACGCGAAACCTGAGACCCTGAGGGCTATCCTAGTATCTACCTATCTACCTATATAAACCTACCATACCTATTCAAGTAGGTAGCTTTCTTTGTAGCTTTCTCCACACCAAACTCAACATCACTGCGTTACAAGATCCAAAACCTGCATCTCACAGATCACATCATACAAAGCGCATCAATTCATCAAGGAACCCTATACCTCCTATCAGCCATGTCAGACATACTTACAGTCATGGTTCTTGAGCCAGCCATCAACAAAGACAAAGAAAAAACCAAGCAGCAGTCGTCGAAGAGGGACAGTGGAAAGTCCGGAGAAAGTAGCAAGAGCACCTCTAGCAATGCTACGGGCAACAGCAGCAAGGGAGGGGGTGGCGGGAAACAAGACAAGAAACACTAGGGCTTTGGAAGGTACCTACAGGTTGCCTGCTCAGAGATCAACAATTAACCAGGAAGTCCGTGAAGAATGGTCTCGGGGACACCAAGCCTTCTCAGTTTGGGTCCTCTGATTTTCTCTCTTGGCTTACACCAATACAAACAGTTCCAAATACTCTTCACTCTCTTCCGTTCGCTGCTTCCACATGTCCCCGTACAATCACCTCATGTTCATCTACGAGTATTGACCCAAAACCCAAATTTATGTTTCTCCCCAAGACGGGGATTCAACAACTAAGGGAGATTGGCCCCCGTTAGTAGAACATGCCATTCTTTTGTGTCCCCCATGGACACAAGCCATGAAGTCCGGTAACAGATTCCAATATGGTTCAATACATCGATATCTTGACTTGTCTAAGGATTCGTACTCGGTGTGATGTGGTCTAGAGTGGAGAGTTGTTGTTTGTATGTCCATGTCCTGGACGTTGGAGTTTGATCTCTAAATAGGTAGGTACAGGGATTCCGATCGCCTAGGTATTTAGCCTGTTCCTCGTTGAATCAGTAAAAATAATATACTTCCAAAATATCGAAGCGGCCAAGGCCAGTTCCCAATACTATTCTACAACGATAATGGTCGTCTAGCTTCTGGTGTTGCCACCAACCCTACCCACTCACTGGCAAAGCTCTAAGAATGGTGATCGCATAGAAAATGCGTTGAGATAAGCAGATAACATTTGGCAGGCGAAAAGAGACTTAGATCCATCAGTCTACCTGAGGAAGGACCATCCCACATGGAGGTTGATCATCGGTAAGCGTTGTCCGGGACGTCAAGCTGCCCGACTGTTGGAACCTGAGCCATCACCTCCAACACTTCAACTCACCATACCGAAATCTCGGGCAATATTCTTGCGACCTGATCCTCTGAATCAGTAGGATACACTTGTTACAGCCACCTTTCAATGCTTATTCCACGACAGAGACGAAAGTATCGGCCGTTCACCATGCCCTCCAGCTTTCTCAAGACCCAAAGATGACGTCAAGCCCGATGCTCCACGATGGTCTCCAGCTTCATCTCCACCTACCCGAGGTCATTGACCGCTCGCACGACGCAATGGGAACCGCGCCGATAATTCCGGACTTTGTCAGCACACCAGGCCCCGCGTAGCAAGCGACCCGGCAAACCTCGTGGCGTCGGGAAGCATCTGGCCCAAAAATACCACGAGGAAAGCAACCATCTGAGGTTCAACCTGCATCTGTACCTGCCTCCCACCCGAAGAATGGGTGGCGGGAGGGCACACCACACGTGCGTGCAGGTCCTGGCGATATTGCCCAGCTGGTGACTTCGGCACGAGGGCTCCATCCAACCTGATGATGTTACGCGACGGGGGCAAGTCCATCACGCTGCCGAGCCGGCAATGTTCAACTCGCCAACAACAGGCTGAATAGCACCAGGAATCATAACGGTCGGATTGGTCTAGATTTGGTCGTATCGCGGGGACGAGCCGTTGGGCACAGTGGATATGCTAGGGTTTATGGCTACAAAGAGACCAATGACGGCCCGTGAGTGGTGGAATCTGACCCCTGGAGGACGTTGCATCTTGGCAAGAGGGGGAGATGGGGAAGATGGGGGGACGACCCAAGCAAGTGGATGTCTGGATAAATTGAGTTGGAGAATTGCATCCAGGGCCGATGCTACTTTCGACGATCCATTGCTACGACGGCCGGGCGAGCATCAGAAGTTAAAATGTAGGTGCCGCCGTCAGTGTAAACATGACTTGACGCACCCTCAGTCAGCACCGCCCAATCCTTCAAGATGCGGAGTTTGTTGTGGCTCGCGGTCGTCGGCCTTGCCGTCGCCGAAGACGGTCTCGCTGCCTGGCTACGATATGCTCGCGTCCCGAGTGCCTCCCGCCATCTCGGCAAACTGCCTTCTGCCGTCGTCACTCTCAACGCCACCAAGGGATATCCCGTCCATACCGCTGGACAGGAGCTGGTGGACGGCATCGGCGGTCTTTTTGGCAAGAAGTTGACTGTTGCAAAATCAAAGCCCAAGGGTACCACTGCCACCGTTGGCACCGTCAGCGCATACGTCGACAAGAACCCTTCTGCTGCCAAGGGTCTGCCCGACCTCGTCGAGGATGGCTTCTACCTCAAGATCTCCAAGGGCAACGTCCTGATCCTCGGTCAAAACGAGCGCGGTGCCCTCTACGGTGCCTTCCACTATCTCTCCGTCATCGCCCAGGGCAATGTGTCCGACTTTACCCTTACCTCCAACCCCGATGCGCCAGTCCGATGGGTGAACCAATGGGACAACATGCAAGATGGTGGCACTCATGGCAGCGTCGAGCGTGGTTATGGCGGTGACTCCATCTTCTTCTGGGACGGACACATTCGCGAGGACCTCACCCGCGCCGGTCAGTACGCCCGGCTGTTGGCTTCCATTGGTATCAACGCCGTCGTAGCCAACAATGTCAACGCCAATGCTTCGATCCTCACCCCCGAGAACATGGACGGTCTCGCTCGCATCGCCGACGTCTTCCGCCCCTACGGTGTCCAGCTTGGTCTCTCGCTCAACTTCGCCGCTCCTCAGCTTCTCGGTGGGCTTGATACCTTCGACCCCCTTGACGAGACTGTCGTCAACTGGTGGCAGGGCATCGCCGACAACCTCTACAAGCGCATTCCCGACATGGCGGGTTACCTCGTCAAGGCCAACTCGGAAGGCCAGCCCGGTCCCATGACATACAACCGCACCCTGGCTGATGGCGCCAACCTGTTTGCGCGCACTCTCCAGCCCCACGGCGGTATCATCATTTTCCGCGCTTTCGTCTACGATCACCGCAGCTTGAACCAGACTTTGGACTGGAAGGCTGACCGCGCCAACGCGGCCGTCAACTACTTTGACGGTCTCGATGACAAGTTTGAGGACAATGTTGTCATTCAGATCAAGTACGGCCCTATCGACTTCCAGGTCCGCGAGCCTGTTTCGCCTCTCTTCACCCACCTTCGCAGGACTGGTGCCACAGTTGAGCTTCAGATTACCCAGGAGTATCTTGGCCAACAAGCCCGTATGTGAAATCTCATTCTGCCCCCTTGTCACGTCACTTCCTAACAGTTCTCTTCACAGACGTCGTCTACCTCGCTCCCATGTGGAAGGAACTCCTCGACTTTGATCTCCGCGTCGACAGCAAGCCCTCGACCCTGAAGTCCATCGTGTCTGGCAAGCGCTTCGGCCAGAAGCTCACCGGGTACGCCGGTGTCGTCAACGTCGGCACCAACACCACCTGGCTCGGCTCCCACCTGGCCATGTCCAACCTCTACGCCTACGGCAAGCTCGCCTGGGACCCGGAGCAAACCTCCACCGGCATCCTCAAGGAGTGGACCACCCTCACCTTCGGCCACGACAAGCTCGTCCACGACGTCATCACCAAGATCTCGATGGAGTCCTGGCCCGCCTACGAGGATTACTCCGGCAACCTCGGCATCCAAACCCTAACCGACATCCTCCTCGGCCACTACGGTCCCAACCCCGGCTCCCAAGACGGAAACCCCTGGGGTCAATGGACTCGCGCCGACGATGACACCATCGGCATGGACCGAACAGTATGGAACGGCACCGGTTTCGCCGGCCAGTACCCCCCTGAAATCGCGGCCATGTACGAGAACATTGAGACCACCCCCGACAACCTTCTGTTGTGGTTCCACCACGTCCCGTACACCCAAAAGCTCAAGTCGGGCAAGACAGTCATTCAACACTTTTACGACGCCCACTACAAGGGCAGCGCCACGGCGCAGACATTCGTCACCCTTTGGGAGAAGCTCAAGGGCCGGATTGACAAAGAGCGCTACGAGCACGTTTTGTTCCGGCTCATCTACCAGGCTGGCCATTCGCTCGTCTGGCGTGACAGTGTGAACCAGTTTTACTTCAACAAGAGCGGTATCCCTGATGAACTCGGCCGTGTGGGCAACCACAAGTACAGGATTGAAGCTGAGGAGATGGAGCTCAAGGGGTATAAGTCGTATAGAGTCTCTCCCTTTGAGGCAGCAAGCGGGTATCACTGTGTCGTTACCGAGACGAACAGCACTGTTGGCACTGCCACGACGAAGCTCAAGGTTCCGAGCGGGAAGTATGACCTTGCGGTTAATTACTATGATATGGCGCTGGGGAATTCGACCTGGGAGCTGTTTGTGGATAGGAAATTGGTGGGGAAGTGGAAGGGGGATTTGGAGTATGAGCTTGGACGGGCGCCGTCGCCATATATTGATGGACAGACGGCCGCGAGGAAGACGTTTAGGGGGGTGAGGGTTAAGAAGGGGAGTGAGCTCAAGGTTGTGGGGAGGCCGGATGGGTTGGAGCCGGCGCCGATTGATTATATTTCGGTGTTGCCCGAGGGCACTGTGGATTAAGAAGGGGTAATCTGTATATGTATACGTGTTAGGTATATAACAGAAGCCAGACTTTTCAGCTCAGCTGATTTTCGGCCCATGTTGAGCCTCTTCAGCGGCTACTTTATCGTACACTTCAAGACATACTAGGGCCATTACCCAATGTGATTCCAGGAACTGGCCTCATTTGCTGAGTAGGTGAGCTCTGCTACAATGTAAAAGTGTCCTTCTCCTTCTCTCCCTCCCTCCTCTCTCGACCCTAAACTGCCATTCAACTAAGCAGTCATCATCGGTGGAACAACAAACAAATCTCCAAACCTCTTTTCCAGCTTCCGAGGCATCTTGGCCAGGCTAGGTAAGTTCAAGCCAGCATCCCAATTAAAAGCATTGACAAAAGCAGAAACAAAATCAGTCTGTACGTCTCGCGTCTTGGGTTCCACTGGAACAATAGGCTGAGCAGCAGCCTCTGAGCTCGAATCGACTGCAAGGGAAACAGAACTGTGCTTAGGCTCATTATCCGTGTTCCACAGAGGTGTCTTCCACCTCTTCTGCACAACCGTCCACTCATCATCGTCCTCCTCATTCCTTGGCGGGTGAGGATCCCAGTCTTTATGGCAGTTGGTTGGAAGAGGGAACTGCCTATCAGACTCAATCTCCATGAGCGTCGAGTCGATGATGTCAAACACCTTGAGCTTATCATCCGACATCTTGGGTGGAGGAGCAGAAAACAAGATGCCGCTCATTAGCTTGATCCCTCCGTCTTTGTCGTTGAGATAGTCGTCAATGTTGTTATTTCCCTTTCCGTTCAAGGGGTCTTTTGATGAGTCGTCTGCAGAATAATTAGCAGTCGAAGTAGGCAGGACAGAGAGGAGCACTTACACTTTTGCCACAAACCAGTAGGAACAGACTTGTACTCCTGACTCATTCCCCATACCTGCTTCCCCTGGGTCTGGGTGATCCGCACAGTCATGTGCGAGGCAAGGGAGGAATCGGTCTTCATCGGTTTGGCGAATATGCTGCCTGCCCCGGAGGCCTTGAAGTTGATGTCTTCTTTGTTGTTGCCTACAAGCTTCACGTCGTCAACCATCATCTTGCAACCGATGGAAAAGCTGAATGTGCCGGCCCTGACTACCCACTCCGCGTTCTGCTCGCGCTTGGGATCAGAGGTATCGTTCATGAGGCCGAACCGCGCCAGGAAGGTATGTCCAACGTTGTCAGATATCCTTTTGAACCTGGCTGCTTGATCCGGTTCCATGATTGGAATGATGGGTGTTGCGACCGCCATGGGGGTGGTGGTGGTTGCTGCCTTCTTCTTGCTAGAAGCCTGCAAGACAAGATCAAAGAACTGGTCGAGCTGCAGTGCACCGGGGCCGTTGTTGTCATCGCCGAAGTGGATGTTGAATCGGGCTACTTTGATGTTGACAGAGACGATGCCCGCCAAGGGGGGGCCCCAGAGGTATAGATCTGCTGACACTTCGACCGAGATGTGGATGTGAATGAACCAGATGTCCAGGTTGAAGCTTGCGCCGATGCAAATGCCTGCTTCTGATGCAAAGTGGAAAGGCTGGTATTGGATCAGGAAATTGGCAAAAGCGTCGAACCAAGCTGCTATGGGCCCGGCGGAGTAGGAAGCTCGAAGTCTGCCGCCTCCCATGCAAACTTTGGGTGTGATGGCAAAGAAGGCTTCTCCCGAGATGGACAGGTTGTTGCCCAGACCCCAGTTGATTTTGAGGCGATCTGGGACAGGCCATCCGACTGGAACTTTGAAAGCCTGGTGATAACCCCCGAGGGAGAAGACAAAGTTGCCCACATTGGCCTGATCAGCGTGGGGGGCGTCAAACCAGTACCAAAGGGCAAAGCCACCCGTCAACTTACAGCTTGGATGAAGGATGTAGGATTTGGGGGAGAGCTGCGCCTCCACTTTCATGATACCAATGTCGAAATCGACGACAACAGCGAGGCCGAGCTCAACATGGGCAAACTTGAAGTCTGACAGGCTGCTAGGAACATCGACTAATGCAACACCAAATATGCCCAGCTTGATAGAAGTGCCGAACTGTACAACGACAACAGCGTCAAGCGCGATCATCTGGAAGGCATCAATCTTCATGCCCGCTGCTGCCCAATACGTATCCGGCAAAGGCTGGAACCACGCATCCTGTCCCGCGCTGGTCAGCTTCTGCAGCGCTTCCAGTGCATCGCCGGCATTATCCGTGGCATGCTGATCAATGAAGGGAAACGAGGTAATCTGATCGGCTGTGGGCACGCGGACGCTGGAATTGTATCCAAACCCTCCCGTCACGCCAGAGATCTCTGCGAATTCAAGCGAGACAAGCGGTCCCGCAAGCTTTGCAAAAACGAAGACGGAGACGAAGGGGTCTCGTCCCTCGGGCTTGGCTTTACCATAGAAGCCTGCTGCCTCGAGTTGGTAGGGCGTCCATCCGACGATGAGTCCACCGGCGTAGTACTCAAGTTCGGGAGTCTTTCCATGGCGGATGATGCCGGCAATGGAAAGGGGCTTGCGCTCGAAAACAACTGAGAAGCCTTCCAGGCTAGGAGGCAGCATCCTGATATCGATCAGGTTGAGGCTTGTTAGCTCCATGTTGAGAGCGAACCCGATGAGACTGAAGCCCACGGGGCCGAGTTCCATGGTGGCGGTAAAAGAGATGCTGAGAATCTTGTTCTCGTATTTGAGACCGATATCGCTGATGGATAGGCCGCCCATCTTCTTCTTCAGAGGCGCCGAGGCCGCGCTGCCGTCCGAGTCCTTCTTTGCAGGTTCCTTACTTTCTCCCCCTGCCGGGATGGTTCGCTTTTTGGTGTTCTCCTTTCCATCTCCGACAGTCTTTTGCTTCTTGAAGTTGTAGTCGAGGATGCAAACTCTCTCGCCTCTCTCGTTCTTGATGACAATCGCGAGGTGCGCGCCTGCAGTGATGACCACTACATCATCGCTGGTATCCTTAGATTTGTCCTTGACAACGAGAGGATGAGCCTTGAATGCTTCATCCAGGTTGAGATCATCCTTCTCCTTGCGAGTTATGCCGGGAAGTTGCTGGGGTGACTTCTTCGTGGTACCGTCGATCACATGCATGAAGTACATCTCGTCAAATGGCTGCGTGATATCGCCAACAAGAGGGATGGACACATGGGGGATGCCGGTCAGAGCGGCCTTGATCAGCTTCTTGGACGGTTCTGAAGCAGACCAGTTGCTACCATGCCACTGGGCGAAGGTCAACGTGATTTGGACATCTTTGGGGAAATTCACCGTGAGCTTGGCCACAAAGTGGAATGGTGCAGGGGTGCCTGGCTTTGCCGATGAGCCCTTCATGACACCGATCTCAAGGCCGTCTTTTGCTGGATCTAGTTTGGCGTCGTACAAGAACTCTGGGACGTCGATGCCATCTCCGACGAGATCCTCGATGATCTTCCCAATGGTTGTCGCCGATCCGGCATGTAACGTTGCTCGGAACTCAAAGGCCTTCTTCTCATACGAGAAATGAAGTTTGAGCTGCAAATCAGAGACATTCAGAATTCCGTCAAAGGTGAATGAGCTGCCAACAACTTGGTCTCCCGTAGTAGGCGTCTTGTCATAGACGTAGGTGAGCTTCATGCTTTCAATCTCGATGGCCTCGATGAGCGGGAGAACATGATCTGCTTCTCCAGTTGCATCGGGGTCGGCGTTCGATGGCTTTTGGAAAAAGAAGTTGTAGAGGGAGGAGAGATATAGTCCTTCCAGGTCAGCGCTCAAAGTCCACTTGCCACTATCATAGACCATGGCGCCCACGAGCGTGGCAGGCTCCTTGTGTGTAGCATTCTTGGACGGCCTGAGCTCGGCGAGAAAGGAGGCCTTGACGTTGAGAGGAGATGTTGCCCCTTTGGCCCAGTTGTACGAAGCGTCGATGCTGACCCATCCAAGATTAAGCTGTGGTACGGGGTAGTCCTTATCTTGGGAGGTAAAATCCAGCGATTGGACAGTACCGCCCACGGCTATACTGCTTTGGTTGAGCACGACGTAGGCTCTGCTGATATCAGTGGGGATATTGTGTGGCACGTTCTCGATGTTCAAGCCTGGGATGAGGCCCGGGATGCTGATGGTCTTGCGGACTTTGGCGAGAGTGGGGACGAGAGAGTTGATTTCCTCGAACCCAGGCGCCAAGTTCCTGTCAGGGCTATCGTTGAAGTCTGGAAAAGCGTGTTAGCTATTAGACTTGGTATATTACTGGAAAATTAGCGACAAGTAGGTATGAAACAGCTGGGAAGAGAAAAATAGGTAAGAAAATGGGGCGCTTCCCCTTCCACAAGCTCCCTTTAATCGACCCGAATGTTGGTCCTCCCCGCTCCCACAAGTACGTGAGCAGAAAGACAACGGGGTCTGCGTCCTTGGGCTTGCCATCAGGGCCATTCTCATGCCCAAATGTTGCCGTGGCCTGAATGTCGACACTAAAAGACATCAACTTGGTTGTCTTGCCGCCGTCATCAGTACCGAGAGCAATCTGGATCCGGCGCAACTCCAGCGCATCCCCAAAGGCCTTTCCATCCTGCTGCATAAGCATGTCCGTCACAAACTTGAAGTCATCGGACTGAAGCCCAACACACTCTGCAAGCCAGGCCAGTATGTCCCCCAGAGCAGAGTGACCTTTGATCTGCTCGTCGAGCTGGAACGTTAGATGGTACTGGTCATGGAAAATTCTGATTCCCGCTCTGATCTGAAGATCGTGGCCTTTGGGCAAAAGATGACACTCTGTCTCGATCAGGACTTCACCTTGGGCGGAAGCTGATATCTTGCCACCTGTAGTCGTACCGGTGATGGTGCGGCGGCAGATGAAATCCACATTTCTGAACTCGAGGGATGGAAGTGCTTTGGCAATGTAGCTTTGAAAGGTGGCTCTGTCTGCGTCACTCAGACTGAACTGCAGACGGAGAATGGTCTGATCGTAGTTGAGTGGGCTGTACCAAAGCGCGTTACGAATCGGCTTTGTTGGATCGCTTGATACACGCAGCGTGACACCCCAAGGTGCAAACTCAGAGAGAGGCGGTGACTTCAGCCCAGCGAAGTCGAAGAGTTCCTTCACAGACGCCGTGACGGGCGTGGTCGTTGGGTCGAGGCCCATGTACAGAAGATTGCCAGTATCCTTCAACCCAGGTACGGGGACCTTGGACACAGGTGCTAAACCCGGATTGCCCTCAGAACCAAATGTCGTTACAAGGAATGTGGGCGCAGAACTGAATACCAGATCCCAAGGGGCTGCCATGCGGACCTGGAAGTTATCGATGTCTTGAGTGGCAGCATCATGAAAACCTGCACTCACGGTGCCCTTGGGATCGAGGAGCGTAAGCCATTTGAAGGTGATATCAGATGGGTCCAAAGGGATCGTCTCAGGAGAAGGGGATGTTGGCGCTCTGGAAAAGACGAGACTGCTTGAGCTAAGCTGACGGACGAAGTTGTCGATGTTTGTTTTTGCTGTTAGAGTCTTGACTGAGCCAGTGCCACCCTGCTTCGCGACGCTGGAGTAGACTGTGAATGGGCCAGAGGGAGGAGCTGGAGGCGGGGGAGGGTCTTCGTTTGACATTTTGGCGATGAGACGGGTTGACTGAGTGGGTGCTGTGGTTTGTGTATCTTAGTATTGGTAATGATAACCAAGAATGAAATGTAGTGAATCATAAATTGTGTCGTGGTCAAGGCCAAGGCCGACATCATGGTCTTCGGTGCAGCATCCTCCTACTGTAACGACATTTCGCGATCAAACAAGACGACTGGCGAGGCATCGGACCCCATGAGAGAGAGCAGTGTCACCGATGCTTGAACTCCGAGTACGTAAGGTACTGCTGAAGTGGTGTCCCAGATACAGTACCTGTTTGGTGTCGGCACAGTGCTATGTGATCCGACTCCCCGCATACATGAGGGTGATGCACCTTGACAGATTGGGAACAAGTTCAAGTCGATCAACTGCGTAAAAGCACGCCGGGTACAATGGACAGCGCGCGATACATGCATGAAAAGTCTAGATGCAAAAGTCTAGACACCCATTCGTCCGCCAAGCCATGGGCTGACAACCTAACAAATGCAGCTGAACCCAAGGATCAACTGCTGGAGTGGGCGGCCCGCAGCAGAGCAACCCCTCCCATTCTCGTAAGTGCCGTGAAAGTACTCTATTCTCCCCCTCGACAAATAGATACTTACACTGAATCGCAGACGTCATGAGAGACGACACCCATTTCTTTCAGGTTCTGTATAAGGGACCTACCATTATTCCAACTCATGGTCACGATCTTCGTACACTCTTGATCCCGGGTAAGGACATCTCCCTCTTTTGTTTCTCGAAGAGCGACCAAATAAAGAATCCATCTTCACGTTGATATTGCCAACATGGAATCCTCCACGGCTCCCTTGGAGTGGGAAATTCTCACGCGAGGCGATCCCGATACTACATTTGAGAGTCTCTATGTCATTACAGAGACTGCAAAAGTGAGTGAGGAGCAATGAAGTGCCAGACCTTCCCTGTTATCACCAGTTTTGGCTTCACATACTCCTTGTCATCGAGGCCTTCAGACTGATGTTCTGAATGAATCCAGGCTAATAGCTGCTGGGTAGATTGTCGAAAAAATGGAAGGCCTAGTGGAGAGCATTGTGTCGAAGGGGAAGAGAACGGAGGAGCAGTGGGAAGCTGCTAAGAAGATAGACGAGGCGCACCAAAAGGAACTGCGATTAGTTCTCGAAAAGGTCAAGCTGCTGTGGTATGATAAGAATCCTTTCCGATCTAGTGCGACGAACATTCGGACGGCATCCAGACACACAGAATTGGTTCGGGGCTTTCAATGTGCCGCCTGACTAACATTGCATTACAGTTCTCCAGGTGCTGAGTGGAGAGAGCCAGTTCCTGAGCAGCATGTCCTACGAGAGGAAAAGGCTAAAGTGAATGACAAGCGCGTCCTTCATGTCCGCGGCACCGAAGCGAAATGGAGGTTCAACTTCTTGCCTCAAGCTCTCATCGACAACGACATTTCCAAACTCGAAGATGACAAAAGACGCCAGCGCTTCAAAGAGGTCGTCGAGGACGACCTACGAAACAACTTCTATTTTCTACTTCCGGACCTCCTGGGCCTCTTTCTCTCAAAGCTCGGGGTCGCGCCGCCCCACGCCACAGTGGAGAATTTCTACATACCAATCCTTGCGCTATATGCACGCTGGGCTGGTGTGATGCTGGAAGGAGGCAGTACGCCTCTTTCCCAAGAAGACATCGAAGAATTTGAGCCCGATCCGGATTTCCCCACGGCAAGAGTAGTAGTCCGGTCTGACAAGCAGAAATCGACACAACCAAACATGTACCAGATCACATGGACGGAAGCAGATAAGGCCTCTGGAGAGCCAAACTTGTTCTCGTTGGGCGCGTCGCTCGGTGGTTACTACGGTAGCCTCGGCACAAGGAACTTTGGCGGTCTTCTTCGAAAGGCGCGATGGGACATTTGCGATAGAGACAAAGGAATAGTCAACATCGTGGCCCACTGGGACTTTACTGGGTATTCCAAGACCATGGAGTGGAAGTGGGCAAAGACCGGGGGAAGCATAGACACCTTCCGATACGGAAACTGTGCCGAGACGTACACCTTTCTCCATATGCTATCGTAAGTACGACGTCATTCGCTTGCGTCTCCCATTTCATACACAGCTGGCTGATAATATCCGGTGAAAAAGACACCGCACTCCGCAAGAAAGGGCCAGGACAAAGGGCATAGCCTTGAGTCCAAGAGGCACAACCCTGGATTCTGACTTTGACAAGAAGTCAAAAGATTTCAAAGTCGAAAGAGAATACAAATACGAGCATATTACTCAGCAAAGAAAGAATATCAAGGAGAAGATCCGCGATTTCTTTACAGGTCCTTGCGCAAACTGCACATTCATGGGGAGAATTTACGAGGCCGACCTTAAACAGTTCGACCCAGTGGTCCATTTGCCCTTCGATATCACAACATAGCATGAGTCAAGATTGAGGTGGGTGGAATCGTTGGAAATGCTGTTTCAATCTCTTTGAGATGGAAATTAGAGGTTTCATTGATAGTCATGGTATGGTGTAAATGAGAGTTTTCTATAGCAAGAAGTTACATCCGCTCGCTATCTCTGTTCTTCTGCATGATTGAATAGTGTGGGAGAACCCATAATTATCATGCAACCCCAGTTTCCAACAAAATGTCACGAGCTTCTTGAAATGCAAGGGCAGCCCTGACAGAGCCACAGTGATCTTCAACAGGATAATAGTTTTAGTACTCGCTGCAAACTAGGTGCAAAAAGAGATTAATCACATATCCCCTTTTGAACCACCCTGCCGTCAGAAAATCCTCTCCGATGGCAAAGTATAGAACGGCCTGTCCTCAGCCTGCAGCCATTTCAAGATTTCATCCAAGTTATCCAAGGTGACCTTGTGAAGACTGTAGTCGTCGGCACTCCAGAGATAGAACTTGAGCGGTGACCCCGTTTGAAAGAGAGTCAAGTCTTCAGTGACCGAGGGTAGGAGGGTGAAGAGTGGCTTCAAGTTGGTCTTGTCAAGGCCGGCAGCAGTGATGTAAGCAACCGCCTCGCCATCGGGGCCCCAGATTGCATCGCCACCCATTTGGGTGTAATCATCTGTCCATTGCGGAGGAGGCTAGAGGAGTTGATGTTAGGTATGCAAGCAAATGGACAGGACATTCTTGACATACAGCCATTATTTCAGTGGGAGGATGCAACCGGAGTGTTTTGTATTCTGAGAAGAGGTTATTGAGACAGTCATTGTGTGCTGAGAGCCAAGAGAGATGAGCCGTTTGAACGATGTCATGTGATTCATATCTCGCCGATGACGAAGACATCTATGGTAGGTTCTTGTTGGGCCTACAGAATCAGCGCCCAACCTGGAACACTGATTTCCCACCATTCCCTTCTGAATTGCACTTTGATTGGGCTTCCAAATGCGGCCCGTGAGGTGGTATGTGCGCAAGCCGCAGTCTTCAGCATGCGTTAATGTTATCACACGTTTTACGACCTCGCGGTCCCATAGGCTCTATGTCAACAAGGATAAATCGCATGTGCGGCAGTTTGAGGCATTTGGGCAAAGGTGCACCTAGTGGCTGAAAGTACCGCGCTGATCCCATCGTCGGTCCGTTCTATTGGCGAAGGCCAGGACCGGAGAGCCGTGATGTGATCACGATGGGTATGCTTCATTCACATGATTGTACCATGCAGGTTTGACCAGAAGAGAAGATCAGATGTACAACGCCAGAATCAGAAATGATAGACGGGCAGTTGCGAGCGGAAAGCTGAAAACTTGCAGGAGACTAATTGTTGCTGCAATTGTTATCACGTCTCGATCGAGTGCATATTCGGGGCATCTGTGGCTTCCACAAATTGAGCTGCAATGCAACAGTCAACGGAGGACACTGGACAATGCAATGCACCGTGCAAGGAACACTGGCTTCATCCCAGCGGAGATATCGTCGCCCGGGTCACAGCAATGATCAATCTGGAAGACAAAGCTTGTGGGAGTAGTTCCCCATCTTGTCAAGCCAGCCTCAACCATCCTAGAGAGCTTCAGTTTGAGTCAGGTGATACCAGGAACGACACACCAGCACTACCAAGATGGAGAATTCGCCAAATGACAGTGTCGTCCTCATCCCTCTTCAGCTCCAAGCCTTTGTTCTCAACGACAAAGTCGCCAACGAAGCGGACGACAAGAACTCTCGTATAATCCCCATCACGCAGCCAAACTACACTTTCCTCCGCCTGGACAACTTTCTCATCCAGAGTGATGTTCTTGGGCACTCCGACCTACACAATGCCGCACCTGCTGCGACGAACATGCGCCTTACGGACCTGGGCGACCAGCCTCACCCAACTCCGCGCCGTAACAGATATGGCGTCTATCTCCACTGGATTCTCCCAGACATGTATAGGTCTGGAGTGGTAGCTGCCGACTCCGTTGATGAGAAACGGCACGACAAGGAGCGTGAAAGACTTGGTCTCCCCCCGAGGACAGAACCACCCAGCAAGGACAGCGGCGACAAAAAGAACTCAGACACGCCAGAGTATCTGCAGCCCCCTACGCGGTGGATCATCATCCGAAGGCTCCACATGGACTCGGTCAAGGAGGAATTGAAGAAATACTTCAACGAGTACGAGGCTTGGGTGCTGGAGAGTGACTACAAGTGGGATCTTGACGATATCCCTGTCACGTTTGATCTTCAGACCGATGTTAGCCCCTTTGTAGTTGGGCAGAAAGGCGAAGGGGTGGATATCGAGCAACAGGCTGAGGTCTTTATCGGAAGGAAGACCCCCTTGGCTGATTATCAGCCTGGCAATCAGAATTCCTACACGGACATCAGTCTTCTCAAGAGCGGCAACATGTTCTTTGCGGATTTCCAGCTCCACAACGCGAATGTCTTTAGCATTGTCGACAATTTCAAGTACCTCGATGAAGATGATAAGAAGAAGCTCGCAAGGGGAGATGATGGTGCACCTCCGCCAAAGCCATCAGAAGGACACTACCTCGATTCCGCTACGGCAGACTACTACCTCGTTGGCTGGCACTCCACTGATAGCACTGACCCCTTGTTTGACAAGAATGGAAAGTTCACTCATGAGGATAAGCTCAAAGCTATTTACATGGAGCTGAAGGACACTGGCACGAGTGAGGTCGAGACATTCCTCACCGATACATCCGCTGTTAGGATGTGTCTCCACGGTGCTTTGTACGATGTCCGCTGGGACATGAATACCAAGCCTGAAATGCCTTCTGATAAGTTCTCGGTAACACTTCAGGATGACTCATTGCCGTCCACGGCGATAGGAACATCACCTATGGACGCTTTGATCACCTATATTACCGCGAGGCGGCACAAGGAGAAAGACAAGGATGTTGAGAGGTTGGAGGAGGACATTCTCGCCATTGACTCTTTGCTCCATGCCAGGGATGACGGTGTAGAGGGACAGCGCGAAGCGAAAGACATGGTCTACAACTGGAACTTCGGCCGCGTTCAGGGTGGCAAGCATTATTTCATTGCTGGTCAAGACTCCAAGGGCAAGCCCACCCAGCCAGACCCCAAGGCCGTCGAGCTGCTTGCCGAATTGAACATCAATCAGCAGCTCGTTGATGCCTGTGCGCGCTCTGCAGAGCAGTACAGGTGGGACATGTTCTCTATTTGGTGGAAGTACGTCACGGATCAAACAAATTTTGCCAATCGGAACAATGATCCGTATGTGCGTCAGACGAACGATTTGGCAGAAAAGTTGAGCAAGTTGGAAGACCGCATGAAGGAATTGGATACGACAATGCAAGAAATCAAGAAGAAAATGAAGGAAAGCAGTCTGCTGGAGGACTTGAAGACGAGCACGCTTCCTTTTTACTTTCAGCATCGAGACCCGACGGTTTTACTTGGGGGGGTTGAGTCCGGTTGGCCTTCTGACTTCAATGACAGTGGGACGGCGAGGTTGTCTTCACAATGTGTTACGAAGACGGCCGTCCCGGGGGACATCAGCAACTTGGCAGCACAGGTGACGACGAAATTCCCCGGACAATCTGCCTTGAGCGCCGTTGAGACGTTGCTGAAAGAGTTCTGGACACTTATGCCGAGCAACACCGCAGACGATGCCGCTGCTGAGAAAGATCACGCATTCCCCCAGTTTCATGACAAGCTCTCTGCAACTAATGACAACAAGTACTGGAGAGATCGATGGGAGAATCGTCAGCCTTGGTTCCCGCTCTACGTTGAATGGGCCGTGGAGTATACTCACATTCCCTTTGAGTACTGGGATCTGAGCGGCCAGGCAGTTCGCCTTTCCGCCCCTGAGAAGATCAGATACGGCGTTCCAGGTGTCGATGCAGACGGAAAGCCCGCAACGCCGCTCTGGGAGAAGATGAAGTCTGGCACACCAGCTGCCGCGGGCGATACGTGTCTCCTCTCCGGCCGGGTTCTCATCCTTCCCCAGCCGAGCTTCTCCTTGGCGGCGAAGGTGAATCAGCTGTTTGACAATACACCGCCCTCCATCTTGAAGGAGCACCTTGATGATGACGAGAGGACCTGGGTACAGCAACACTTGTCCAAACTACCTTTCCTCTCCTGTCCTCTGAATGGCTTCACTGAAGGCTTGCTCACTCTGTCAGCGGGGACACACATCAAACCAGAGAACAAGTTCATCACGAGTGATGGTCTGCAGAGCACTACTGCGATTAAGGCGGCCGAGTTCCCTCTGGCGGGCTTGACAAACGAACGCATCCAAATGATTCAGAACAACTCCGCATTGACGCCCTACTCGGTGCAGAATGACTACACAAAAAAGGACTTCTGCCCTTTCAAACCCGTAACTCATGGGCAGTTCAGGTTCACCAAGTTCAATGTGATTGACAAGTTTGGACAAGCCCTTGTCGCCATCGACCCCAAGCCACTCGCTGGTCCTCGTCAACACCCTCCCATCTATCCCGCCATCAGCGACTTTTACGAACCTCAGACCGTCACAGTCAACGGCAAGACTCACGCCAACACTGTTTTGCAAAACGAAGGGCCCAAGTGCGAGTTCATGCAGCTACCGCCCCAGATCAACCAAGCTGCGCGTCTCAACGCAGACTTTGTCATCCGCCAGCGACACCTAGATGATGAAGGCAAAGAAATTCCTCCCAAGCCCGATACCGTCTCTTCCTACTGGCGCCCTGTGGACGAGTGGGAGAATCCCATCTGGGGCTGGCTTGTGATCAACTACGCGGATCAAGGCATCCAAATCTTCCTCGCCGATGGCACTTTTTATCGCGAAGTTCGTGTCGGGGGCCGGGATGGCGCCATAGCTGAACCCAGATGGCTCCCATTCGCCTACGACGACAACATTCCCGAGCCCGGGGCCGGGGACTCCAACGAGAAAAAAGCCCCCGCGGTCAAGGACAACAGACAACTCGACGAGCTCGTCGAGAAGATGAAAAATGCCAACTACCTCCGCGGATTATGGATCATGATCTCGACCGCCATCAAGAACATGCCCCCCTCACCCAGCGCCTACTCCCAGTTCCTCGGCTCCATCGTCGGCAAGCCACTCGCCCTCGTCAACATGGGCATCTCCCTGGAATTAGAGAAACCCGCCCTCGTAAACCAGAGCACAAAAACCAGCGTCGCGAGCGCCACTCCCGAGCGCTATCTCCTTGCCCAGGATGCTCGTCCTCCCGCACCTAGCTACGAATTCCAAATCAAGCTCGGCGACAAGGCCCGCGAGGCCGACGGCTTAGTGGGCTACTTCAAGACCATTGCCGAACCCACCGTCGAAGACAACGAGAAGGAGCTTGTCCTCAACAACGTCTACACTTACTTCTTCAACGAGGACAACAAAAAGCCTGCTCCCCCTTCCGGGATCGAGAATCTCATTCCGATGGACAACACACCCGACACCTCCTACCCGAAGCTCAAACCATTCTGGGTAGCCCCATTTCCGCACTCTGGCGGGCACTACGACGGGCCGTACCTCTCCCCACAACAATACCGCGACCTTCGAAACAAAGAAATGAAGGTTTACGGCGCTATACTAGACCCATTCACGCCCGTCCATGCGTTTTCCTCCTTTTTGCCTGCCAAATCCCTGCAGCTGCCGTCTTGGACCTGGCAGGATGCCATGCAGAATATGGTTGCTTTCTTCCATGCTGGTCCGTTGAATGTTGTCAAGGACGTGGGCGAGTTCAGCAAGGATCGTCGATTGACGACCAAGTCTATGAAGAATGCTCCGAAGAGAAATGTTGCTATTCCGTCGTTGGGCGTTGGGGATTGGAATTGGCTGCAGCCGTTTGATATTGAAGGGGATGAATTTCCTAGTTATAATGCTTATGGGATTGAGAGGAAGGGGAATGTTATGGCACCTGGGTTTGAAAAGGCGCCGTATACGGCTATTGAGGGGTTTTTGCAGTTGCGGAGGCCGATTATGGTGGAGAAGCCGGAGGATGACACCAAGGCAGAGGGGACGAGGACATGATAGTGCCATGGTAGGTTTACGTAGGGCTTGGGATGCATGTCGACCGGTTAGTTTAGGAATTCAGAATATTTGTTGAGTTTGGTTTTGTGGTATTAGCCCATCACCTTATCCACACAATACATGCTTGATTGTGCATCCAACTACCAATAGCAAGGTTGACTCATGGCCCTGGAGGATAGCAAAATTAGGCAAGAAGTCACAGTGAAGATCTGACACCGTGCACAATATACACGCCTTTATAGTCTGAAATACGGTGATTAGTTGCAGTATTGCCTCCGCCGGTTCTTGATCAGCGCGGATGAAGGAGCTGGTGTTCAGTTTTATAGACAGGAATATAAAGTATTGAACACACGAGGGTCCAAATTGTGAGATAAATGAACGAATCCATGCTACCAGACCCTATCCGAGAAGGAAACGATCGTGATGCCAACCTAACAAAAAGGTGGACAGCAAGTCAGATCCAAGCCACATTCCGTCCCCGCCTTCACTGGCTGTCGACAATATGCTCAAACGTAGTGTCAGACGCCCCCTGAGCGACATAGAACAAATGATTCTTCCCACCCGCAGAGATGACAGTAATCTGACTCTCCTTTGAAACCTTTTTAGGCGCGTTGACATCCTGCTCCTGACCCCACGAGTCCGGGTTGGAGAGGTCACTCTTGACGATCCTCTTCACCTGATCATGTGTGTTCACGTAGTAGAGGTAGGCCTTGCTGCCGGCCGTGACAACAGCAAGAGGACTGGCATCTTTGGCGTTGGTGTTGCCAATGTTCACGTCTGTCAAAAAATGGTTATTAATCGGTATGAGTTCCGGGCTAGGTTTTACTTACATCCTCGTTTGGGGCGATAATCGTGGATCTCGGAGTTGTCGGCAGCCTGGTAAATGATCCGACGAACACCGGGCTCGGAATAGTACGCAGCGAGGGATGAGTCCTGGATGATGACTGCGGTTCCGGACCAATCGTCTGGTTGGATTTGGCCGACGACTGCCTCCTCGATTTTGTAGGCGTTTCCACTTCCCCCGCTGGGTAAAAGGTCAATAAGCCTGGTTGACTGAACAGACGAAGGGAAGAGGGGATGAGGAATAAGTGTAGAAAGGTAAGATGGGGCACATACGTGAGGAAGAAGACAGATGCAGACACACCGTCACTGACAGCAGCGATGGTTTTGTTGTCTTTGAGAGTTTGGCCAACAGGGTTATACACAGGGGAAAGGATAGAGACGTCGTGATTCAGCTGCTTGGGAACAGCAGGATCGGCCTTCTTTTCAGTGAAGCCGAAGACAAGTGGAAGACCGGTCAAGTTGGCGCTGGCCACCTGGGATGGGTTCTCAATCCATCCGACTTGAGCGGTGATGCTAGAGACATAGACATCGGTGGGGGGGTCTTGCGAAGTGGACTCGTTGCGTTGCTGAAGACCAAGGTTCTGATTTTTGAGGTTGTAGTACAAGCTGATTTGCTTGCCGGCTGGGGCATTGAGGTTCGCAATGGTTGTTACGCCGACCATGATTGCTATTCAAGTCCTGAAGCAGATGGGAAATACTTTGTGGAACAGTTGAGATGTCTTTTGTTTGTCAAGGTAATGGGAAAGATGGTGACAAAGTGAGAGGATCTAAAGGCAGAATGTTGAAGCAGAGCCATCATAACTTATATATCGTCTTGTCATGCAAAATCTGCACATCATTTTCGTAAATATGAGGTAACAATAATGGCAGTTTCCTTCATGGAGTCAGTGGCCCCTCAAACCACCACGCGCTGCGGTTGTAGATCACCCAAAGACGAACAATATGAAACTCACAATCCTGACACCGGATGATTTCACCTGACGATCGTGATGCCTGACAACTCAGCGCTCATGATGTACGGCTTCATCTCCCAATCCGGCTCATGATGCAGACGTGCCCATCATGATCCTCAAAAGTGGCTGGCTGAAGCAGACAGTTCAAAGTTCCATTATGCCAGCTTGCGGAATTCGCGCTTGAGACATGCAGTGACGCAGTGTAGTACTGCATATTTCGATAGGTCTCTCTGTTCCGTCTGTTATGCAATGCAGGTGACCCCTGCGGGGTTCCGGTCTGCCTGCTTCGAGGATAGTGGTGCTCATTGTTCAACAGGAAAAGTATCGCCCAAAGTCACTTTTTGATCTTGGAGACAACGAGGTACTTCGAACATAACTGGCCTATTTTGTGGGGAGGGGGAGAGAGGAAATCGCAAGTGGGCCAATCTCGGACCAAACCAAAGCTGCTGCACAACAACTTTCCAAGTTCCTCATCGTCCTCACGTTTTGCCCAACAGCAGCTTACTTCATTCTTCACTTCACGACACTTCTCTTAACGCTAGAGTTATAGCCCTTGACTGCTTTCCAGTTTTGGGGTTCAGTCCAAGATGGCTATCTTCACAGGCGGCAAATCTCGGGCAATCAACTCCCCCCGCCACCTCACCCTCCGCCATGCCCGAAGAAATGTTTACAAAGCCCGCAAAGCTAAAGGCCTCGCCCTACTGGGCGAAGACGACGACGGTCCAGATCTCCTCCCCGGCGAGGAACGGCTCAACTCTTTCTGGGCGCCGAGTCTTGTCGCAGGACCCCAGTACACTGTCACCGCGGAGCAGACCGTCACAGCCAAGAATAACGACCAGCCACTGCTGCTCCTCTCTCAGCAGACCTTCTCCGTCGACGCACCGCAATTTATGCTGCCTGAACAGTCCGTCTATTCGGTCTATCCGCCGTCGGGGTACCCCGAAGAGAACCGGATGCTGCCTCACGTTGTGTTGAGCGATCCCCATCTACCGTGGGAGAGAATTGGCAGCCCCAGTACGGAGGGTAATGGCGATACTAGGCGGAGGGTGCCGTGGCTGGCGCTGTTCACATTCACGCAAGAAGAGCTCAAGTTGAATCCAGGAGATTTGAAGGGACTGCCGAATCTACCTGCCGGGCAGGAGTGGGAACAAACGAGTACGCTATCCATGAAGATGACCGTCGGACAGATGAGGGGGATTACAAACGCCGCCAACCCCATCCAAGATGGAGAAGAGGAGTTTCGCAACGTCAACGACAAGAAAGGAGAATTCATCCTCATCAAATCGAACTTGTTCAAGTCACTTTTCTCGGCGTTTGACGAGAATGGCAACAGGATCGAGAAGGATAAGCCAGACGTGTCTCAGTACACATACCTCTCGCACGTGCGCAAGATCAACACAACGGGAATGGCCATCGGCGGTACAGAGGATGTCGGAATATTCTCCATCGTCGTTGGCGCACGATCTGGTCCAATGCACAATAAAACGCCAGTCAGCGTTGCGGTTCACCTCGTCTCGATTGAGGGTGTCGAACAGATGACCTTCCCCAACCCGGAGGAGAAACAGTTTGTCAGTCTTTGTTCTCTGCACAGTTGGAATTACACCGTCATGCCGCCAAACATGCTCAACGTTTATGATTCCTTCGTCAATTTGGGCAGATCTTTGAGTGTTCTTCGGCCACCGCAGGATGTCATAGACAGTTTGAAAGGAAACAGAGTTAGTGAGCGCCTGGCAAAAAGACTGGAAGATGGCTTCACATTAGTTAAGTACCGAATGCAGACTGGCGAGTCAACTATGGCATTCTATCGAAGTCCCTTCACGCCCACAGTTGTCCCCAAGAACCCGTATTTCGACACTTGTTCCAACTCAGGTCAGGATTTTCAGATCCTTGATCAAGAGCTGGGAATTGTGGATGTGACATATTCGTCTGCTTGGAACTTGGGCAGGGTCCTCGCTGTAGGGGACCAGGGATTCACGGCCGCACTATCCCGGCTCAGGGGTGCTATTCATAAGTTGGCCATGCACAAGATCAAGCTTGCAGCGGCAAAGAAACTTGGAGGGGAGACGAGCGTGAGGACACTTGCCGAAGTCTTGGATGGGATGAAACATACAGTCAACAGACTCAATGAGATGAGCGAGGGACTACCAACAGAAACCCCTGATCCTGTAGACGGACCGTCTGATCCAGCAACATCACCCACTTCTTCCTGGGTGCGCTGGTTCCGACCCATCCTCGGGCCCAAAAAGACTCGTGCTCTTGACCTCAACAACCGCATTATAGAGCAGCAATATCTCGAAGCGGCAACGGAGGCAGCCCTCGAGCTTTCTCTTGCCCAGGGCAGTGATGAAAAACACCAAATTGTCTATGACGAAACAAACAGCCCTGTCTCTACTGACTGGATGGTTGTACTTGCGTTTGTCATGGACCGGATGTTTCTCTCTGGCGTCCCTGCGCATTATCTCATCAGTGACCCATCCCACCTCAGTCCGGAAAGCCTCAAGTTCTTCTACATCGATCCCAACTGGGTGGATGCGATGATTGACGGAACTCTTAGCCTGGGTAATGAGAAAGGGACAGACATGGATCGTGCAGCTATCAAGGAGGCCGTCAACCGTTTCATCAAGCACCTCCCAGAAGAGCAGAAACATCGTCCGCAGGTGCCCACATATGGATTCTACCTCCGATCCGATCTGGTCACCATGTTTCCTGATCTCAAAGTGGACACTGTTCGTAAAGACCAGGAGGCTCCGCCGCAGGCACCACTGTTACGCCATGAGATTGTTGCCGACGGTGTCATGCTCGGTCTGCTCGATCGTACCCCTGGCTCTGTGGACTTTGACACACTGATCTTCACCCAGCCTCCCCACCAGCCGTGTTTCGCAGTAGGAAACAGTCTTGGAGCAGACCATCTCACCGTTAACATGAGGAAACAGTACACGGTTGACAAGGAGGAGCGCAAACTGGACCCCAGCAATCCACAGTTGCCATTCAAGCCGCCCATTGAGCAACGCCCAACCTCCAAAGACAACTTTTTTCTGTGGAATACGGTTCCTAGGGCTGTACAGCCAGATGTCGAAGACGACCTGCGCTTGCTGAGGTCGACCAGATTCGCAAAGGTGCAACTCGATATGCTCAACGACAAGAACCTGATGAAGCCGTACAAGCACCCCAAGAATCCCGAGGGGCCTGATATTGTTCCTTTTGAAGATGACACTCCCAACTCCGCCTTGTTCGCCATGCAGCTAACAGAGCCGATCTACTACCTCGAAATTGACCTGAAGAAGAGCGGATCTGGCCAGCCCGTCCCAGCCATCGCGAGCCTACAGCCGCCCGAGAACACCACCATGATACGTAGTCTTGCTTTCGCGGCACCGGAGGGACCGCAGACCCTGCGCACCCTCCATTCAACCAACCATCCAATCGTCCCAAAACTCTTCCCCTCGACCGCTGCCTCTGACGATGAGGATTCGGGCTCAGAGGATGACAGCGACCATCCTTTTCTCCGCCCCCGCGCAGCCTCAACAGCCGCCAGTTCCATCTTCTCCTTGGATACCTCAGAACCAGCCTCCTTGGCATACTCACCCTGTGACGCACCGCACATTCGCAGCATCCCCACCGTCACATCTCCCATCCTTCCCCCATCACCCTCCACTCCCCACTTCGCCCGTTTAGCCACCAGGGCAGCCATAGCTCCCGAAGACCCAGCCGGCCCCCCAGTCTTCAAATGCACAGCCTACACCCCCAACCAAAACGCCATCTACACCAACAGCCTCAATCTCCCCAAAGACATTGTATTTTCCATCCTCGTCAGCAACACCCAAAGCAACTACATGCTCAAGGAATTCGACGTCTGCATTCCGCTAGGAGACACAAAATACCAAGGGAGGAACATGCTCATGAAGACATACCAAGGCGCGGGAGCCACGATCTTGAGTAACTTGCGGTTCAATGCGCTGCTGCAATTCTCCAAGCTTCATGACCCTGAGTTGGATGTGCTGATATTGAGGTTGTTGCCGCGGAGTAGTAGTGGTTTTGTTAGTGTGAGGAAGGTGTATGAGCTTAGTTCGATACTGTCGCTTGCGTACTTGAATGATTATGGGAAGGGGGATAGGGTGGTTAGGTTGATTACGCTTGCTTATTTTAGGGGGGCGAGGGAGCGTGATCCGATTAGGGGGGAGTTTGAGGTTGTTCTTTCTAATGATGGTTAGGTTGAAACCTTTGTCTGTTCTGCTGGGCATGGACCCGTAAAGAGTAATTTAAGGAGGTGTTCAAGATATGATGTTGAGTGAATTTGATGGTTAGGTTCCAACTATTTTAGAAGGACTGATGGGTGTTCTTTAGGCATTAACAAGTGGTTCCGACAGTGGTGATGTGAAATCAGAAATGATGGCAAATCACAGGCAATATTGAACTGCTAGATACAAAGAAAGAGTACCTGCTTCAAAGAGCATAGAGGTCCAACCAATATATACCCAAAGATTCTCAGAAGCACCAGATTACCCTCCCGGTCCTCAGCCCAAAGGCCGATTCCTGAGCTCTCCCACAACCAAAATCCTTGAGTGAAGCCATCATAAGATGTCACTTGCATGCCGAGGGCATCGCCACTCTAGGTCACCCAGGCTGAGGTCGCACGGCTGAGTTAGGTGCGGTCGCACCTTCGGAGTGGATACCTTACATCACGTTGGAAATTGACGAATGAGGTTGCGTAACTGCACAAGAAAAGCTCCAAATTGATGTGGCTGCGTGCCCAAAGTCATGAGGCAGTATGACCAGCCAGGATTAGCTAAGCCTGCAGGACAATCCACGTGCCCGACCTTTGCTTTCGTGTTGGGGTGCCTAGGAGCTGAACTCTACTTCATTCGGACGTGAAGGAAGCCGAAGCACCGTCATTGCACCTTCATTGACCCCCTCGTGCGTAGAGAGACCAACAACACGACATTTACAGAGCAAGAATGGAAGCCTTTTGGGACTTTAGCTGCCGCTGTTCAGCTGCTCGACGCGACATTGAGAGCCTCCTCGACGACAGCGGGGCTGGTGTCTGGTTTCATCCACGCCAAAGATGATGTGCAGGAACTGCAGAGATGTCAGAACCCGAACTACTTGAGTCCATCGAACGCAGGGCGACTAATAACTTTTGTGGTACAGCCCTTGCTGCGGTTCAGGAGTTATTCCACCAGCTCCGAGCATATGCGACTGAAGTGCAGCAGTCGTCACTTGCTTCATCGATGCAGCTTGATCTTGCCCGGCTCATAAGGCCACTTTCCCAGCGCTTCTCCCAGGACATGCATGTTCTGTACGATCTCATTCCAGCTGATCTCTCAAAATGGAAGCGCGCCAAATTTGTTTTCCACAGCGCAGAGAGGGCAGCACTACTGCGCAGGCTTGAGGAGCGTAAGGGGGAAGCAACGTTGGCGATATCAATGATCACAGGGTGAGAGAGCAAGCTTGCCTAGACGATATTGACGACGCATCAGAATGAGCTGACCACAATTAATGAGGTCAACAGGCACATTTCGACATCCATCCACTGCGATATTCATAGCATGGCCACCGAACAAAGGGCTTCGACAAGTCGGCGAGAGGTATCAATGAAGCAGCTCCAGGAGAACATGCCCGCTTCGGCGACTCACTCCTGGATCTGCGCAACATGCTGCGAGTTTTAACGCGCAGGAAGCAGCCGATGCGAGAGAAATGGTTAAGACAGTTCTCAGCCAAAACAAGACCCTTCTGTCCTCGACCCAAACAATGACAGAGAGCAACATGACCAGTATTCAATCCCGACCGGAGAGCCTTCAGATATCTCAGTAAACACACATTGAAGGCCTCTCAACATTGGTATCCACAGCAGGGCTTTCACGGGATAATCAGGACCTCCTTGCTCGGATGGTACGGGTAGAGGCGGCAACGAGTTTTTGAACCTTTGATGGGCAGATTTGATGGTGTTCGGGAAGTAATAGATGAGCTGGCGCTGACTGTTCCTGATCTGAGAAACGGCCAATCAAGCTCAGCTTCCAAGTTTGCGATGATTGTTGCTGATCGGTCCCCGGCCAAGTTCCAAGACCCACGAAAGGTCACGACAAGGTCTTTCTCAAGCAACTGGCCCTACACAGGATCACCAACAGGATTCAAGGAGATGCCTCTCTCAACCCGTACGAATTGGATCGTGATGCGCTGGGGCCAGCTCCGGATCAATGTTCAAACCTACAGGGTGCGCGGTATTATGCCTAGGAATAATTCCGTTCATTTCTGCGTGCACGTAGACTTTTCACCACGACCCTGGCTCCTGTCACAAGGGATCTCCATCACCCATTCGTCTGGTCCTGACCAGCAAGGCTTTTACAGCATTTGTCCGCGTATAATGACCTATCCTGTGTACAACTAAAAGGAATCAGTCATGACGAGTCTTGTGGTAGCCGACAATATAGACAAAATCAGGGAGATGATCCATACAGGAGAGCTTTCGATTCGTGCGCGTGATGAGGACGGAGAGGGGCTTCTGGAGATACTTTGGGACTTGCAAACCTGAAAGTATGAGAGAGCATGTTGGCTAATTGCTACTAATTCCACAGAAATCCATAATATTCAGGGCATACAATGTATTCGCTTATCTTGTCGAAGAAACCGGCTATTGCTAAGCCTCTGTTGGACGTTGAAAACACAACATTCTATGAACTAGCGAGTTTGACGTTTTAGAGCTTGTCGGTGAGCATTATGCCTGTTGGTCAAGTGCTCGAGCTCCTCTCACTGATTGGAATGTGTATTGGTGAAGAGGATACCATGAGGGGAGATACCTCACGCGAAGATGCCTGGTATATCCTGTTCCTATGTGGCGATGATGAAAGCCAGCCTTTTGCTCGACAGCTGCACGGTTTTAGAGATTCGTGGCAGCCTTTCTCGTGGAGATTGCCCTTGCTTTGGGGCGTTTTCGATTCGGATGACGTTGTTAATTTTATCGACGCGCTTTGCTATGATTTGTTTATGTTGCACCACAGCCTCAACTGTGGAGGGGATCCAAATCAACCATTGCAACGCGATTCCGGATACAGGTATCAAGACTTTCTCCACTCACTGCACTTGTCTAGCAACTCCACTGTTCCGGATCAACATGGAAAAGTGTTGGGAACAGTTACCCAGTCGAGTGGACGTTGACGAACCCGAGCGGAGTGAGGATGACAGACAAGATGATGAGGGTAATCTGGATGGAGAGGGTGAATTAGAATATGAGGATGTGTTGAAGCTGGCAACTCTCCTCATTATCGAACCATTCAAATGCATCATCTCTCATGGAGGAAATGTCTACCACATGTGGGACCGAGATGACCCGGAGACAGCCAGGACACTCACACCTGTGGCAGAAAGAAAGGGAGTCATGGACATCTGGAGTGCGGCATAGGCGGCTTGCGGATATGATGTCGAAACAGTGATTGCAGAGTCCGAGCGGCGATTGGGTGAATATCGGAGACTACATGGTGCTCGCAGCACAGTGGTGGATGTTTCCACCTTCAGCTTTGACGAAGAGGCTGGGATAGGTATGAGACGGAGATGCGTCAAGGGAAAGGAGGTGGCGAGTGGAAGTGAGTAAGCTAGCGGGTCCTTGTCTGGGGGGAGCAGGTTTGGTCTCTCGAGTAACAGAGAGCGAGTTGCATAAAACAATTGCATCCTATATTGTCGAGTGGCGCGTGCACTCGGCCCGCACTGGCCAATGTATTTATGCAACTGTGCGGGGGCATCCTCAAAATAGTTCCATCCTCAACTACGAAGTATGTCTTGAACACACAATCAGCAAAATTCACCTGTTGGATCACTCAAACTGGCGCCCACCGGCTGCCTCTCCTGCGCTCACAGCGTGTCTACGAGGATGACTTCCCTTCCTCTAGAGCTGAAGGCTGGAAAGACTTGGGGGAGTCTGACCGACAGGCGCTTTGTCTCGAGCTTCGCGGAATGGGCCAAAGTTGGCGGAGCTTGGAGCAAAACTCGGGAGAAAATTACATAGGTGCTCCAGATTCCAGCTTGCCAGAAGCCGTGATGGATTCGAAACAGCTCGTCAGGCTGTGGCCGCAGGCGCTGTCGACAGACGACCCCTCAATGATATTCTCCTCAAAAACAGCAGCAATCTTCACGGCCCATGGGAGGCCAGTGATGCAGTGCGTCTCTTCCAAGAGGCCTGCTACATAGACCTCGAAGATGAGGTACCGATCGCTTTCACTCACGGTGATCTTGTTCCTTGCAATATCCTCGTAACTCGTGGGGAGAATCCCAAGGTAGCTGCCATCATTGACTGGGATCAATCTGGATGGTATTCGTCATACTGGGAATGGTGCAAAGCAAAATGGGTCATGATGCCACCAGTTGACATGGACCGCGTTCAGCAAGAGCTTTGGAAGCAGAATTACCTGCCGTGGATCCTCGAGCCACTATCAGAAACTGATATCTATCATCCCTGGTTTTACTTTGCACTTTCCAACCTTTGATGTCATAGATTTGGCCTGTCTTCCACATAAAGCATTCAACGGGGCAACCAAGCCCGCATATCCGGAAGATGGCACAAGCGATGGTGGCATAGAAGGGGACTTTATCCAACAGGTGCTGCGTCCCCGACTTAGCTTACATTTGAACAATTTATCCAAATAACCCCGCATGAGGTGCCTGTCAACCCGGTCTCCGGGACAGATGAGCATACTTTCAGAGCTGCCTATAAAGAGCGACCGTCCATTAATCTTCAAGCTCCGTTGAAGCAGGCAAATCCCATTTCATGCAGCATGCTTTTACGAAGTTTTCTTGCGATCGGGAGCCTACTGTCGCTAGAAGCTTCGGCTTCGGTGACCATTCGCAAGACAGGCCGTGGTCCCACTGGCTACGAGGTCGACTTTTGCTATGTCAACGCAACTGCGCAGCGGGTGCTAATAGGAGGCGGAATTCAACCTTTCACCGACCAGTTCCACACAACAGGAACGTCGTACCGCTTCAACGGCCGCTATGATCCCCACGACTACCAGCCGGGCGACTTTTATGTCAGCAATCCTTCACCTCAGCTCCCAGCAGAACCGCTATACAGGTGGCCATATGAGATGAAGTCCTCGGATGATGGTGTATGGACATACACAACACCCCTCCCAAGCGGCATCTACAGCTTTGCGTATCTCGTCAACTGCAACTACGCACCCAACTGCAGCATCGACACAGGCCATCTCGTCATCGACCCAGACCTCCCGCCATTTCAAAACGTCCAAGGCGATCAAGTAGCCTCCAGCTTCCAGGTCCCCTTCGATGACAAATTTCAGGCCTCACCCGAACTCAACACCAACTTTGACTACGCTCTCGACGCACCAGAAGGTCACCGTGGTGTAGTCAAACCAGCAAACTACACCTCCCCCGGATCGATCCATCCGGCCCCTGACATCCACGACTTTTCCATCTACCTCCCAGCCGAATACGGAACCATCCCCGAGAAGAGATACCCCCTCCTCTATCTCTCCCATGGTGCAGGCGGCAACGGCGCCGACTGGGAAAACCTCGGACGAATGAGCCATGTGATGGATAACCTCATCCGCCTGAAGCACATCCCCCCAACCGTGGTGGTCACCCCCTCCTTCTACAACCTCGACGCTTCAGGAGGCAAGTTCATCTACGGCAACAGATCCCACAGTGTCCCCATCCCTCCCGCACCTTACGTTCGCGAAAACTTTGAGAAATACCTCTTCCCCTGGGTCGAACAAAATTACGAAGTCTGCCAAAACGCAAGCTGTCGCGCCTTTGCGGGGTTGTCCATGGGCGGTGTTCTCACGTACGAGATGTTTGTCAATGCCACCGACATGTTTGACTACTTTGGGATGTTTTCCCCTGCTACCAACACGCCGTATATCGATGCGTCTTCTGCGGTACAAAACCCGGGGTTGTTGAAGAAGGGGATCATGGTTGCTTATGGACTCTACGATTTTGTGTTCCCTCAGGCGAGGGAGCTGCAGACTGCGTTGGATGCGGTGGGGATACGGTATATCAATCGGGTTACGCCGTTTGGGAGTCATTATTGGAATACGTGGCAGGATGAGCTTTGGTGGTTTGGGGTTAAGGTGCTGTGGAAGCCTTTGCCTTTTGGGGTGGGGACTGGGAGAGTAAGGGCGAAGGGTTGAATATGTACTATGAAGTAGGTAGGTAGGTACAAAATGTGTGGGTGAAAGAATTCCTTGCTTTCTTTTGCCGTTTGCTCTTTTGCCAATCCTCAAGCTGATGACCAGATCCTTCTTGCACGTCACTCCTGTATTGTGGTGTCTGTTTACAAGCATTGGGAGTACCCTGGCGTATCTCATTAGCATATCATCCCTCATCCTCAGAGCAACAAGCAAACTCACATTGGTTAGAAACCGTGCACGTATACGGAGCCTCACACCTCGTTGGCCCGGTATACCCCTGCCCACCACACTGTCCCCACCTCGGCACCGTCGCCCCATTCCCCCCCGTCGGCTGCGGCGTCGTCTGAGCAGTCGACGTCGGCCCAGGAGCAGGGTTAGGATTAGGCGATCCGACCGGGTTCGTCAACGTCAACAGACCAGGCCTGTACGGCAATAGGTTATACTCGTTGCTGTTCCCCGACCTCCCCTGGTACAACAACTGCAAGTTGCACGGGTCAACCTCGAACCTCTCATCGTTGCTCGACCGGACCAAGTCACCGTGGCTGATATCGTTCGACCACGTCGTGCCGCTGTTGGCCTTGCCAGCAAAGGAGTTGCTCTCGCTCGCGGCGTTGGGTGTCCACGAACCGCCGAGGTTGGTGGTGGTGTAGGAACGGAAGTAGCGGCCCTGGGCACCGATCGACTCGATGATCATGAGGTAGGTCGTGGGGGAGGAGTCCTTGAGGGTGTACACCTGAACAGCCTCGAAGAAGTCGTTCTTGGCGCCGTTGAAGATGATGGTGGTGGAAGTGCCAAAGTTGCCGGGGAAGTTGTTGAGGGGCATGACGGAGCGGTAGATGCGGCCGTTGTCGCCGGCGAAGAAGAGGTACATGTTCTTGTCGTCGGCGATGAGGGTCTGATCGATCGGGCCGGTGTCCGAGTTGGCGATGGTGCCCGAGAACAAGGGCTGGGCGGAGGACCAGCCGTTGGGGTTGGTCGGGTCGGTGGAGGTGCGGTAGGAGAAGGCTGTCGGACCCCATTGGTAGGCGAGGACCCAGATGTTCTTGGGGCGGAAGTAGAACAGGGTCGGGGCGACGGCGGCGTTGTTCATTTGGTTCTGGCTGGCGCGGCCCATGTCGGACCAGTTGGTGAAGAGGCCGAAGTTCATGGAGCCATAGTTGCGGCCGTCGTGGTATGTGCCATAGACGAGGTTTTGGCCGTTGTAGGGGACATGGGTGAAGTCCTTGAGGGAGACCCAGCCCGACTTTGGCTGTGCGAGAATGCCAGAGTCTCTCCACCTGTACGAGGTTGGCAAGCTGCAGGCAGCATCAGCTCCAGGGATTGCGAATCCGAGGAGAGACAGGGCTGCCAGTGCCGTTGGGCTGAGAACGCTGGAGTTGATTCTCATCTTAGCGACTTGATGATCAGACAAGAGACTGGATGCCTGGCAGGTGAACCCGAGGAGCGTCCAACGAAGGTGACCTGGCTTATATACTTGAAATAAGCCATTGTCAACCTGGGATCGGCCCTGGGCTACAGCTGTCACGGCCTCAAGCCACATCGGGCATATTTCTCCGTCAACAAAGCGCAAAGAAGAACTTGACTGTGGATACAACTGCCGAATCCTCTCTCTCGCCATTATGATTTCCCTTGTCTCAGGACTTGCCCAAGTACGCTCTAGCGCCCGAGATGAGATGAAGATCACTTGTCAACAGAAACCTCACGATGTTACGTTCAGACTCCACACTTCACTGCCAAAATGCCCGTATGCACGATAAAACCAGGTTGGCGGGCGTTCGCGTAGCCGTTACAGCCTCGCCTTTCGAGGCCAAGAAACTGGGGAAGATCATGCAGCGAGATGCTAGCCGCTTGGTGGGCCAGAGAATTTCCGGGCGAGTCTAGATGCGCTCCAATGATGATTTAACAGGCCAATGAGACTTGCCTCCGTGTCCATTTATGAGTAAGTGTTGCCGGATAACTCACCCGTTATGGCTTCGGCAGAGGTTTTTGCACGATCCGATCCCAAACGGGAAGCCGATGTAACGCTGTTTCGACAACCCTCTGTAATCCCGACTCCCCAAGTATGGAGGCAAGTATGGCGAGATACTGTCTTGGTCACCCAAGTCTCAACATTTGTTGCTCAACTTGTTTGCTCGAATAAAGGAGAAAGAGTATCAATATGACTGGCACGTTTGCCAAGGTGTCGCTAGCCCAAACTACCAGCTGAACGCTTCCAATGTGCTTCATCCGACATCACCCAGAGTCCGTTCCATGTTCTGAAAGGTCCTAGGCGAATGGGCATTTCTCTATGCACGTGTTTGAAAGTATGAATATGCAATCTGGGTGATTCGGTAAGCGTGACTCTCAACTAAGTCAATAGGAAGACGATGAGTGGAAGATGGCGGGTGCCGAGTGTTGGATGAATATGGAGTAGGTAGTTGAATCGAAATTGCGAACCGACCAGGCACTACCTAGGCAGGTACCTACCTAGATGATTGTCGTCTTTTTTCTTTCTTCTGTCATTTGATCCAAAAGACTTAAGCCGGGACATACTAACCAAGTTGCTCTTGTTGGAGCTGGTAAATCGGGAAAGTGTCATAAATGGTCAAGTCGGCGGGGAAGATCCACATTCCCCTGTCAACCATAAGGAGGCTTCCAAATAGCCTTTTATGGTCATGGTACTGCTCCTCTGTGGTGTGTTTGCATTTGACGAGAGAGTCATCAAACTGGACTTTGCTGCACCAAACACAGGCTGCTATCCATGGTTGTTGGCCTGCTGCACTGTGAAATAGAGTAATAGGAAAGGTAAATATATCGGCAGCTGACAACCCAGGACGGCTGTTGCCTTCCAGGTTGTAGGCGGATGTCGATGTCGGAGAAATGATGCACCGGGCGACAGGCGTCACATGCAGACCACCATAAGACAGCAGTTGTCACCAGCCACAGCAGGTGCATTAACATGTCTAAGTCACAAAACTGTCGTTACCCTACATCGAAACTAACGTATTGACCTAATGACACACTATCTTTATACGAATTATCAATTCCACACCGCTTCTACCTGTGATAATTCTTCCCTAGAGGTCTAACCGTTCAAATCACAACTTTTCACCCAAAATATTCACCACCGCGCCATCTCTCCTCCTCCTCACCTCGAGCTGAACAGTCGGATCAACCATCGCATAAAGGCCATTCATCATGGGCTTGGGATCACAACCTTCTGCGAAGCGCATGTCGTACTTCAAGAGGATATGAGCCAGTGCGAGCTTCAGTTCAATGCTGGCGAAGAACCGTCCAGGACAAACATGCCGGCCTCCACCAAACACATAAAACTCCTGGCTGCTTTGGACAAACTGACTGGTTGCGTCACCGGCTTCACGTTTGTGCAAAAACCGGTATCCGTCGAACTGGTCTGGGTTGGGGTAAAAAGTGGGATCGCAAATGTTGGTCGAGTCAACCACGATCTGGGAACCACGCGGTAAAATCCTGCCATCTGGGAGGGCTGTGTCTCTGAGCACTGCACGTTCGAGGACGACTGCATAAAGAGGTTAGCTTTCGGTAATGGAAATGACAGCAGGAGTACAAACCTAAGCCGGCGCTCAACCTCTGCGACTCCTTCATGAAGCTGTCAAGCAACAGCATGTTGTTCGTAGCAGCCACCGAGATTCCGTGTTTCGAGATTTGTTCCGAAACCTCCTCTCTGAGTGGCTCAACAAGCTCTAGGTGACGGACAATGTCGATCAAAATCGTCCGGAACAACTCCGTTGTGGTGAAGAGAGCGGCCATGGCCAAAGAGAGTTGCAGGTCTCCTGGTTCAATCTTTCCGTTCGAGGAAGCCTGAGCCCATGCAAGTGCATCATTGTACTCCGGTGCACTACTTCCTTCCTTCATCGCCCGCTCTGTCTCTTCTTGTCGTTTCCGAAGGACACTATTGACAATGGCGCGCGCTTGGGGCACCATATTCCGGCAGGCTTTGGCATTGGGAAGAAACCAATGAACAATGGACCTCGACCAAGGCGGGTACGCATGCAAGTCGTACACAGCCATGAAGTAGGACATCACATAGCCCTGAATAAGGCACAGCCAAGTGGGATCATCGCCCAGCTCGGGACCCACGAAAACCGACGACGCCGCGCGGGCGATGATGCCCATTGTGTCTCCATGCCAGTTGATGGAATGCCACTCCTTATCCTCACCCCAATGGACCCGGAAGGCACGTGCAAGACTGTCATTCATTGCACCTATCGTGCTGTCGTTTTGGCCCATTTTGGTCGTGATGAGGCGCTTGGCAGTCTCGTCATCTCCATGCAGCACAGACTGGGCCTCAAATCCGGGAACACTGGCGAAGTAGTCGTCCTTGACGAGCTGCTTGTGATCAAGATCCTTGTTGGATTTCACCCAACCAGCTGACGAAGCTGGTAGGATGATTTTTTGTCCATGGAGAAGATTGATGGTGATGGGGCCTTGGTGTTTTGCGAGGCCTTCGGTGATGAGTTTCCGGGCGTTCTGCTGAGCTTCACGTGCTGCTCTGCGACCGAGAAAATCGTAGGGATATTTGTTGACAATAGGGAATGGGGTTCGTTTGGGGCGTAGGAGGAACGCGCCGGCTAAAATGGCAACAGCCGTCCAAATGAACAGCTGGGTCAACATGCCGTGGGTTCATGCGAGTTTGTAGTGACGGCTGGCTGCATGGGAATGAAAAAAACAGCAACATCATCACGACTTTATGTGCCATTGGAGGATGGATGAGGATAGATCCGCCATAGAGTTCCATGTTGCCCTCCAGATGAGTTTTTTAGTGTCAGTGCTACCTTCAAGATGATTGGATGACCGAAAGAAATCCAGGCATGATTTATTATGATTCATTTCCTTCATAATCTAGTGGAGCACTGCATAATCCAGCATAAGGTTATGAAGCATGAGAATACTAACTCAAGTAAAAATGTTTACCTAGGTAAAAACCAAGATTTCATCTGGTTCCGAATGCATGTTTTGACAATGTTCAGAAGCCTTGATACCAGGTATCAAAGAATGTTGATTTCGTGGATAGTGGTACTCCAGTGATGTATATGAAGTTTGCTATTGTTGTTTCGTCCTCCAGGACAGGCATGAAGCTCCAGCTCTTAGTACCTGGTATCTGAGCGACTATTTATTTGTCTCCTCTTTTGTTGGGCATGATGACGAACCCAGTAATGATGCACAGGTACAGCTGTGGTGTCTCAGCAGTATAGTGTTGCTTATAAAGCCTTCTTTTTCCGCCTCCCAAAATAATACACTATCGCAAAAGCTATCAGGACAACCATCACAGCATGTGGCCAACCTTGTGTAGCTCTTGCTGGGTAACAACAAATACATGTTGCCGAAGCTTTGTATTCACCAAGATGGCGCAATTGTCCGAGTCGCTCTTTGGTCCGGGCGCTGAGATTGGTTGGGTTCACATGCTCCTATCACAGTGTCCAAATAACCGAAGAATTCACTGCTGATGGGGCTGTTCGCTCTCTGTTGCTCTTGGGGGTTATAATGCGGCTGCATGAAGGCTGTTGTGACGATGGGTGGTAGGGCTAAGATATGGGGGTTAAGTCCCTGAGTTTCCGGTTAGGTAATGGATCGGAATACCTACCCACGTTCATGCGGTTCGGTCGCTTGATGGTTGCATGGGTATTGATATAGATCTCATGCTTTATTTACTCATGTATTTTCTTGCTGTGCGAGATGTTCAAAGTGGGTATACAACCGCAAGATAAAATCAGGAACTGTGTCAACCCCCGCCAACTCTTTGCTCCTTTTCATTAATACTGTGGCTGTGATCCAAGACAGTGAAAAGGCCACATTAATCCCGAGCCAACTGATGACCCTCCACTGTGAAACAACAGCCTGTATCCTCGCCTCGTACAAATCCACGGTGAGTAGTGTGCTGTTCGGCTCATAGCTCCTCTGCAGCAGACTCCAGGCTGCCATGTACGAGAACCGAATCATGGTTTCTGTGTAACTCTCCAAGCTCTGCCACGAAGATATTCCAGTTGAGTTCGAAATGGCCAAACAGGACATGATATCGGAAGTCAGATATAGTGCCTCTCTAACCCATGGCCCTTCCACAATATCTTTTCCGTCCAGGTCGTTGTCATCCGCTTCAATGACATTCTGCTTCACGTATGTGCTTGTAGCAGGGTTAATGATGCCGGCGGTGAAGTTGATCTCGAGATAAGTGAAAGTCTGCTGAGGCTTCACTTCTCCCTTTGCCCAGACGACTGTTGCTCCGAGCGCAACTTCATTGTTCGGCTCCTCAACCCCAAATACATCCACGACATATGGAGGGAAGGCCACCTGCTGTGTAAGATAAACGATAGCCGTCATGGAACCGGCCCAGATGAAGGGCGCTGGGTAGGGTGGCTGGTTGACGTAGACCGTTTCCCTGGTGATGTTGAAGTTGCCATTTTTGGTCGTCATGACGGGCGGCGTTGGCAGCGTCTTGTTAGTTGGGTCAAATACTAGTACTGTGCCAGGTTGAGTTCGGAGAATGGGAGGTCGGCCTGCTGCGGTGATGACCTCGGAATTGTTAAAGACATTTTCCACGCTCTGCGGCATGGGCTTCTTCGGCCAAGATATGCTGTGGACCACAATACAGGGAATGGTAGCGTTGTGTAGCTTTGTCCCAGCTGGGAACTGGTCGTGCGTTGTGACATGGCGGCACTTCTGGCTCTTGGTCTCTTTCAGGTCTGTGCTTGTTGATGTTCCGTTCTCCCAAGCAATGCCAGCAAGCGATGCTGCGTTCCAAATAAGGTCATGTCCCACCTTGCCCTCGGCAGATGTGATGAAGTTCCAACTGTAGAATTGTGCTGCTGGATTCCCTGATCTGGCTGTGGCAGAGCCAGCTGCTTCATAAGAAGATTTCCAGCTCAACGCACCCTCAAGGATGGGTGATGCTAGGAGCGCTGGAAGAACGAGAAATATTGATATTCGAATCAAATTGTAATCTGTTCGGAGACCTAGTTTGATGGGAAATCGATATTCCATGGCCCATCGGATTTTGTCGATGATTTTCTCCTTGCTGTGGGTTTGTCGAGTCTTCATCCATACGATGTACCCGCTTTTGGTGAGAACGTTCGTCACCCAGACGCCGGCGACCCATTGAACCGCAACAGTAGACGCGGAAACAGCGGTGATGATGTCGTCTGAACGAAGCCTTGACTCTGTTTGTGAGGCTGTGTTTGTGGTTGTATCAGCGCCATCGTAGGCTTTGTAGTTGTCCACAACGAGCAGCATCACGAGTGTAAGAGTGATGTACAGGATGGCGTGCGAGATCAACGCTATGGTGGTCCATGGCAATTTGAATAGACGTTGGAAAGATGCCGTGACGCCATTTGGACAATTCGATCCCCCAGTTCTGGCTTCAGGATCAGCCATCTGGTAGGTATGTGGAAAAGGACGCCTCGTGCATGTCGGGGAAGGAAAACCAGCACCTCGCCATCATAGAACGGGGGGCCATCTGCTGATGGCTGGAGAGCTCTGTCTGTTACGCACGAATTCCACGCACTTTATGATATTCATCGCCTGATGATACCACCGGGTATACGTGAAGACGTACGGATATCGGATACCCTGCCTACATGTGGGAAATTTCCCGATGGTTACCCCAACATCCTGCTCTAATTCGCCAGAGTGATATCACTGTTTGGGATACTGTTCCATTCATGCTGCATATCGCCCCCAACTGTGATGGGTCGCCGTTATACCCGAGGCTGTGCCTCAAATTACTACCGGGCTCAAACCTTGCAAACCTATCTGAAAGGCTGGTGGGGGTTGCATCCTAATCTATCGAGATAATGGTATCAGGCAAGTGTAATACAACACTATCTGCAACCAGGCACCTTCCAATTTGATTGGACGTATGGGACTCCGGTAATACCAGACCATGTGCCTGCTTTCTACGAAATCAACTTGGGTTCGGATTTTGTTGAGGCCGAGCAAGACAAAGGCCGGCTTGTTTGAAAGGCCCCCAAAGGACGAGGTCATATAAAGGTTTGGTGGTGCCTCCCACCGAGAAAGCATCTGGCAAGTTCCCCCAACGATCAATTGTCAAACGCCTAGATACTCGAGCTTGATCAATGGACGTCAGTGCAACAATCAGCTTTACCGGGTTCGCTTCTATACCCGAGACGGCAGCGACATCCGAGCCGCCCAGATTGATAGTCATTCCCGGGCTTCCTGACTGTCTTCTACGATACCCCTTGACTGATCCATCATCCTGATAGCTATCCTGAGCATTAGATGGCCCCTGACACGTATAATCAAAGACATCCTGCACGACATTGGTCTCCAATCTTCAAGAATGCATCGGCAAACCCATGCCCACAGGTGTACAGTGTGCATGTGGCAATACTGCCTTCGTCTCTGAAGCCCTCAACTGCGCGGTGGCCTCTTGTGGTATAGGTCCAGTTGAAAGTAAGTGAAATCTCTCACCTGTGACCATTCCTGGGACGGTTATTGACGTGTCCATATAGCTTTGCTGAGCGAGGCAAGTGCGATATGCTCGAGCGTGTAAGTTGAGGCCCAACAATCAAGGAATAAGGCGTCAACTGAAGCGTGATATTAATGTGCCATCTAGGAGCAACGCACTACCTGCTACGATAGCTGTCGATTCGACAACATTTGATCTGGTATCACCAGGCTGGCAGGTTTCGTCTACAAATACACTCGAAATGACTGCTTCGACCTCAACGGCGGGTGTTGTACAATCCACCACTGCCTCAGGTGATGGAAACAGGACAACAGGGACATTGCCAGGTCGGTTGCAATTCATCGTGTTTGTTTGGCAATGCTCACTTTGTCAAGTAAATAAGCTGTCATATCTAGGTATTCTGAGCATCATCGGAAGACTTCAGATGTTTGTTGCATAGCATGTTGACGTCTTCCCTGGCACGTGACTCAGGGGTTCAGGGGGACTTCAGGGGATTATGGGGTTGGGGGGCTTATGGGGTTGGGGGGCTCAGGGGGTATGGCAGTGGGGTTAAACCAACGGTTGGCAGTTTGTACACCATGTTCAGCTACAGTTCCTCTATTATGCTATTCCATTATCTACATTGAGTTTATTGGGAAAGAGAGGTGTCTGCTTCCATCTTCTGCGTTTTACCCCTCGCGAGAGTGCCTCGCGCACTGCGATGATTGCATGCACCTTCAATCAATGAGCACTCTGGGATGCCTGCGGCCTTGGACTGCCGGGCGCAACACGTTGCTTTTCAGCTTCTGCTCCAGAGCATCGATGCATGTATCACTATCATCAGTGCACTTCGAGACGACCGACATGAAGTCAGCCAAAGCAATAAAAGCATCTGCGCGACAAACAAGGCCAGAATGGGACTGAAAGGACTATTTCGAATCGGGCGTCAGAAAGATGGAGTTGCGGCTTCATCGGGCAGTGCTGGAACGTTGTCGTTTTTGACCGCTTTTTTCTCTTCGTCCCACCCACAGCCCGAAACCCGAACAAATGAACATCGTCACAGCTTCAACCGCCACAAAGTCGACCGCCGACGAGCCGACACCTAACCAACCAACCGCCGAAGAGCCAACTCATCCAACAGAGATTTCTAGTCAAGCGGAGAACTCGATATCCCTTCAGTTGTGCAGTCGGGCCTACGAAAACATCATGGAAAAGGACGAAGAGCTGGTCGATGGGTATGAGGCTGTTGTGAGTGAGCAGGCACCAGTACAAGGATTCTCAGGAACAGTATTTGCACCTGGGGGACTTGCAGGAGCGTTGAAGGAACAAGCTCGTTTTGGTCTGCTTCTCTCCTCTGCGCAGCGATCCATTGCGAAGGCAACGAAGCAGGAGGACGCAAAGACGGTGGTGATCGATGCTGTTACATTCTTCAATGCCATAGGAGGCGCGGTCGGTCCTATAGCGGGGGCTTTCCCGCCTGCGGGGCTGGCATGGGCTGGTATTTGCGCTGTGCTTCCGGTATGTTGGAAACCACACACTCTGTGAGAGGCGTTGCCCAGGTTACACTGCAATGAAATTTGCCAACACTGGGGTGCGGGTTCTTGTCCAGCCACTCATGGCAGACGCAGAGATGGTGGAGGGCTTAAACTACATCATCTCTCGGATGGTGTGGTACATGAAACTATCCGAGGTTATTCTTGAAGGCAGCTGAGAGGATAACGCGATGATATCTGAGCTGCGAAAGACGCCCCAAGTCTCTATCATCGAGAATTACGCGACCTCGATGGAGTATGAGATGATGAGCGGGGCCTACTGTCTGAAGGATAGGCCTTTCACTCGACCTCTGAAGACATTGCTTGGCTTCAATAACTGGGAGGAACGCACCGATGCTATTAAACAGTTGGAAGGTGATTTCTCTCGTTGCAACTTACAATACGACAATCGAGAGATCGTTCAACAACTTCGGAACCAGCGGCGCGACCAGCTTCAACGCGATAAAAGCAGAGCGAAGGAGAATGCAGAGTAAGATTACAGGCGGTTTTAAAACAACGAGTTATGAAGAGCGGATGATGCTCAGTCCAGAGCGTATTCCCGGCACGTGCGAATGGTTTCAACGACATGAGAAATTTGAGCGATGGTTGAAAGAGCCGCGCGGGTTGTTGCTCGTGTCGGCCGACCCAGGATGTGGAAAATCTGTTGTCACGGCAACTGGCTCAAATATTCTCCCAGCTGAGCAGCCTGAGGCGACTGTTTGCTATTTTTTCTTCAGACACCCCAGAGCAACGAGGCTTAGATTCTACCGTCTGTTCTCTATTACATGGACTGTTTTACGAACATGGTGTGGTTGCTGATGACCTTGAAGGCAGCACTGAGGCTCAAGGTCGCAATCTTGTGTCAGATCCTACATCGCTTGCTTCTCTCTTTCAAGGAGCGGCTAGCCATAGCATGACCTGCCAGATCATCTGCGTAGTGGACGCGCTAGATGAATGTAACCCAGAACAACTCCACATTCTGGTAAAGCTTCTACGACGACTCCTGCCACCGCATGATGAGTTGAAGCCTGACAGACAACCGTCTGTAAAATTCCTACTCACAACAAGAGGCTACCTAAAGATTTTGGACCTATTCTGGGATTCCGACATGAGTTGTGTCCATCTTTCGGGGAACTCGAGGAATGAGAAAGATCAAATACAAAACGAAATTAAATTCGTCATTGACCATCGTCTAAGAACATTGGCAAAGAAACGCCGTGTGTCTGAGGAACGCCAGTTGGCCATTCGCGAGGCACTCGAGGATGTCGACGCACAACAGCGCACATATCTGTGGATTGGTTTAGTCTTCCAAGTGCTTGAGAAGAACTTCGACGACAGACCTCAAGCGCGGAGAAGCCTCAACAAGGAGACAACATCTACAGTGTTTTACGCATACGACAAACTGCTGCAATAGGTTCGGTCACAAGAGCTTCCACATTTCCGAGTTCTTTTCCACTTTATTCTTGCCGCATACCGAGCTCTCACAGCAATAAATACGTCGGAGGTTCCGCGACGGCATACGGAGTGGAATAACACTAAGTGCCCAAAAGAACAAGTGTTTCTGGCTTACTCTCTGTCAAACTGGTCACAACACGTGAGAAAGGCGGAGGAGGATGATCCAAAACGACCAACTCATCCTCGGTATTCATACTGGTATTTGGAGCTGTTCAGCCATCAGCCGCCCCTTTGCAACCCCGTCATCGCAGCAACTGTCCTCAGGATCCTGAATTATATGAAGATCTCGGTACCGATTTTCCTATCCCATGTTTCCGGCCACTAAGCCAACACCATTCAACGGTTACGCTGCGGTCTCAGCAGCTTCCATTGTGGTCTTTCTCAAACATCGCTTCCATTTACGAACCGTTCTACAACAAGAGGCCGACATAATGGCTGGACGGAGTGAGGAAGGCTTTGAAGCTGGGACGACAGAGGATTGTGAGAAAAGATGTGAGCACATCTCTGTGGCGCTACCAAGAAGGGATTGGTCCAAGCATTATTTTTTGCTGCAGCGATGAGGGATTTGGAGGCGCTCAGGATAGTGCTGTCCATGGACCCGGCTACGTTGCTATCAGCGAGGGATGGTCTTTGCAGGACCCCTTTGCACATAGTGGCCGAGAGAGGAGGCAGCGTGTCAATCTGGCGACGTGAATCCAACATCCCAGGTTACCTGAAAACAGTGGCTCAAATGGGTTTCGACATTCACGCAAATTGTGGTCTTGGCTGGACGGTTCTAGACCATCATACGAGCAAACTGTGGTCGCACATCGATCGTGGTCGGGGCTTCAGGTATCGTCGCTCACATTCCCACCGCGTTCTGAAAGATACCAAATACCTCGTCGTCGGCGGTGTAGCTTGTCACCGGCCAAATACGCACAGGCTGGACCCGCTGGATGTGGCAGCACTATTGGAGACTCACTTGCGGTTCCGTGAGTATCCAGCAGAGCCGTTTGAGCCAGACTTCAATTTCAAAGCACTCAAGGACTCCAAAGTATTGATTGATGCTATTGGAAAGAGCTCGATAAAGTTTCTGCGTGATCATGGTAGCGATCTATCGAACAGTGGAGCTCTATGGACTGCAATTCAGCACAGAGTGTTTTGGAGTCTGGTTTTCCTCCTGATGGCCGGTGCGGACGTCACCAAGAGAACCTTTGCTCGCACTCCATTAGAATACACTATTGAGAAGGTGATAGACTGGCTTGGGTCAGTAAATGACTCAATCATCCGTGTCTTGCTTGACTTTGGAGCCGATATCGACGCCATGACATATGATCAGGAGCTGCCATCACTTCGTGCTCCTTTACTGCATCAAGTTATTCGGAAGCATTTGGTAGAGTCACGCTCACGATGGCCTTGGGGAAACGCCCAGTCTATCCTGGATTTGCTCCTTAGGAGAGGCCCACACGTCAACTTGGCAGACTTGGCCGGAAATGTACCACCTCACATTGCCTGCGAGATTTATACTGAGGGGTCAGAAACGGCTTCTTCAACAAGTCCACCAATGAGCCGCCTCTCTTCAAGCAGTTCAATGTCGGACTTGTCGCTAGATAGTACGGAGAAGTTGAGGTTTGGCGGTATCACTCGAAAGCGTCTATTTCAAAAGCTGTTGGCACATGGTGCAATAATCGACGCACGAAACCAAAAGGGTGAAACTCCCCTGCTGATGGCCTGTAGGAAGGATTGTTGTTTGCTGGAAGCCATTCGTTTCCTTTGCAGCAGGGTTCTGATGTGCGCGCTCGCGATCAACGGGATCGATCTTGTGTTGATGTGGTGAAAGAAAGTTCTGAGGGTTGTTGGTGCATGAGCGTACGGTCTTATAAAACTGTAGTTGCAGCCAAAAATGCTGTACTCGAAGTTCTTCAGGAGTGTCCAGACCGGACTGGAGGCATGATCTCCTAATATGTCTGACGTACAGGTCGTCAAACTCAAAGATTCACAAGATCTCGGCCGGCCATGCACCGCTGCTCCCGAACCAAGTTTCGATCCCTGTCGATAACCTCGGGAAGCAAACTTTAGCCTACTACCTTACCCTGATGGAGCTGCCTCCTCCACCGTCCGCCTCTCCATGGCAACATCACCTCGTGTTTTCAAGACATTCGGCTGTTCGGGGTGGTATTCCGCATCTTCTCCCTCCGCCCTCCTGCATTCGGGACCTCCACTTTACCCCTTGCTCAGCATGAATCCACCAATCATCTTACACCCTTCCCACAGCCGAACACGTGCGATGGAGTGTTTTTACCACCATGAGCCCGGCGAGCCGGAACCAGGCCATATTTGGGATAATGACAGGGCGGGAAAGAGTTAATATAAGGTGCGATCTCCCGTTGTTGCTTTGATCAGGATGCTGTTGTTCTCCAGCTGATCTCATCTCAGTTCGAGCCTCATCTTCTCTGTCCCCTGTTGAGAACCGAAGAAATAATGGGTGGTCAAATTGTCAAGGCCGGTTTGGTGGCTCTGTTGAGTGCGGCGCCCGGGTTAGCTGCGGTTACTAGACGTCAAAACGCTGTGAATCTTTGGGGACAGTGTGGTGGGATTGGATATCAGGGGTCGAAGGTGTGCGTTTCTGGTGCTGTTTGCACGGCTTACAACGACTGGTATCGTACGTCTCCCAATCCTGTTCCTGACAACAGATAGCTCTCATAGCATTGTGACTGACAACCATCAAGACCAGTGTGTGCCAGGCTCTCAGACAATAAGCACCACTGCCGCCCCGACAGTCGTCCCTACCACCAGCACCAGCACCAGCTCTGTCCAGTCGACCAGCACAAGTGCCGCCCCATCCTCCAGCCCAACCTCCGCCGCCAAGTACTTCATCAACTTGTAAGCCCCTCCATGTTGTCCCTGTTGCCTCCTTTCAGCTCGATGGAGATTAACACCACCCCTCAGCGGCGACTCCTACTCCCAAACAGGCTTCGACCCCCTCTCCACCAAACCCTCCCCCTCCAACCCCTTTGGCAACCCACCCCTCCCCGGCTGGACAGCCTCCGGCGGCCTAAACTGGGTTGGCTTCCTCACCTCCCAGTACAACGCCTCCACCCTCCTCACCTACAACTTCGCCTACGGCGGCGCCACCACCAACGCCAGCCTCGTCCAGCCCTGGAGAGAGGACGTCCTGAGCTTGATCGACCAAGTCCAGCAGTTCACCGACACCATCGCCTCCAAGCCATCCTACGCCCCCTGGACAGCAGAGAACGCTCTCTTCGGCATCTGGATTGGCGTGAACGACGTGGGGAACAGCTGGTGGAAGGAGGAGTATGACCAGCTGCTGAGCGAGATTATGGATACGTATTTTGGGCAGCTGCAGGTGTTGTATGATGCGGGGGCGAGGCAGTTTGTTGCTTTGGGTGTGCCGCGTAAGCTTTCCTTTTTCCTGTTCCTTCGGAGAATTTCGTGCTGACTTTATGAAAAGCGATTCATCGCACTCCTGTCATGGTCGAGGAGACAGAGTGGGCTCAGGAAACCGAGGCTGCCGCTATCGCCAAGTACAACGCTGCTATCGCTTCCCGGGCCGCGACTTTTCAGGCGGCGAATGCTGGGTCGGTGATCAAGATTGTCGACACGGGGGTTGCGTTCAATGAGGCGTTGGATAACCCGACTGAGTATGGCTCGCCGGATGCCAAGTGCTGGAATGGGGATGGGGTTTCGTGCTTGTGGTTTAATGATTACCACCCGGGGATTGAGATTAACCGGTTGGTTGCTGAGGAGGTGGCTGAGGCTTGGGATGGAAGCTTCTTTGAAGGGAAGGTTTGCATCGAGTAGGGTGTAATGAAGGTATATTAATGACATGAGACGTGTACATATCATCTGCTGGGTACATATACTGGGAGGCATCGTGACTCGCGTTGTTCTCCGTTTAGCCCAACCACAAGATTTTGTCAAAATATGAATCGGCCCATAACAGTTCCTTGCAAGGCACCTCGACGGGATAAATATCGAGGCTATCACTTTGGGGAAACCCCAATATCGTAAAGTAGCTGCTCCATCCAGGCAAGTGATGTGAAATAAATAATGACCGCCAACCATGCAATGGGTGCCATCAACACTAAGCCAAGTGCCACAGAGCCGCTGATGGCGATCAACTTGGGGGAAGAACTCTGATGTCCCTCGCCGCCCATCCAGAGCAGAGAGGTTCCAGTTGACTCCCGTCGGTTGAGGTCAGTTTGTCCATTGTGGCTTCGAGAGAGTTGAAACGAGTTGAAGATGTTCTTTTAGTGTGAGGGGTAAACAGGCCGCGTCAAGTTTAGCATCGCGAGGTTCGAATCATTGGCTTAGCGGGTTGGTGAGGTTGAGTTCTCTTCCACTCGATTGGATGGGATGTTGCCTGGAAGTGTGATTTGACCATGGGGAGGCTGTCTTAACCAAGACTTCATGAAAAGACGACATTGGCCGTGATCTGATAGTGCGATCGTTGCGGTGGTGCGGCTGTGAAAGCTTTCACCAGCTGCAAAGAGATCATAACACGTAAGTGTCACGTGGCAAACGACTTGGAGGACGGCTAGGCATTAGTACGGCCTGGATCAACAACACGGACCGTGCTAAGACAGCGAGAATAACGGCAGCCAACACCAGAACCAGATTGTCGATCCGGAGGCTGTTGCCGTTGCACTCCACTGTTGGGTTGGACCCCTGCCATCTCACCTCAGCTAACAGAACGTGAGACTCGGGAAGCAGATCCGGACCTGTCGCGTTGCTGACTGGAGGCCACCCTGATATCCGTGCTAATCTAGGATCAAATATAGGATGCGATAGTACCAGCTAGGCGGAAGCACTAGCGTCTAGGGGAGCTCGGGAGATCATCTTGGACCCTGAATAGTGGATCATGATCCTGGATCTCATCTGAATCACCCCAACTTCATGACTGCCGATCGCTTGACGGGTCGCCGAAGGATCGGGGGGGCTTCCGCGCTTTTGGAGGCGCACATGGTAACGCAGGGACAGTGATTTACATTTCCGAGCAGCGCTGACACTGTCCCCAGAATGAGGAGGGGCGGGCGATACAAGGATCGGGGAAAACAAGAAGGTAATGAAGAAAGAACGTTGATCATGCCGCGATGATCGATATAATTCCAAA
>NW_001914849.1:398867-405315 GCF_000226545.1 Podospora anserina S mat+
AGAAGGACCCTGAAAAAACATAAGAAAATAAGGCCGCCCGGCTCACAAACAACGACCTACTGCTCTTTCACCCTCGAACATCACCCTTGGAGCCTTTTTCTCGTGGCTCTCGACACCATCCAGATGCTCAACGTCAAGTCTCTTGCGGTCCTTGTGGCACTTGGCGTCCTGTCAGTTACGGCCTCCCAGTCGAACGGGGGTCAAGAGCGGATCAGTGTTTATGCCTGCAAGGACCCCTGGTGGGGTGGTCAATGCCGGACCTTTTATGGCGGCCGCAACGAGTGCGGTAAGCAACCTTTCTTCCTTCTCTCTGAGTAACCAAGGGTTAACAAAGTCCTCCAGTAAACTTCTCTGGCAGCTGGAACGATGTCATCAGTTCGATACGCCACTCTGGAAAAGGATGGCATTGCCAGTGGTGGGAGTAAGTCACAGCACCAGCCCCCAATCAAAGGAGTTCACATTGTTCTAACCATCATTGCAGACACGCCAACTGCCAGGGGCTGGTGTACCAGAACCAAGACGACGCCAACCTTAGCGATGGGAATGGAAGGTTCGATAACCGTATCAGCTCGTTCCGTTGCGGGTAATCGAGGCGGGTGTATGGTCGAACTTGAGGAGCGACAACTCAAGAGATGTTGGGGTGATTGAGGGCATAATGTATAATATAACTGAATACAACCATTGCATTTGTGCAAGTTGATATGTTGTCGAATTTCGTCATCGAGGTCAGAGGGATGAGAGGTCACATGGTACCCCCCGCACCAAACCTCATCACTCAATGAATGCCATTGTTAGGTCAAAAAGCATTGCTTGCTCTGCAACTCGCCCAGAGAACGATTGACAGGCTCAAAGGCGCGCAGCCGTCAGCAAAAAAACTCAATCCCATCGCCATCATTGAGTCTGAATGTTAGGTCAACACAAACCTTTGTTATTTGCATTACCCCTTCCGGACACAATCCGCAGAAATTTCCATGTTCGCAAGCAGCCCTGTTGCCTTTGTTTGTTGCCCCTCGACCCAATGGCGGTCGTGATTTCCAGTCCGTATTTTGACTCGAAGAACAAAGAAAATAGCACGCAGCTCTCCCCACACAACACACCAGCTTGTTTACTGACCACGCTTTGTCCCCAAGCCTCGAATATTTCCACCACCATGAAGCTTCCAACCCGCCCCATCGGCGTCTCACCTTCTCCCCCACCACCACCCGACCTAAACAAACTGTCGCCACAACCAAGTCCTTTCCAAGATGGCCCACATGTTTCAAAGGATTTGGAACTTTCTCAACGCCGGCTGGTCAGACACGTCTGAGCAGCGGATGGCCGGGACACGACAAGACTGGAAACTGATGGCCACCCCCGAGACCCCAGGCGCCTGGCCCGTCACGCCGGCAAAGACCCCACCGTATCGACGTCCCGTTTACGGCAAATGGAAAGCACCCAAGTTCGGCCACCGGAGCGCGAAAAAAACCTCGCCCTACGCATGGAACAAGCTCGCAGCGGAAAGAAAAGATTACCATCCGCTCGATCCCACGAGCGAGCTCACGTCGGTCGAGAACTTTGACAAGGTTCCCGAAAGATTCTGGGACGTGGAGGAGGCCGCGAGGGAGGCAAAGGAAAACGAAAAGGACTGGGTGGGGAAACGGGAGGTGCCCAGGTTCTATCGGATCGACGACCCGTTCATGCCGGACCATGAACGGGAGGATTACAATCTGGATCCGCGGCTGAACCCGGATGCGCGGACAAAGGACCGGTTTGGGTATATTACCAAGCAGTTTAGGAATGCTGTTAGGGAGATTGTCAATGGGAAGGATGTTAACACCACGCTGAGGATGTTTCTCGAGGCCAACTTTACGACGCAGCAGCTGGCCAAGATTTGGCCTTTGATCCCTGTCGCGTACAGCAGCAACCGGGCTGAGGCACTGATTCAGGAGGTGGATATGCTTGGGTATCAGAGGTTGAGGCCTCAGATTGGCAAGGTGTTGGGGTATGATGCTGAGGATGAGGCGTGGGATTTGCCGTCGAGACTGGCGGCGTTTTATATTGGGGTGCCCATCCCGGCGCCGGGGGCTGAGGTGCAGGGCAATATGTTCGAGCCGGGGTCGAAAGAGTTTCGGGAGCAGTACTTTGAGGATAGGTATTACTTTTTGAATGACTTCAAGAAGTATATTCCGGAGCCTGCGAAGGGTATGTTTCTTCTTTCGGCCTCCTCCTTTGTTTTGGGGTTTCCTACTGACATGTTAAATAGCCCTGAATAATGTCACCGCCTCGCCAGTACCCAAAAGGATGGGTGGTGGGAGGAGACTGTTGTTGACGAGGAGGAAAGAAGAAAAGCGGTATGGGCCTTACTATGATGGGCCGGTTGGGTTCAGAGGGAGGTCATCTGGTTTTATAGGGAAGCCCCCGTCGCTTGCGGGGATGAAACGGAGGCCTTATCATGAGAATGACCTGGATGTTTACGCTGATGACGAGGGGAATTGGCAGCTCAAACCGCCGCCCTGGATGCGCCGGCTCCAGGTCGATGCAGGGCTTCGAGGAGGTGAGAATGATCTCGAAGAACTGGAAGAAGATGAGTGGGAGGACGAGCTCGAGGAGACATGGTTCGAGGCGGTGGAGGTGAGCTCAGACGGTGGGTCAGATATGGTGATGGGGGAAGAGCATGACCTCGTGTCTGATGAGGAGAGCACCAAGGAAGGCTCCGATGTGGACATGTGGGCGCTGGAGGACCTCGCCTCGCGCGAAGGTGATTTGGACGTGAACGCCTATCTCGACATGATGGAAACAAACGAGATAGACCTTCGCGGTGGAGGTTTGGATGACGATTGGGATATGGAAGAGGAAGAGGACGAGAGCGACGACGATCTGCACATCAGAGGTGGCATGGCAGATGAAGAACCTCCGAAAAGTAAGCAGTGGAGGAATCTAGCAAAATATCCACCGCCGTCGACCCTCGACAATGCCTCGGATAGATGGTCACTGGACGAGAAAAGGGCGCCGACGTTCAAAACCAAGGTTGGTCAGTTGGAGAAGCAGTTCGCCAAGGAAACTGGTTTCCAGCCTGGAAAGAGCCTGATGATCCCGCTTCATGGGTACCAGGGTGTTGTCTGGTTCCGTCGTGGGATTTTTAACAGCTTTGTGGACGCCGTTGACCGTCTGCTTGGCCTTGACAGCAGAGCTGCAGTGACTTACAACCTCTACATCATGGATCCCAGCAAGGATTATGAGTTGCAAGAGGAGAAGGACGCATTTCTCGCTGATATCAACCAGCATGCCTGCCGCGTGCAGTGTGCTGGGGTAGGTGCCCTTGCCAAGGACCGCGTCGCATTCAACTGGCTTTGCCAGCAGATCGACAAGCAATACCGTCCAGGAGACAGCGCGTACTTTGGGAAGCTGATCCCCTTCGTGGCAGGTCCACATGACCCCATTCCCTGGAAGTGGGAGCCGGGAGCCAGACACCATGTTGGAAAGGTCACCTTGGACTGGCCACAGTTGAAAGGGAGAGGTAGACCAGACGTTGCTTACCTTCGGTTGCCGTTGCCCGCCGGGGACGATGCTCCTGCCACTGCCTTCTTCACGAATCAGTACAGCCTCTGGATGCAACAAGTATGCCGTGTGTTGGTACCGGGAGCTATCCGCGACCGTCCAGGCCGCCCAGCGATCCCAGCTGCGCTGATAAATGCCTTCACCACCGACGAGCAGGGCAATCCAACCCAAGCTCCGGTAACATATGGAGGTTTGGCCTTTCTCAAGTCAAACTGGGAGGTAATTGCGGCGCAACTCGACGTAGTTAACGCGAAGAAATACACTTACGCGGTAACGCTTCGGGCATTCGCTCCAGGGGGGTCGGGGCAGGTTTCCGATCGATGGCACATTTTGGCCCTTGGCCAAACAAAGCCATATGACAGCGCGTCTGACGACTGGTATCTGACGCACTTGGAACTGACGGCTCCCTCGATTGTTGCCGAGAGGTTGCTCAGACCGATCCTTGCGAGTGAAATCTGGAAGACAGCAGAAGGGGTCCCTTTCGCTGGGCTGACCTACCTGGAGGTTTTCTTTCCTGGCGAGAACTGGCTCGGGCCACACTTTGGAAAATACCCTGTTGCTGACGAAACGGGTACACCTCCATCCCTCTACATAAGCCTTGCCGACGTACTCGATACGAGTTGCCCGGATGCAGAGTTCGCCCCGGCATTAAGCAGAGCCTTTACGCCTCTTGTTGAGGCGTTTGCCGAGTTGATGACGAAGATAGAGAAGCTGACAAAAGAAGCGATCTACCCGAAGGGTGTTAAAGCACCCAGCCCACTCAGCCTGTTCCCTCAGTTTATCGTGTCACGACCGGTCTGGAGGAGGTATAGTTTCCAGGATGCCTCCTACGACGGGGCTTTGGTGCATGAGTGCCCACTGTCTCTGTGGGAGATCTCACTTGACAAACTCCGAGAGTTCGTGGGCAAAGTGATGGCAAATGGGGGGCCGTTTGACAGCAAGACGGACCACTTCAGCATCACCCAAGGCTTTGACCCCGACCTCCCTGACATTCTTGTTAGTCCATCCATGACTGAGACTGAATGGGAAGTGGCCCGGAGGCTCATTGTCCACCCTTACCTGCGGATCAACAAGGTGGATGAGCAATCGTTGCCGGTTTTTGAGGGCATCTATGAGCATCAGCCGTTCGGATATCGCGACATCTACACCGAAACTCCACAGAAAAAGCTATGGGGCAGATACAAACCGCCGCCGGTTACGCACAACTTTGACTGGCAATTGTATCGTGCGACACCGATTGAAGACTTGGGGACGTGGCAGCCTTGGGAGAAACAGTTGAAAGTTCCGGTGCTAGATTTCCTTCCAGATAATTTTCAACTCGTGAAGATACCGAAGGACAAGCCAGAGTTGGCGGAACAATCCGAGCCACCTCCGCTCACGCGGCCGCTGCATCTGAGCGTCGCGCCTGTTCAACAGGAGCAGCCTAAAGAAAAGCCCCGTATGCAACCGACTCCCAGTCCGACCCGTCACAAGAGGCGGAGAGTGACCCTTCCCACCGAGACGGGAACGCCAACGCTAGGCCATTATACTACACCCCGGGTCAAACCGGTCAAACCCGTCGCACGTTCTAGAATCAGGACACCCCAAAAGCCCAGGGGATCTCCGAAACCACTCACAGCCCCCCGTAAGCCCAAGGGTGCTGTCGACCCCCGTATCGCCCAGGCCTTTGCAGGACGGGCAGCGAAGAGGGCTCCCAAAGAGCCAACAAAGGAACCAACCCCCACGACCAAGCCAGCAAAGAAGAGCCCGGCAAAGACGGGTGTGATTCCACCAGACCCCCAGCATTGGGTAGAAAATCCAAACCGCCCTGGATACTGGATTAGAAAGTGGCCAACCACCAAGCCCGGGGTTGGTCTCCCAGATATCACGGCAAAGGAAAACTACTGGAACCAAGTCCACGCCAACAACGAGGCAGAAGCAGCCGGCTACAAGAACAAGGAAACCTTAGACCAAGTATACAGGAAGAGGATCCAAGAACTCACCGGCGAAAGCGATCCCACCCCACCCGCTCCTGCCAGCACCAGTCCTGCCACCCCCTATCCTCCCGGCAAGCGTGACGCCTCCAAGTTCGACCCAACAGACACCACCCCCCGTCCCCCGCGTCCCGGCGCGGAAAACAAGAAGCCAGCTTCCCCTCCCAAACCACCTTACTCCACCCTGGAGGACATCAAGGCGTTGGACACGCTGACAAAGGCAAAGCTGCTGTACACCACCAAGCTCCCCCCCGGAGCACCCCCCACAATCGACCCTACCGACCCTCCCCTGGAAGATCCACCCGTCATCAGCGAGGTGGTCACCGCCCACAAACCCAACATGTCCCCTAACCTCATCTCCAAAGTAGGCATCCAACCTTACACCCTCCGCCCGCCACCCATCCCGGAAGAACTCCGCGCGAGGGCCATTCAAGACCTGGCTCTCCAGACGAGAAACTGTCCCTTCTTCCAGTGCTACCTCCCTGTTTTGCGCACCCCCGAGACGGCAGTCGACCACTTCCGCAAAGTGCACAAGCGTGAGCCATGCCCCATCTGCATGGACTTCGTCGGCCAGGGCTGGGATGCCGCCAAATGGGACGAGCACTACGGGGATGAGATACATGTCGAGTGGTTGGAGAAGTGGTGCACCAACCATGTCGGGAAACCGCTCAAGCTGGGGGTTTTTACCGACGAGGGGATCCCGGCGGAGGATCTGACGGGGTTTGAGTGGGAGACCCCGTTTGATCCTGACATGCCGAATGTGCGGGCTAGACCGGCGTGGTTTGATGAGGATGATGGCATGGCTGGGCTGGTGGCGGCTTCGAGGGGGAGTTGGGAAGGGGGGGTCCCGGTAAGTGAGATTAGGAAGAGGAGTCCGAGGAAGTGGAGTAGGTATATGGCTCAAATTGGGAGGACGCCGGGGTTGGGTATTGCGGTTG
>NW_001914849.1:405364-407599 GCF_000226545.1 Podospora anserina S mat+
GGTGCCCTGGAAGATTATCACTCGTCACAGGACGACAACTCGGGAGACGAGCCCGATCGGTTTGAATTTCCGGATGAAGGACCGTATAGGGCTCCGGGGCAGCGCTTCAGCCCTAGGACCATGCGGGAGAACATGCGGACTGTCAGTCAGAGACACATGGTGGGGCAGATCGAAAGACGGATCGGGATGAGAGGGCTTCCACAGGGGTTGAAACCGTGGCAGTACAAGGAGATCATGGAGGGACTGGGACATGATGGGAACCAGTGGGGACTGAGGACGACGAGGATTAGACCAGGCCGTGTTGGTCTGGGTGAGGTTGACGATTTTCCAGTTAGCGACAATGAAAACGATGGTGATGGTGGTGGTGGTGGTACTCAGCAGACTGAACCACCAACGGGGGGTCCTGATCCTCCACAACCTCCGCAACCTCCAGTGGTTCCACAGCCTCCAGTAGCTCCACAGCCTACAACGTCCAGCAAGAAACCGACTGCACGTCGTCCGCTGACCGAGGAACAAAAGCAAAGAATAAGGGAAAAAGAGGAAAAGAGGCGAAGGCGTCAGCAACGAGAGGAGGATCCCGACTATGTCCCCACCGGCGAGACGTCCGAATCATCCGACGAGTTCCTCGTTGTCTCTGATGAGGATGAGGAGACCCCCGCGGTGAACCAGCCTGGGAAACGAAAGCTGCCGCCAGATACCAGTGCCACGAAGCAGCCCCCGGGGAAGAGACAGAGAAGAGACTCCGAGGACGGCACGTACAAGCCTGACAAGGAAACGGAACAGCAGATCGCCCAAGAGGATAAGGTGCTGGAGGAGGAGTTCAAGGCTATTGCCGAGTGGGATGATGAAGTGAAGCAGATGATTGGGGACGGGCCGGTCAATCAGTGGCAACGATTGCTAGCTCTTGTTAGTCAGACGGTGAGGAAGAAGGAGGAGCAGAGGGATCGGTTGAATGTGTTGAGGGATAAGAAGAAGAATAGCGCGAATGGAGAGATGAGCAAGTAAGTTTTTCGACGCCTAGTATTCCCCCATTATGAGGTAGCGCTAACACAGATGGGAAATAGACACGATGAGAGGAGATGGAAAGAGATCAAAGCCGAATTGGGCAAGTTGGCGAGGTCTGAGAAGGAGTATAGGCGCCTGTAAGTGTCTCCATTCATTATCTGGGACGTGTGATCGCATGAGATACTGACATGACCTACCTTAGAACGACGCGATTGGAAAACGAAAATGAAGAGGTGAAGGCTGAGGCTGACAGGCGAGCGATCCCTATACAAACTCTTGGGAAGAGGGCGAGGAACATTAGTTTCAGGGAGCCGTTGGAGAGGGGACAGTCGCCGCCGAGGCAGCACCAGGGCGCCATCCCGTCGGCTTTGAAGAGGACGGGAAGTGCGGAGCAGGCTGAGCAGGCTGAGCACCCGTGGGCGTGGTACATGGATCTCATGGGACAGGCCGATCAAGATGACGACGGCTTGTATCCGTACGGACATGTTCTCGGGGCCACGGGGGAGGATGACCTGTATGGGGATGGTGGGTATGGGTATGGAGATGAGTATGATGAGCCTCAAGAACCTGAGGCATATAGCTACGAAGAGTGGTTGGGCAATCAGTAGATGGAGAGGGTTTCCTTTTTTGTTGCTTTTTCTTGTTACAAAATCTCACAGCAAAATAAGGTAGTTGGAATTGGATAGGTACCAGTGTTTTTTTTTCTCTCTTTGCCTTTGATGAGAAGTGTGGACTGTAGTTGCACCGCCAAGACAGGGCTAGTTTCAGAGCCAAGGCGCCGTCGAAGCCGCTGAAAATCCGGGGAAAAGCTTCTGCTCCACAGCGGCGCAGCGCCGCGCTGGCGCGGGCTCCAGGCGGGCTTGTGAAGCTGTCGGTTGGCCAATCACAGGAGGTGTTTTCGCATCGGAACGCTCCCGACGTGCAGCTTGGCCGGACCCTGACGTAACAACTTCTTTCTATCGACGGCAACCATCGGCTGCCCAACTGAATCTTGCTCTGGTATGGCTTCCTATCGTGTTCGTCTGGCGGTGAACAGCGCGGCCGCTGCGTGGTGGGCAGAGATTGGATGACTGCTAGTAGGTGTCCGACCGCCCCCAACGCCGTGTTCGCTTCCGCAGCCGCTTCCGACGCCCGTGTCTTATGTTGTTCCCTGTACAACAAGGCGATCAGATGACCCTTCCATCCTGTTGGGTTTGTGGAGCGCGGATTTTACTCGCGGCATGGGAAGTC